>NC_059426.1:792500-1092500 GCF_021028975.2 Sphaerodactylus townsendi
GAAACAGCATCACTTTCAATGTTTAAACTGGGGACCTCACATTCTCCCTTCATGCCGAAGGGGTTGGATTTAAAAGGAGAATTTGGGTGCCTGCTGTCAGGGGTGCAATTGTTAAGTTAGCAGCACCAAACTTTCAGGGTATCGTTAGGAGACTCTCCTGATGATACCACCCAGGTTTGGTGAAGTTTGGTTCAGGGGGTCCAAAGTTATGGCCCCTCAAAGGTGTAGCCTCCATCTCCTATTAGTTACCATTGGAAACAATGGGGGCACCCCTTTTTGGAGTCCATAACTTTGGACCCCTTGAACCAAACCTCACCTAACTTGGGTGGTATCATCAGGAGGGTCTCCTGAAAAATCTCTGAAATATTGGGGCCGCTAACCTAAAAACTGTACCCCTGCAGGCCAAAAACTGGAAAAACACTAAAAATACAAAACACACACAAACGAATCTAAAATTTTTGCGCCCTCCACTAGGGGGTGCCCGGGGACATGGGGTACCCCATGTCCCCTAGGCAACTATGCCACTGCTGTAACCACTCAAACATACTACCGCTGTTGCTAATTCACAATTAGCAGCAGTAGAACAAGGTCTCTGGCGTACACAAACCACTCAGCAAGGTAAATTTACATTCCAGTCTTTGCCCCCACCCACCCCCACCCTCAATCACCTCCTGTTCAGGCACATTATTCTCTAAATACGCGACGGGGTTGTTATGACAATGACGGTGTATTTTGACAGGAACACCGACTGTATTTAACCATCCACTCAAGATTAGCATCACAAATGTGGCAACCTCTGGGGCTCACTAATCCCTCCAGAGCAAACTGGGACGCCATCCATGGGAGGGGGGCACGCTTGGGAAGAACAGGGGAAGTCTCAGCCCCCCCCCCCCGCCAAACCGGGCCACCGCACATTACCAATACTAATCGCTAGGTATGTTTTTAAGTGTGGACGTTTATGCACAGTGGTGTGGGAAAGATCTGAATCTTCATTCATCATCAGTAATTTATAAACTATCAGGCATGGAACGGAGAATTCACGGTCCGCTGGGAACACAGATAAAGGTTTAAAACGGGATTTTCTCCCAGTGAAGAAGGGCGCAGCACAGCGGGCTGTAATCCAAGACACATTGGTACATCCTTCAGGCCGAAATACAGTCAGAATAAATAACTTACTTTGGTCAAAATGTTTGGGACAGCTAGCAGCATCTTTTTTAGCATGTGGAGAAAGATTTAGCATTTTTTGTGAGCTTGTTTTGTAGTAAACTACTAGACTTCATATGAATTTTTTAAAAAATCAGTTGGAACAGGATCGGGGTGGCGGGGGGGGGACACATCCCACACACATAGCGTGCTTCAATCAACTGCAACAGTGGTGTTTACTTCTTCACTTCAATGGTGCACGTTCTTTGCAGACAAGATACCCACACACACACCACCCGAGCTAAGCAGGAAGTTCACCCTTTCGAGGCACTTGAATAAAACTATTTTCTGATACTTTGGGCCAATAGATAGTCCTTCAGACACATTACCTTTCCACACCCCACCCCAAAAAGGCCACCAGCCAGAATTAGGGTTGCCAACTCTGGGTCTATGAAATTCTTCCAGCTCTGTGGGTGAAGCCTGGGGAATGAAGGGACCTCAACAGGGTCTCACACCACACAGCCCGCCCTCCAAAGCAGCCCTTTTCTCCATGAGGACCGATCCATGTCATCTGGAGATCAGCTGACACAACAGGAAATCTCCAGGCCCTATCAGGAGGTTGGCACCCTTAAGGCAAGTTAATTTCCTGCTTGGCTGACAACCCCAGCAAAAAGCAGGAGGCAAAATAACTTTGGTGTTCACCATACTTTAGTGACAGGGTTTCGCCTTCTGGATTTTGGCCTTTTGGAAAAATTTTCTAGAGAACCAAAAAATGATCAAGGACAGAGAAGGATAAAAACAGTATTTGATCCAATACAGAGACACCATAAAAAACCAGGATGTCAGGTATACAGTTATGTCCATTAATAAACATTTTAAGTGGGTTGTCTTGCATTCAAAGTCATCTTGCTGTGAAGTAAATATGGAAGAAGGCCCCTTCATCCTTGAGAGAGCAATGGCCTCCAATGGCCAATGTTCTTTCTGCCACGCTAAAAGCTGCAGCTGCGGTTTTGCTCCGAATGCCCTGGCCTCCCATGGCAGAAGATTCCAACTACTTTGACCAGGAGATTCCTTGTGTAACTGTCACACTCCCCACCCCACCCCCACCCCGCCCCAGGAAGAAACTGGCCCTTTAACTCATCAGGAAGTTTCCAGAAGAACTGAAGCCTCGAAAGGTCAGTGGCTGTTGTGCTAGAAGTGCTGTGGGCAGTGGCATAGCGAGGGGAGGCATGAGGGTGCTAGAGCCCCGGGCACCATTGGAGTAGGTCAGATGGAGAGACAGTCAGCAGAAAGCTCCCCCCCCCCTTGACGCTACTGGCCCCGCCCCCAAACTCCACAAGTAGTTCAGGGGCTGGCACGCAATTGAATGCTGAATCCGGCCAGCATTCAACTGGGTCCACCTCCCCCCCCGCCCCGCCCCCGCCCCTGCCTCCACCCAGAGACCGGGAGCAGGGCAGGCCTGTTTGAGTCAGCTTGGCCAGATCCAGCGTTAAATTGCAGGCATCAGCAGTTGCACTGAATTGCGGAGTTGGCCTCACTGGCTCCCCACGACCCCCTCAAGCTCCACCTCGACTTTGGAGGAGCCAGCAGGATGAAACGGGAGCTAGTCAAACCCAGAGCTCAGTCTGACACTGGCCGGATCGAACTTTAGACTCCCTTTAGAGCCTGAACTAGCTGAGTCCAGCCCGGGACAGGTGCCCCCTGCCCCTGAGCCCCCACGTGGGCGGCCAGCTGCTGGGCTCGTTCTGGAGGCCATTTTAGGCAGCTACGCCCCCAACTGTGGGGTCCACTCGACTCAGAGCTTGTGGGGCAGGCAGTGGCAGCAGCAGCAGCAGCAACATAAGCTGACACCCTCTATTAAAAGTGTCACCAAACAGGGGGGGGGGGGGCGGTGTGCCTGCCTCCTTGTCACCGTCACTGTGGCTTGGGTCCAAGCGAACTCTGTGGCCCTGCCAGCACTGGACGCATCTTCTTCTAGGGAGTGTTTTAAGTCCCTGCTCTGTTCCTACTTAACAGCAAGGACACTTCTCCACTGATGGGTCTCTTTTCCCCCTGAGTGCAGACGCTGAGGGTGGGGGCTCCAAGGGCTAGTGAGGGGGGGAGGCTGGGCTGACAGAACATGTCGGGCCCAAGGTCACCCAGGAGGCCCCCACGGAAGAGCAAAGGACTCAACCCGGGTCATTCCCGGTCCTATTCAGGCATAACCGCGACACAAATACTTGCCACAAGACAGCATTTTCTCCCTGTGCCACAAACAGGAAGCCTTTAGTATGAATGAAACTTCTGAAACAATATTAGCCTAGCACTAAGGGCAGGACGTAAATTCCCTGTCCTAGTCCTGACAGGATAATAAAAACCAACCAAAGTCAAACTTAAAACGGACTAAGATTTGGCAGCAGAACCGTGAGGAGAAAATGGATGAAAGCGCTTTGCATTTATTCTAATTCTTTCCCTTCGTTATTTATGAACTCCTGTTACAAAACACTGTGTGCAGCAGCTGCTACACTCATTTGCAAATCACCTTCGGAAGCCAATAAATAAGTCTGCAGTTGAAAGGGATTAAGGTACTGATTTGTTCTTAATAAGGAAATGAGGGAGGAGAGGAATATATCGGGTAAGACGTTAACATTGTTCACTACTAAAATATCTTGCTGGATTCTTCAGGTGTACAGAGTCTGATTTGCAAGGCAAAGATTTCAGGTGCACGTGGCACCTCCAGCTGAAAGGATCTCTGGACACACGGCTCCTCAGCACTCATGCCAAAGAGTAGCACCCCAGACACTTCTGCTAAGCACATGGGGCTAATTTTCCCCAGAAGCACCTGAGACCAGCTCCTAAAGAGCAGGCAAGAATTACCGGGTGCTCGGCTTAATCCCAGGGCCTCTGGCCAAGTCCACCTTCATATGGACACCCTGTTGATACAGCATCTTATTCACAGATAGATGTTGCTTCTTCCTTTAGTTCTCAAGCCAAGAAAGGTTGCCTGCCGCCCTCACACAGGAAGTCTTTGAACGCCCCTGATTGTATAAAGCAGAGTGATCCCTCCAGTTACACAAATTTAGGCTTATCATGGCAGCCACCTGAAGGGGAGAAAAACCCAGACTGGAAAACCACCATCATGCTGGACTCTGGACAGTTAGTAAATGATGCTTCCCTTCCAATGCCTGCGCCACCGGGCATGTTTTCTGCCCTGGGAGCTTACCTGAGTCACAACTGGAAAACCTACGTGAAAAGTAATTACTACAGCAGCAGCAGCAGGAGGAGGAGGAGTTTGGATTTATATCCCCCCTTTCTCTCCTGCAAGTAGACTCAAAGGGGCTTACAATCTCCTTTCCCTTCCCCCCACAACAAACACACTGTGAGGTAGGTAGGACTGAGAGAGCTCAGAAGAACTGTGACTAGCCCAAGGTCACCCAGCTGGCATGTGTGGGAGTGAACAGGCTAATCTGAATTCCCCAGATAAGTCTCCACAGCTCAGGTGGCAGAGCGGGGAATCAAACCCGGTTCCTCCAGATTAGAATGCACCTGCTCTTAACCACTACGCCACTGCTGCTCCAAGGAACAGAATGCTCCTGCTCTTAACAGCTATGCCATTGCTGCTCCAAGGAACGGAATTTAGTTTTTGCAAGGCTATCCCTTTCAAGATGCAGGCTGCAGTCCAGTTACTGTGTTGTCAAGTTTGTGGGAAATCAGTCCCTTGGCAAGAGAAGTGGATGAGAAGAATTACGTGCAGCCAGGTAGACTTGAGAAACAGAACTCTGAATTACAACAAAGTATTGCAAAGAAGAACGAGTTGTTTAATGGAACACTGTGGCGTGCATTTGTGGGTTATCCGCATCAGTTTTGTTGCATTCTTCGGTATGGTGAAAAGGTTAAGTTTAAGAATTTTTAAAAATCTATTTGTCCTGCGAGTTCTATTTCTGAATTAGCCCCCATAGAGCTCGAACAGAAAGTGGATATACAGGCAGGGAGCCAAAAAAAAACAGCCAAGGTGACCAAGTTTCAAGTTTGGTAAAGATCAACAAGATTCCCAAGGCATACGCTTTCCAGAGTCAAAGCTCCTTTCCATAAAAATACTAATCCAGGGAGGGCCAAGATGTCCTCCTATCCTTCCAGTAGAAGGCCCCTTCTTGGTAAGTAAGTAACCAATGGACCGTTCTACTGGAGGTGGAGGACATCTTGATGGGATCTCCCATAGCAGTCCTTAACGAGTGGGTCAGATTAAGCTCTGATGATGTGTTCCAGCACTCTTTTACCGAAGGTGGTTTTGGAAGCTGCTAAGGAATGTAACTTGTAGTGTCTGACAAATGAGTCTGCCGTCACTTGACATATTTTTATCAAGGGAATCTGCTTCCTGAATGCTGCATTGGTAGCAGCACTGCGTGTGGAATGGGCAGTGATTCCCTGGGGAACTGACTGGTTGGTGGCCTTGATAGTCCGGCTGATGGCAGCCTTCGTCATCTGTCTCCCTAGGTTAGGGAGCGAAACAGTTATGAAGAGGCTGTGAGAGATGTGGATGGACTCCGTTCTGATAATGAAAGCCTTCAAGGCTCTTCTAACGTCGAGATTGTGCCACAGATGTTCGTGCGCTGGGCTTGGACAGAATGAGGGAACCACTATCTGTTGAGACACATGAAATCTGGAGCACGCTTTAGGTACAAAGGGCGGGGCGGGGCACAGTACCACCCTATCTTTGTGGAGGGTACAGAACTCAGAGTTCACTGAGAGTGCGTGGATCTCCGAGACCCTAATAGAAAGATAGTCTTCATGGATGTCACCAACTGCTGGATTCACAGCCTCTTGGACAGAGGGACAAACAAGGAGTTGCTGGCTGTGTCAATGACTGCTCCGAGATATGCCATGGTCTGCGATGGAAGGAGTCTGCTCTTGGACAGGTTGACCAGGAACCCGTGATGCTGGAGAACTTCCTGTACTTTCTGGACGTCTATCACATCTTGCTGTTTCGACTTGGAATGAATCAGCAGGTAAGGGTATGTGTGTACTGCCTGTGTAATGCGGCGAGAAGGGTCTTCAAGAAGACCCTGGGTGGCATTGACAGTCTGAAGGGGAAGGCCCTGGATTGATACTGTTGGGCCCCCTTTGCAAACCTGAGGTATTTCCGGTGAGACACATTGATTGGCACATGAAGGTATGCTTTCGTCAGGTCGAGTGATGTCAAGTAGTCACCTGGGCGGAGATTCTCCACAATCGATCGCAGTGTTTCCATACGGAAATGATGAAGCCTGATGTGCTGACTGATGAATTTCAGATTGAGTATGGCCCGCCAATCTCCGTTGCACTTTGGATCTGTGAAAAAATGAGAGAAACCCCCCGAGGATCTCTCTGATGCAGGCACTGGCTCTATCGCTCTGTTGATGGGTGTTGGATGGCCAGTCAGGTCCTTTGCGCTTTGGCAAGATTGGAATTGATGGGAAAGCTGCGGAAGCATTGAGGAGGAAGGCGGGCAAACTCTATTAGGTAACTTGAACATACTATTTCTTGTGACCACTGGTCCACGTGGTCGCCTGTCCACTGTTGCTGGAAGAGCTGCAGGCGACCCCCCCCCCCCGCCCCCCGAAGGTGAGGAACCGTTAATGTTTGGTGGGTCTGTCTGGATGAAAGGATTTGTCGGGCTTTGCATTAGGACGAAAGGAGCTGTTGAAGTTCCCAGCATGTCTACGAAAACCCTGTTGTGCTGGCCAGCGTCTGTCATCCCAAGGAGGCCTCGTCAGGGTCTTGTAAGATCTGAAGGTAAAAGAAGTACGATTACCATGGCTGGAAAAGTCAGATCTGATGGATTTGGGCATCACTTTCTTATCCCGAGTCTCTATTAGGACTTGGTCCAGCTCCTGGCCACAAAGGATACCCCCTTGGAAGGAGTAACCAGATACCAGTGGCTTGGAAAGAAAATCTGCTTGCCAAGACCTAAGCCAGGCAGGCCGTTTGACCACTACTGCATTAGCCATTATTCTGGCCGCTACTAGGAGAGAGTCAAAGTTGGGAGTCTGCCAAGTAAGAGGAGCTGAGCATGGCACTCTCCACCCCCTCTCTAATGCCCTGCTCCTGGGCAGCAATCATATCAAGGAGCCGTCTGAGCCAAACGATGGTGGCTCTGGCCACCTTGGCAGAGGAAGCCAAGGCCTTATGACTGCAAGCCCCTCGTGAATTCTCTTGAGGATAACATCTGAACATTTCTCCAGTTGGTCTTTGATGTTGCCAACACCATCTTTTGACACCAGGTCCCCAGACTAAAGAGCTGCCCGGGGACGTCAACTAAAGGGGTTAGGAACATACAATTCACATAATCCAGGACTGGATATAGTTTTTTTTAAAGAGGATGGAAGGCCCTTGCTGGAGGAAGGATTGGACCACTCCTTACGAATATGTCTTTGAAAATATTCTGGCACAGGAAAAAAAATTCCCTGTTAACGTCTTCCTGTGGAAAAATGTCCCTTTTCCCTTTGGGACAGCCTTTTATGGGCTTGTCAGAAGAGTGGGGCGCCGAAGGGTCCACAGCATCCGCTGGATCATTAAGATCTAATGCTGAGATAGTCTTAGCAATCAGGAAAGAAATGCTATCCTGATTGAAGAACCTGAAGGATTGATCAGGAGTTTCAGTGTTGGCCCCATTATCAGAATCTTCTTCCAGTTTCCCCTCACTAATCTCTTCTTCTCCTGGGAAGGCTAATGGGTTTCTGGAACTAGGGCCAGGTCTAATCTGCATCCTGGGGGAACTTGGGGGAGACACTGAGGAGGAATGAGAGGGTGACTGCTTTCTCCGCCTAGAGAAGGGGTAGGGAACCTGCGGCTCTCCAGATGTTCAGGAACTACAATTCCCATCAGCCTCTGTCAGTATGGCCAATTGGCCATGCTGGTAGGGGCTGATGGGAATTGTAGTTCCTGAACATCTGGAGAGCCGCAGGTTCCCTACCCCTGGCCTAGAGGAATGATGTTCCCTGGGATAGGTTTGGATTTCTTCCCTCGTAGCCTCTCTAAAGAGGCTGACTAAGCGCTGGTGGGACTCATCCAGCACATGGCTATGGGGAGAAGGGACTGCGGCTTCCTCTCCCTCCCTCACCCCACCGTCACAATCTTGCCTGCTAGAGACAATGGGGATGTCGTCCTCTTCCTCCTCGTGAGCCTCCATAGCAGCGACCTCCACCGCAGCCATGGATGGGCTGCTCCAGTTGCGCCCCTGGAGGCCTCCGGGTCTTCGGTGCATTCTCTGCTCCCCGGGGGGATGGCGGCGCGCCAGGAAGGTGCTGGAGAGGCCCGAGTGCGGTTCTCGCCGTGCGCACCTCCACCAAGACATCTGCCGCTCGTTGCCGCGTCCTTCCCTCTCTCTCTTGGCTCGACTTTTTTGAACGTGCCTGAGCCACTTGCACGGATTGCTCAGCCGTTTTGAAGAGCTTTTTTGCGGGCTCCTTGCCTTTGCTGGGGGCTTTGGAGCGGGCGAAAAATTCCCTGGCAGGGGAAAAGCAGGAGTAAAAGCATGGCGGCTATAGCCAGTTTTGGCAGGAAAAGGTTTCTGCCTAGAATTTCTCTCTCTCGCACACTCCAGGGAGGGAGGGAGGGAGGGAGGGAGGGAGGGAGGGAGGGAGGGAGGGAGGAAGGAAGGAAGGAAGGAAGGAAGGAAGGAAGGAAGGAAGGAAGGAAGGAAGGAAGGAAGGAAGGAAGGAAGGAAGGGAAGGAAGGAAGGAAGGAAGGAAGGAAGGAAGGGAAAAGAGGGGAAGGAAAGAAGGAAAGAGGAAGAAGGGAAGGAAGGAAGGAAGGAAGGAAGGAAGGGAAGGAAGGAAGGAAGGAAGGAGGAAGGAAGGGGGAGGAAGGAAGGAAGAGGAAGGAGGGAAGGGAAGGAAGGAAGGAAGAGGAGGAAGGAAGGGAAGAGGAAGAGGAAGGAAGGGAAGGAAGAGGAAGGAAGAGGGAGAGGATGAAGGAAGGAAGGAAGGAAGGAAGGAAGGAAGGAAGGAAGGAAGGAAGGAAGGAAGGAAGGAAGGAAGGAAGGAAGGAAGGAAGGAAGGAAGGAAGGAAGGAAGGAAGGAAGGAAGGGCACAAGCTGAGAAATAGGAGCTAACAGAGGAGTTTAAGGCCAAACAGACAAAGAAAAACAGATAAAGACTGGCAGAGCCTGGAAAGGTGCTGCTCTCCCTAATGAAGCAGGAAAGTAAACTGGAGATCAAGATGGGCGACCAAGCAGTTCACAGGAAGTGACAAGTTTCAAGTTCCTCCCTCCCTAAGAATGGATTGGAAAACACCCATCAAGATGTCCTCCTCCAGTAGGACATTGATACTGTCGTGGGAGTAAGAGCAGTCAAACTTTGAAGATGGGAACCCTCTCCATCCCACAGAAACACGTATTTTCAAGGAAACAACTTTTAAAAAACAAATTATTTTCAGCATGTGAAGCAATAGGCAGACATTAGCATTGTACTGAAAGCTTGTCTTCACCTGAGCCAAAAAGTTCTGCAAAGTTCTAGAAAAAGAGCATACTGGGATTTCATGGGGTCCCCACCAAACAGCATCAAAATTAAAAAGAACCATGGGAGAGCAAGCAAGACTTAGCAGTCGAAACGAATTCTGAGTAAACACAAAGATTCCAGTTTTGCTGTCAATAGACCGTTCATCAAATGTATGACAGAATGCACAAGTATGTGGAAATTAAACCCATAGACACACACAGCATGACGGTACATTTCATACTGCTAGCACATGACTGGCAAACATGAATATTGGCTCCCACAGTTTACTTGGAGCTATTAAAGTCTGCAAGTGTCAACCAAAAAATATCTGGCAAACCGATGAGCCGTTTGTCATGACTTTCTCAGTACATTAATTCACGGCATGTGTTTCCCACCCAGTGGATAAATTACAAATCAGGAAGCACAAGAAAACAAGACTCCAGCCAGCTTTTGAGATCCTATGTACAGTTTCAACGGTACAGTAACTGCACAGTAAGCAACATAAACCTGTCACGGGGAGAATTGACACGCAACAGCTCATTCCCTAAAAATCTTGCTGGTCTAAAGTTGCTACTGGACTTTAATGTATTTTTATTAACTCATTTATTTATTAAATTTCTAGACCACTGTACCCGGTCTCGACAAACTCAGAGCAGTTTACAATGATAAAACAGATATAATAAAATCAAAGATATTCCAGGAACAAACCTGACTCCACGGCATCCTAACCCACACCCTGAAACCCAGGAAAAAGGGGGAACCATCAACCCTTGCTGAAAAATGCAGGAACAATAAATTAAGAGAGGAACCAGGAGCTCTGAGCCATCAGATACCCTCAACCAAGGCCCAGCAGAACAGCCCTGCATTAAAGGCCCTGCAGAACTCACAGGTCTCCTCCAACAAAGCCCTCCGCCAGGCAGCAGCCCCAGGCAAGAAGGCCCCAGCGGAGACCAGCCGAACAGTTTTCAGGCCAGGGAGAGCAGCTTTTTTAAATAGTTCCAGCAAGTTGCTGTCTGCTGAGGATTGTTTGCTCTCTGGAAGATTTGCTTATTTTACTTATTAAAATTATTTATACCCCAACTTTCTATAATCCATTTCCAAGGCATCTTATAGAATATGATGAAACACAATATTCCAATACAATAAATGCAATAAAATCATCCAATACCACAAAAAAAGCAAGAATAAAATGCACTGTATGTATTGGGAGAGGCCGTCTTGTAGATACAAAAGACCCAGGGCTCCCTAGTTTAAACAACATTGAAAGTGATGATATTTTTTGGAGGGGGTGGGGGAATCCACCCTGAAACAGCATCACTTTTAATGTTGTTTAGACTAGAGAGCCCAGATTCTCCTTTTAAATCCACCTCAAAGGGGGACTCTGGGCTCCCTAGTTTAAACAACATTGGAAGTGATGCTGTTTCAGGGTGGATTCCCCACCTACCCCCCAAACAGCATCACTTTCAATGTTGGTTGTTGTGGGTTTTACAGGCTGTGTGGCTGTGGTCTGGTAGATCTTGGTCCTAACATTTCACCTGCATCTGTGGCTGGCATCTTCAGAGGTGTATCACAGAGAGAAGTCTGTTATACACTGTGTCCAGACTTCTCTTATAACAGACTTCTCTCTGTGATACACCTCTGAAGATACCACCCAGGTTTAGTGAAGTTTGGTTCAGGGGGTCCAAAGTTATCGACCCTCAAAAGGAGGAAACCATGAGGGATGGGGCACCTCCTTTGGGGGTCCATAACTTTGGATCCCCTGAACCAAACTTCACCAAACCTGGCTGGTATCATCAGGAGTATCACCTGACGGTTGCCTGAAATTTTGGTGCCACTAGCCTAAACACTGCGCCCCCTGCTGGCCAACAACGTAAAAACACTAAAAATATCCCCCAAATTAGAAATGAGCCCAAATTTTTCTGTGCCCCCCCAATGGTGGGCGCCCGGGACATTTATCCCTGGATGTCCCCATTGTAGCCTTGCCTCTGATGCTCTCCAAGGTATCCAGGTAAGGACCCATGCAGCTGAAATTTCCGGAGCAGTCCCAAGGGTAGCCTTGTGTACAGAGAGTTACAGTAGTCTAGCCTGGAAGTAGATGTAGCTGTTCTACTACAAACAAACATGGTTATCCTCTGAAACATAAACCTTGAATCTTAAGGCAAAGAAAATATATTCAATACAAGTTGGTTTCCACATGTAACATGTAAACCCTAGAACCTCAGAACAACTACAATGTCTGGAATCAGTAAATGATTAATCTAGACTTATACAGTGGCACAGCTAGATAGGGTTGCCAGGTTTCCCAGTTAGCAAGACTGGCTGTGAAACCAGTGGAAGCCTGGATGTGTCTGTCAGCAAGGGAGTGATGTCACTTCTGGGAAAATCTGGCAGTGATGTCATGCCGCTCTAGGAACTTCCAGAAATTCTATGGTTAGTGTTTCCAACAATTCCTACAGGGGTGTAATGTCACTTATGAGTTCCCTGTAACATCATACAATTCCTGACAGCCATATTTGAAAATGGCTTTCTCCCATTGGCTGCTGGAGTGGTGGCATGGAAGGTTCGCTGGGGATGAGAAGTCTCCCCGCCTCAAAGAGCACGCAGCAACTCTACTTCCTGGCAATGTGTTCTTGAAGCACCAGCAGGAACTAACGGGGGGGGGGGGGGTCCAGGCATGTGCTGCCATGGCTCTTCTGAAAACCAGAAGTGACATCACAGATATTCTATGAATTGCAAGCAGTCTCTGGTTTTACCATAAGCCAGTCCTGACCCCCTAACTCGCATTCAAACCACCGTCGTGCGGCTGACATACTCATAAATGTGACTGAACCTGGGGAGATGGCTACCTCAGCTGGGTCTCAGAAAACCTGGGCCGGAGAGCTTCGGTAGTAGGGGTGGGCAGCTGCCTTGAGATGGCTTATCAGGCCAGTGAGCCAGCTGAGACAAAAAAATTCTCGCTCTCGATCTGGCCTAGTGGTCAGGGTTCGCCAAATCAGGAGTGGGGGTGCAGGTTGTCTCAGCTGGCTCACAGGCCTGATAAACTCCCTCAAGGGGCTGAATCCGGTCTCAGGTCTGCATGTTTGCTACCCCGCTCGAACTGCTTCCAGAGATCCAGACTGCATCGAAAGTCTGGGGCCCAGCCATCCCGGCTTAGCAGGAGGCACCTTAAAGGCAAGCGATAGCTGAAAACCCCCCCCCCCCCCCACACACACACACTCACCCACTCACACAAACACACTACTGTCTGCCTTTATTCTTCCACCCACTTCTTTCTCTAGTCCTCCGCTTCCTCCCCCAGGCCTTCTGGGACCAATAACTCCCAGAATGAACTTGGTGAAGGACAACAGCTATTTCTGGTGCTGTTCTAGGAGTGTCGCTCTAGGAATGCCTCAGGGGAAGAGTGGATAAAGAAAAGGGAAAAGGTCTCCCCTTGGCTGCTTCCTCAAGTCTTCCTTCCCTGTAAACAGGGCCGGGACATGGGGGGGGCGGGGGGGGCGGGGGGGCAGAGAATTCTTCTTTGTTTTGGATCCAGAAGCAGGGAAGGTCATCTCATCCTCCGAGCAAAAAGAGTACACATTTTGTCAGCTTCTCTGTAATCACACAGAGCCCACGCTGAAGGTGGTGAGACCAAAAGACTATTAAACCCAGAGCTTAAAATTACCTAACTGGATTTTCATACAGGGGCATATCTACTTAAAACAGTGCCCGGTCCAAGCCCAGGTGCTGCATGCACGCACACACACACGCACACACACGCACACACACACACGCACACACACACACACACCCTGCAGCTGCGCCCTGCCTCCACTGCATGGGACACAGTTGAAGACTGGCAAACAGGCTTGCCCCTGTTCACATTCTCCCCATGGAGATTGAGAACAGGGTGAGCCCCACTCACCAGCCTCCAACTGCACACCTGAGCGGGGAGTTCCCGAGTAGTGCCTGGGGCTTGAAACCCCCCCTTGCCCCCCTAGATACAATATTGTTTGCAAATCTTGTAAGTAAGATTGGCAAACCATCCACTCTACCATTATTCACACTATCATTCTTTACTATTGGCCACAAAAGTACATGGGCTTAGAAGCCTTAGAAGGATGTAACTGTGCTTAGAACAATGTTCTTACGAAACTTCATAACAACCAAGAACGAACTGTCGAAGGCTTTCACAGCTGGAATCAACTGGCTGTTCTGGGTTTTCTCTGGGGTGTGGCCGTGGTCTGCAAGTTTTAGCCCCTACTGTTTCGCCCACATTGTCGATGGCACCTTCAGAGGCACATCGCAGGGAGAGCTGCTGCTTCTCTCTGTGGCACAGTGTGGAGTGTTTGCGTGGTTTGATACCTGTTTTATCCACCTCACAGTGGGGAAAGGGGCTGAGGAGCATTTGCATGTCTGGGTGGATTTCAGCTGCAGCTGTATTTGAATGTACACTTTGTAATATTTGGTGGAATGTTGAATGATGCTTGAAAAAGTCCTCTGGTTTTTGGTCTGGGTGGGTGTGTCTTTAGTACCAAGAATGACTCTATATCTTCAAAATCCACATATCTCAGGGATAAGCCACATCTACTCAACTATGGAGGAACATGAAAATAAATCATCACTCTCCCTCCAAAGAATAGAACATGTTACCAGTCATGAAATATTACTTAAAAGGCATCTCCCAGACATGCGGATGATTAATATTTGTGAATTTCCTAAGAACAGGCCCTTTCATATGTTCAAGCAGAGAAACTTTAACTTCACTGCAACTTATTGCAGCAACTCCAGGTCAAAAGCAACTCTTGCCAAAGTTCATGGGGAACTTATGTACTAGTTACTACAAGCAATACCAAAAAAATGCCTGTCAATTAGTTCTAAGAAGTACAAACTATAATAGAGAACAGTATAGGGACCACATGGAGCACATGGCTACGCCGTGCATTCCAGCCAGAGGAAACCAAGACTTTGTTTCCACAAAACAAAGACTTCATGCTCCATCTGGAATGACAAAACAAAGACTTCATGCTCCATCATGCTCCATCTGGAATGACTTTCCCCTGAATCCCCAGGGCAGCGTTTTTCACCTCTCATGTCTGACAGAAAAATTAAGTTTGCACAGAATACAGTATGTCCGCATGCATGTAACCAAGACTGATTTATGGTATGTGTAAAGTTGCCGCTTAGCCTTGGAAGGTTTTCGTCTGACCTTCCAAGTCTGACCTTCGTCTGACCTTCCAAGTCTGACCTTCATCTGACCAAGTCTGACCTTTCGTCTGACCTTCCAATATTACCTCCGGACGTGCTCTCCCGCCTTCCGAAGGGGGCGTATTTGTCTTTACATGCCATGCCACGTACGGTATTAACTCCATCCCAATTGGGGCTAGTGGTCACTAGATCGCAAACGAAGCCCGATCCAGCTCCACCTCCCGTGCATCCCTCCACCCATCCTGACATTGTCACGCCATTTTTGCAACTCCTCCGGGAGGTGGGGAGCCAACCCGTCCCAGAGGATGACGTTGACCCTGCGTTGATCCTGAAGGATGGGATATGGAGAAAGGGTGACTGTTGGTACGTTCCACCCTCCCTCCGCAGAAATGTGTTAGTGGCAGGCCATGATGCCAAGCCAGCGGGACATTTCGGATTTCTAAAAACCCTGCATCTTTTACTCAGACAGTTCTGGTGGCGCTCAATGCGCAAGGACATTGAGGCTTATGTGAAAGGGTGCCCAAAATGTGCGGAAGCTAAACCGATCGCCGGAAAACCGCATGGTCTTTTGCAGCCAATCCCACCTGCTACCAGTCCATGGCAGATTATCTCAATGGACTTCATCACGGATCTCCCAGAGAGCCATGGCAACACGGCATTGTGGGTGGTGGTAGATCTTTTCTCCAAACAAGCACATTTTATACCGTGCTCCACCATTCCATCAGCCCCCAAATTAGCCAAGATGTTCGTGCAACACATCTATCATTTACATTCCGCTCCGGCCAAGATAATTTCAGACCGCGGGCCCCAATTCATTTCGAAATTTTTGAAAGCGTTTCTGGGGTTGTTGGGAGTCGAACCTGCGGTGGCCGCCCCATACCACGTGCAAACTGATGGCCAGTCGGAATGCACGAACAGAACATTAGAACAATATTTGCGCTGCTATACTAATTACCACCAGAATAATTGGACTGATTTGTTGCCATTTGCGGAATACGCCTATAATAATGCCATCCATAGCAGCACAAAAAAGACGCCTTTTGAAGTGGTCACAGGGCGCTCCTTCCCTCCGTTTCCCCTATTGGGATCTCAGCTGCTCCAACCTCCGGAGTTCAATGAATGGATACAAACCCTTGTAGAGGGTTGGAACTCCATCAGCTCAAGTCTGCGTCAAGCACAAGAATCCCAAAAAATGCAAGCTGATAAACATCGCACAGACTTTCCCCTACAAATTGGGGAATGGGTTTATTTGTCCACTAAGAATCTTAGGGATGTGCACAAATATTCCAAACTAGGCAAGAAATTCATCGGGCCCTTCAGGATTTTACAGGTTATTAATGATGTTACTGCCAAACTTGATTTGCCTAATTCATTAAGCAATATCCATCCTGTTTTTCATTCCAGCTTGCTCAAGCAGGCTCCAGATTCCGATGCCTGGTACGGCCCTCTGGAACGCCCCCCTCCGGTTATGATTGATGGACACAAACATTACGAAATTGATGCTGCCCTGGATTCTCGGTTGTCTCAGAATCGCCTACAATACCTGGTTTCATGGGTGGGATACCAGTCAGGCCATAATCAATGGGTTAACGCTACTGATATTATTGCTCCTACTTTAATTGCTGCCTTTCATAAAGCTTTTCCTTTCAAGCCAGGGGGGGATGTTTCTTAAGGAAGGTGGAGTGTAAAGTTGCCGCTTAGCCTTGGAAGGTTTTCGTCTGACCAAGTTGGTGGGACGCCCAGATTGGGGAGTGTTTCTAGTATCTGTACTTTCTAGTATCTGTATCTTCTGTTTCTTTTGCCTGCCTGTGTGAAACTGTTTCAATGTGGTTTTCAGATGGGAACTACAAGTGTTTATCTTACTTTGGCGGGAACTGGTGGGGTGCCTGTAAAAGCGGCTGTTCGAACGCTGGGAGGTCAGTTCCCGCATTGCTTGTGATCGACTTAGAATGCCAGCTCAATAAAGAACTTGAAAAGTTGCTTTTGGCCTGGACTTTACTGGTTCTTTACAGTATGAAGCACTACTAAGAATATGCCATGTCGTTCTAAGAAGGATTAGATTAACTGTAGTGTTAAGTGTTGTATGCAGTTTCACAGCCTGAATCAAGGCAAAATCTGCGAGTCCAGTTATATAGGCAGGAAAACGCAAAGCTGTGGAAAAGGGATCGTAGCCACACTGTCGCATCCATATGTTTGATCAAACTTCTAAAAATTACATACCTTGGGTTCTATCCAGACTAAACGTTCCCACGTGTGCAAAGATTTCCCTCCTGCCTTGCCCAAAACATTCCCTGAAATTTTCTTTGGTCCAAGAACAAGATTTCAGGCTACTGGGGGAAAAGCAAGAAGTCATACAGTGCAGGCAAATCCTTCCACTCAACCCCTGGCAATGTGCAGGGGCTCAAAATATCTGGTCTTTATCCTTCAGTATTGAGATACCATTATTAGTTATCTTATTTATAGCCCACCTTTCTAACTGAGACTCAAGGCGAACTGTACAATCAGTATAGTGTTGCCAAGACAAAGGTGAAATTCCTGGAGATTCGGGAGGGGGAGGGGGATAGCCTAAGGAATGTGGGGTTGAATGCAGAATAGACGTCAGCAGGGTTTAATGCCATAGAGTCCACCTTCCAAAGCAGCTACTTTCTCCAGCTGAACTAATCTCTGTTGCCTGGAAATCAGGGGTAATCCCAGGAGATCTTTAGCCATCACCTGGAGGTGGGTTATCCTCTGAAACTATGGTGAGGAGATGGGGACCATACGGCAAAAGGTCTGCCTCTTTTCCTGACACCTAAGATACACTTGTAATTCCCAGAGTTCTCCAGGCCCCGCCTGGAAGTTAGCAACCCTAGTTTCATTTAACAGTACTGTAGTTATAACCATCTTTCAAAACACCCATCAGAGTGTTATAGGTTACCTAGTCTCATCTTAGAAACCACATTTTTCTTCTAAGAAACAAATCACACCTGGTTTTTTAAGAGTGGCTGATTTTGAAGACATGCACATAATTTAGTTCTGTTCACCCTCTTACTCCATTTTTGAAGGTGTTCACTGTTGCCAGAAAGGTTCTTGCTTGGTCTCCACTGTCATCTTGCATCATAAATTCTGTCAGGATTTTTTTAAAAAACCTTTTCAACTTTCTGTTTAAACACTCAATGTTTTTAAAGCTTTTCGAGCCTTCAGGAGGAAGACCAGAAAGCAGATGAAGCTATTCAGGAAAGGAAACCAATATCACTGAACAGTCATTGAGGAGACCACCTTGGGGCCCACTTGGCAACCAACTGGCATCCCTCCCTAGCACCCCACGCCCTCCAGACTAGACACCTGCAGCTAAAGCTCACTATAATCAACAACAAATTCTGTCCCACTTCCTCAGAAGAAAGAACTGAATAACAGCAGAAAGATCTGGAATTAGGATCTTCTGTACATTTTTGAAGTGTGGAGGAAATACACCACTTCACGCTCTCGAGCTTATCTTTTCCCCCAAGTAGAGTTCAGGAAAAGAGGAAGACCTGACATGAGATGGACTGACTCTATGAAGTAGTTGTTCTCAACAGTGATGGGATTCAAATAATGTAACAACCGGTTCCGGTGGTGGGATTCAAATAATGTAACAACTGGTTGTTTACAAGTACCATTTGAGCAACCGGTTCTGCCAAAGTGGTGCGAACCTGCTGAATCCCACCACTGGTTCTCAACCTTCCCAATGCCACAACCCTTTAATACAGTTCCTCATGTTGTGGTAACCCCCAACCCTAACATTTATCCATTTTACAGATGGAGAACTCTGATGCAGAGTCTTAAGCGACCCCTGTGAAAGGGTCGTTCGACCCCCAAAGGGGTCCCGACCCCCAGGTTGAGAACCGCTGCTATAAAGGAAGCCACGGCCTTCAGTTTGCAAGACCTGAGCAAGGCTTTTGACAACAGGACTTTCTGGAGGACAGTGATTGACAGGGTCACCATGAGTTGGAAACGACTTGAGAGAGAGCTTAATATAAGTTTGAATCATGACATCATAGAGTTGGAAGAGACCACAAGGGCCATCCATCAAAACAATCAAAGCACTATTGACTTTGTTTAAAAACCTCCAAAGAAGGAGACTCCACCACCCTCCGAGACAGCATATTCCACTGCTGAATAGCCCTGACAGTCAGGAAGTTCTTAAAGTTTAGGTGGAAACTCTTTACCCATAGTTTGAATACACAATTTAAATCCCCTAAATGGCCCAAGCTAGATCTTACTAGATCTTGGCTGCTAAGCAGGGTCCACCCTGGGTAGTCCTTGGATGGGAGACAGGCAGGCAGAGGCAAACTGCCTCTGTTCATCTCTTGCCTTCAAAACCCTACAACAGGGTTCCCAATGTGGTGCCAATGGAGGCACAGCACCCACGGATACTTTTTCTGGTGCCCACCAAGTATTTTTTAGGAAGTAGGTACGGCCAGGTAGGGCTTTTGCCCAGCAAGGCCTCTGATTGGCCATGCAGAGTTTTTTAAATGTTGCTCTGACAGCAGCTGCTACCGCAGCACCGGGATCTCCACTGTGTGAGTGAAGTTAAGCTGTGGCAATCATTGGGTGGCTGGTTCCGCCGCCTGTGGCAGCCATTTTGTGGGAGCCATTTTGTTGCTGCCCCAACCATGCTGTGTCAGAATTACAAATGTGCCCACAGACTCAAAAAAAGGTTAAGAACCCCTAACCTGCAGAGACACCACAATTCAGTCACAACATCACAACACAAACACATTCTCAACCTTTCCAGGATTAAACACACTTAACAATAATGACTGAGCCCACTGCTCAAAAGGTGGAAGTTCCTGAATAGTAAAGGGGAGGTTTATGGAAGTGAGGATAGCAAGGCCAGATTTAAAGTATCCTTTTATATGACTTTTAAAGGCAGGAAGATGGTAGGTCTTAAACCCCAATAGGCGTGGAGGGACCAAGTTTCCTGAAGCATGATTACATTGAACCTAGCTAGAAGATTTGAGAATCCTGCATCCTGGGTCTTATTATACCAACCAGCAATGTTCCAAGACATGATGTTTAAACAATAATCAGATAGTCAATCAAGTTCAGTAACTTGGTTTAGCGAGTCATTTGTGTCCTTACATACGCAGCCATTGGTCCCACTATTGGTTGCTTGAAGATGTAGTTGGATCGAGGGTAGATCCATAGTTCTCATCGGTTGATAGAGAAAGGTTGGGGGGATTGAAGTTAATTCCAGCATCAGTAGAAGTGAGTTCCTGGGCCCACGGAGGGCCTGCAGTCTGAGTAGAATTATAAATGTCTCTGAAGGCACGAGGACCAAGCTCAAATTCGCCACCACTAACCACAGGATAGGGAGCCAGTGCAGAAGGAGGGGAGGTTAGATGACACAGGGATGTACACTCCTTAATAGGCAAAGGAGGGCAAAGTTCTGATGCCAGAGCTTGCGGCGCTGTAGCAGTCAGGCAAGGAGCAGGAATTACAATCCGATTATCGTCTGCTTGTGAAGAAAGAGACAATGAATCTTCAGTTGGAATCCAATTGCAGCCCACTTGTGGTTGAGCAGGCAAAACATCATCAGCTGGAGTTTTGCGTCCATCAGACACCAACCAGTCAGACTTCAGACCCCCATCTGTGCACTTAGCAATGGTGGATTGGAGGCATCATGGTGTGTCAGGAGACCTGTTATTGTGGGGATTTTGCTGTTGCTGCTTTCTGTATGCTGGGAGTGGAGGAATGGGTTAATTGCATTTCTAACTGACTTTCAACTGTCTTCTGTATGATGTTATACTGTACCAGGTGCTGCTCAAGGTCAGTGCCTGGCCATCTCTGCTGTTATCTCTTTCACAGTTCCTTTTGAGCGCACTTTCCCAGGATGGGGGGGTGCTAGCTGCTTTAACTACTGGGTTTTGCGCGGGCAAACCTCAGTTCTGGCATGACCAGAGAAGATCCTCAATAATCAATAAACTGCTGTTCTTATACATGAGTTTGTTTCAGTTTTTGGGATTCTGACATGGTGGCATGATGAAGGTTTTGAGTGAAGATTTCTGTTTACAGACAGGTGCACCAGGTGGAACAAGAGGATGTACAAGAGTATTGTGGAACATTCTTTGGACTGTTAATCCTTTCTGAGCAAGGATGAAACACACTCTCAGCTATTCCAGGATCTTCAAAAATAAGTAATCTGGTGTTACCGATTGTCTTGTTGCTCATCATGGGGAAAAAAATTGAGGAAGGTACTAACAATAGATTCTTCACGTCTCAGTTAATTTGGCCCTTTTCAGCCCCTTCTTTCTATTTCCAGCCTTATCCACTCTTTCCTGCCCTTTCCCCACTCAGTTCCCTGTTCTTAACACCTCCTCCTCCACTGGCTTTGTTTCTGGCCTTTCAACCTTCTCAGATCTTGTGTCTACGTGAGGTTTCAACCTCTGTCAAACTTCCATGTCTGCCAGAGAAAAGCCGCTCAATTTAGAGCACTCTGAATGTCTATGAATATTCCAAGTCATCTCTACCATTTGGTCACAACAGGCGTCAGAAGCTTCATGCCATGACCCCAATGGAGTGTCAAGAAGGGCAAAGGTGGAAGCATCACTGTTTGGCAGAAGCCCACATGCTTTGGCAGTTTAAAGGCAACAGATTAAATCCCAGCATCTTCCTGAAAACTGAAAAAGCCGCTGCTAGTCAGAGAAGAGAATATCGGAGTAGACAGACCAAAGATCTATTCGCCTACGGCAGAGTCAGGTGTTCAGGGTTAGATAAACCAATGAAGGCACACAGTTTGGTTTTTGTTAAAAATTATAACAGTTCCTACCACCAGGTACTGTGGGAAACTTACCTCTCAAACCGGGATTTTGCCAAACTTCAGAAAGTGATCCCATTCCTAAATAGCATTCGACCCCCTCCTAGTGAGAACATTTTGCCAACAGGGGGAGAACAGAGAACAGTATTAGCAGAGCGCTGAAACAGAACTCTAGAAAGCTCAGGAACTTAAATAAATTTTTAGCTAATTAAGGTCAAATTACTAAGAAGCACTTGAATATTCTGCTGTAAACAAGCAATTTGTCTTAAGTTATTATAAATTCAGTGTTCTCTTGCCAATAAATTGGGAGATTTAAGATACAGAATTAATGAGTAACTCATAAATTGCATTCCTCGTGGATTTTGTTGCTTAAGAATTTAACAACGTTTTTTCATGTTTCAGACTGATCACAAAAGTGTTTTATTATAACTCTGTATCTTGTTTTCTTGGCAGCCCCATGTAGAGAGGAGGGGAATCCCCCCTGGAGCAGGCACAGCCCTGCGCCCGCATGGGTGCCCACTCCATTGGCGCAAAGGACAAATGCACTGGTGGGGGAGTTACCCCGGCTGTCAGGCGCTGGGTGGCTCCTCAGTTCTCCACCTGGAAGCCGCCCCCCCCCAAGGCCCAGCGGTGCCAGAAGCTGCCCTGAGGGCGTTACCTGGTCTCAACGGTGCTACTGGACTGGAATCCAGGAAGGGTTAAGTCCACCAAGCCAGTTTACACAAAAATATATGACAGACAGCGTCAAAATAAAATACTTTCGCTAGGTCATTTAAACAACAATGGAACGTGCAGCTCACCAAGCCAAACGTGGTCCATCGTGTGGTGGTTGGTTAGGAATGCCACAGATGCCCCGTCGGTCCTTTCTGCCAGTCTGCAGAAGTTAGAGGTTTGCCAGCGTTGTCCAGCTGACAGTTACAAAAACAGCTGGTAGCCGAAGGGTGATCTGTTTTCTTTCACTGTCAACTGAACGTCTATTCCATAGAATTAAGACATAAGAACATAAGAACAAGCCAGCTGGATCAGACCAGAGTCCATCTAGTCCAGCTCTCTGCTACTCGCAGTGGCCCACCAGGTGCCTTTGGGAGCTCACATGCAGGAGGTGAAAGCAATGGCCTTCTGTGGCTGCTGCTCCCGAGCACCTGGTCTGTTAAGGCATTTGCAATCTGAGATCAAGGAGGATCAAGATTGGTAGCCAGAGATCAACTTCTCCTCCATAAATCTGTCCAAGCCCCTTTTAAAGCTATCCAGGTTAGTGGCCATCACCACCTCCTGTGGCAGCATATTCCAAACACCAATCACACGTTGCGTGAAGAAGTGTTTCCTTTTATTAGTCCTAATTCTTCCCCCCAGCATTTTCAATGAATGCCCCCTGGTTCTAGTATTGTGAGTGGTTGGAGGTTCCGGTTCCGGTCGCTGAGTGGGGCAGCCGCATTCTGAGCTCCTCCACATTTTAAGATAAGTAAAGATAATTTTAACCTTAGGCTAAATTGTATTGGGCTTGAAGAAATCATTATAATGAACAGCTTAAATTGTGATTTATGCCACAGCTGAGTGGTTGGAATACTCCGAGCAACTAGAGTGGTCGTTTCTGTAACTACTCCAGCTGATAAGCCCACTAGCCTACACATTTTCCTTCGGAAATGTTTTTAACTACCTAAGACCATTAATTATAGTGCCGGGTGGAGGAAATAAAATGCCTAACAAGAAGCGGAGCCGGCCTTCATCAGGCACCCACGAGCAAAAACCCAGTAAACAAGCTAAAATAGACTTGTACTTACAAAGCCAGACGGAGACAGAAACTCTGTTTAATAACCTTGAATTGTCCAATAGGTTTGGACCCTTGGGGAATACAAGCTTCGAATCCTCAGGAGAGGAAATTTCAGTCCCTGAGCAAGAAACAGCTTTGAAGAAGGATGAGGGATACTGGCCTCAGTAACCCCTAGGAACCCTCTAGGCCACAGATGGGTTTTTGTTAGATCTCCTTGCATAGGCAAGCTGACCTGACTGCAAAGATTCGCTTAGAATTGGTCTTCTAAGTTAACTGCAAGAACATCACTCAGAATTTGGGGAAACTATCTGCAATGTGTATAGCCCACATAGACCAAATAGGTGTTATCAACTCTACTGGAAGAATATATTTACCACAAACTGATTCAACAATTTCTCCAGTATCTGCAAGGGCCGTTCCTGACCTGACCAATCTAATCTTGCAAAAGAACCAGCTGGCAATTTCCATAGGAAATAACAGATTGAACTATGGTAGATGGAGTGAACCCTCCCCAGAGAAATTAAGATTTCCCTGGGTCAATTGACCAAAAAGACCAAGCTTGAAATTCCCTGTAAGGTATGAAATTCTCCCTAGCGTTGGCAATTACAAGAGAATAGTACTCAGTTTTGCCCAGCCAGAAGCTGTAAATCGGTTAATGAAGATTAAGCATCGTTTGAACACTGAGTATGATATACAGTTAACAAGAGTTTTTAAAAATTTGAACATTGCCAACTTATTCCCCTCCAATGCCACAGGAAAAGGAGAGACAAATGGAAGTCATCTGCCACATTTTGAACAAATAAAACAAAGTTTAACCAATCTGGCAGGAGATTGGAGATTTTTTGAGTCTTCTCTGGCGCAGATCAAACAACTACAGATGCCGACAGAAGAATTCCTTCTGCAAACTAGAAGGACTAATAAAGACCGAGTGCATCTCGCTGAGGGGCATACAAATGAGGGACATACAAATAATGTAAAGGAGATTAATACAAATACTGAAGATAGCTGCCCGGTGCCAGCTGAAACAATTAGACACAACTATGACCTAATCAACCTAGAGGAAATGGTAGAATCCCCACCCCACACGCCGGAATGGCAGACCTATGATCTTGATGTGGACTATAGAATAACCAATGTTATTCAAAAGGACCAGGTGCTACATGATAATAAGAAGTCATGGGCCGTAGAACTAAGGGAACTCAAGGTTCAAGCCTCAAGGGCTGTAAGCAAAGGGTCCACACTTCAGCCTGCCACCCATATTTCTTTGAGTTGGAGATGGAGGGATTGAATGAACCAAAGCTCTTTTTACAGTCTTCCAGTGCTCCAACTACTATACAACCCAGCCTTAATCACTTTAACTGTATGCCGCTTGTAAAGAGAAAGAAATCCTGAACCCCATGTTGGCTGCTGCACAGCAAACTACCCCTCCAGGCCTAGACCTGAGCAGGTTAGATGCTGGGCTGAAGTCTCCGGATTATTCAACCAATATAAAACAGAACAGCACGGAAGCCAACTCGCCTGTCGCGGAAAGAGCAAGCGGGAAGAAGATCTGTGCGCCAAGCAAATCTCGACATAACAAGGACCCACCATTTAATGGATGTGTCATTATGGACACAGACGGCTTATTCAACCAAGTACATGAACTCGATTGACATCAGGACCCCTTCTTGCTACATCTAGCAGCCCACCATAAAAAAATTTTGTCCTGGAATGTGTCGGGATGGAGCAAAAAGAGACATATAACTGATTTTTGTAAACTACTTGGCCTTGTTTGATATCGTGCTGTTACAGTGAAAACATGGTCCCCTTCCCCATTGCCCTTCCCTGGGTTCAGTAAGTTTATACCTTCCCAGCTTTTTTAAAACCCACATAAAAAGGTGAAGACCCAGGGCGGTTTAGCCTTCTTTAGTTAGCGACGAACCTTGAGATCTTCTCTTCAGGTTAAGCACTTTACGCCCCTGTGACCAGACATTTGGCCCCAAAGCACTCCTTTTTTAAAATGGGATTCATATAATGTGCTATTAGTTAATGCTTACTTCTTCCATCTAACCTTTCTCCTGCTCGAAATGCAGAGATTAAGTTCAAAAGTTCCATAATTATCTCTTAAGCTCCTTCAACTTTACCCACAACCTGACAAATGGTTTGTGGCTGGAGATTTCCAATGCCAGAATTGGCAAAGATGATTCCACTATCAATTACTAACTAGTTTGGATCCAGATATGCTACATCTTTCCATCATTTCTACCAAGATGCTCAAGAGACTGTCAATAATCATACCAATGCTACTGAAAAAAATTTGTCTGAGATGTGCTTGCAATTTAATCTAGTGCCTTTGAACGGTCTAAATTTGCTGGACAACAAAGTGGATTATACTCCCTTTGTTTCCCCTTTGGGTAATAGTGTGTTATTGATTATGTTCTAATAATACCGTATCCTGAACTTAGAGATGTTAAATTTTTTTCAGTAGAATTCCAACCATGGAGCGATCATATGCCCTTAGTATTGTATCTGGAATTGGGATTTTATGTACATAAGGGCAACGACCAATTCCTGATTCCAATTCCTAAAATCGTGTGGAAAAATCACTCCTTTGAAGATACTGGGAGTCTGTTGTTTAGCAGACAGTTTCAGGATTTTAGATCAGAATTTTTAAATGCATTTCCTACAGAAAATCTTATTACATTATTTGAAGTACTAACGCAGAACATCGCCGATGCTCTTTCAAAGCAAACTTGCATTGTTGAGTATTGGAAGCCCAAAACTTCTGATAGTTACAGACTACGAGAACTTAGTGCTTTAAAAAGACAACTCAGGCAGTTGTTTAGTAAATTCAAGAGGGGTGAAATTGACTTTCTCCCCAATATTTACTTTGATTATAAAAGGAACCTTACCCAGCTCTTACAGGAAAAACCGAGGCTACTGCTAAGGCTAACTGGGACAAACTTTTTCATTCTATCCAAACGAAGGATAATAAAGGATTCTGGGCCATAGTTGCTAGCCACACACGTGCAACTACTCCAGCTGTAACGGTAGATCCCCGATCCTGGTATAGTTACTTCCAAGACCTTTATACCGTAGATAAGGATTCTATAGACTTAGCCCGGTCTGAAACTCTCGCAACCGTGCCTTGCTGGGACCCTGTCTCGGCAAATGAGATCACAACCCTAATTGAACAGCTCAAATCTAGGAAGGCTCCTGGCCCGGATGCCCTACCACCTGAGGTTTACAAATGCTTCGCTGAATGGTGGGCGCCCCTATTAGCTTTGCTTTTCACTACTGTGAATAATTTAGTTAAAATACCTGATGCTTGGACTAATGCCATCCTTGTCCCTATTTATAAAAAGGGTGACCCAACCATTCCCTCTAATTATAGGCCCATTAGTTTGTTATCTATTGCAGGTAAATTATATGCTAAATATCTATCGAACAAACTGACCATATGGGCCAACGAGAATAAGATCACTGGTCCGGAACAAATTGGGTTTATCAAAGGGAAATCTACACTAGATCATGCCATTCTTCTGAATACAATGATAGCCAAGTATGTAACAGGGGGTAAATCCCCTTTGTATGTTGCCTTCTTGGATCTCAAAGCGGCCTTCGATTTCGTGAATAGAGAACTCTTATGGGAAAAACTTACGGTAATGGGTATCGATGGTAGGCTGCTTGCTCTTATCAAGGCTTTATATACAAATACCACCCTTCAAGTGAGATGTGACCCATCGGGAAAATTAACGCCAAAAATTCAATCCTTTAAAAGTGTTAAACAAGGCTGCGTTTTGGCCCCCTTGTTATTCAATCTGTTCATTAATGATCTATCCCCTGATCTAAAATCGGTCAACTCACCTTGCCCCAGCTTTGGTAATGTGACTCTACCACTACTTCTATTTGCAGATGATGCGTTATTACTCTCTAGAACGAAGAGGGGATTAAATTCCTTGTTATCCAAATGCAGTGATTATTGTACACGGAATTCTTTATCCATCAACCCTGCTAAATCTAAGGTGGTTGTATTTGCTAACATTTATAAACCCAGTAGATGGATGTTAGATGGTGCATTGGTTGAACAAGTCAAGTTCTGCAAATATTTAGGAATCGTTTTCCATCATAAAGCCTGTTGGTATAAACACAGAGACCTAGCCATGACAGCTTGTAGGGCTACTGTGGTGGGTGTGGAGAACTTTTTCTTTACGAAAGGCAATAGGTTTATCCCTGCCGCAGTTAGAGTCTTTAACATGAAAGTGATTCCTCAATTGCTCTATGGAATCCCCCTGTGGATTAATGCTTGGAGCCAAAAAGTTGAAAGGATCCAGTCAGCCTTCTTATACAAAATATTCGGAGTGCCACATTGCATCCCTTATGCTGCACTCTGTTTGGAAGCGGGACAGCATCTGCTGGTTATGAAAGCTTGGCTGGCCACCCTTAAGTTCTGGGTTCGCCTGTGCTTTAATTCGGACACTGGTAGCCTTATCAATCATATCCTCCCCAGCTCCATGGATCTAAGTGGTGGCGGGCAGTTGAAATTAAAATACTTTCCCTGGGATTCTCCTGGGAGTCTTTGCAAATGCTACCTCCTTCCGAACTCTTTTTTCAACTAAAAAGGCGACTCCTTGACCAGGAGCTACAAGTTCTACAAGACCAAGCGCGAAGTAACTGTTCCCCCTTCTTTTTCAACATCAAATTCAAAACCAATGTGATGGCAGACTATCTGAGTATACTCCAAGAGCCCAAGCTGAGATGGATATACACAAGGGCTCGTTGTAATTCCTTCCCTTGTTCTGTACTCCAAGGGAGGTTTCTTAAAATTGACTCGCAAGAGCGGAAATGCCCCCACTGTACTATAGTGGTGCAATCCATGGAACATATAATGCTCAACTGCCCCAAATACGAGGAAGCTAGGACCAGGCTTTTGACCTTCCTTCCTGCTAAGTTTAAGGAATACTCTGTTGCTGGGAAGGTGGCATTCCTACTAAACAACTCTTCTTCTGTGATTTTAAATTCTGTAGCTAGGTTCCTTTTAGGAACCTTGGAATAATACCTGTGGTGGTTTTATATATGGAACATCTGTCTGGATAATGCTGGTTGTTATATTCGTTTTATGCCTAATAAAGGTTTTATGTATGTATGTATATGTAGTATTGTGAGAAAGAGAGAAAAATTTCTCTCTGTCAACATTTTCTACCCCATGCATAATTTTGTAGACTTCAATCATATCCCCCCTCAGCCGCCTCCTCTCCAAACTAAAGAGTCCCAAACGGTGCGGCCTCTCCTCATAGGGAAGGTGCTCCAGTCCCTCAATCATCCTTGTTGCCCTTCTCTGCACTTATTCTATCTCCTCAATATCCTTTTTGAGATGCGGCGACCAGAACTGGACACAGTACTCCAAGTGCGGTCGCACCACTGCTTTATATAAGGGCATGACAATCTTTGCAGTTTTATTCTCAATTCCTTTCCTAATTATCCCCAGCATAGGACAGGAAGTCTATTTGAAAGGGAGTCTGCAGAATCAATATTTTTGAGCAAGAAGAAGAAGAAGAGTTTGGATTTATACCTCCCATTCTCTCCTGTAAGGAGACTCAAAGGGGCTGACAATCTCCTTGCCCTTCCCCCACCCCGACAAACAAGGTGGGTGGGGCTGAGAGAGCTCCAAAGAACTATGACTAGCCCAAGGCCACCCAGCTGGCATGTGTTGGAGTGCACAAGCTAATCTGGTTCACCAGATAAGCCTCCAAAGCTCAAGTGGCAGAGTGGGGAATCAAACATGGTTCTCTACATTAGCGTGCACCTGCTCTTAACCACTACACTCAAATTTAGGCCCAACAGTTTAGGCCCAACAATTATGTCTTCAGGTCAGTCTGGCTCCACCACAAGGACTTTGGGATCAGCCGTGTGAACACGTGAAGCTGCCTCATACAGAGTGAGAAGACCGTCCACCAAGGCCAGCGTGGCCTACTCCGACTGGCAGTGGCTTCCCAGGGTCTCAGTGGGTGGTCTTCCTGGTCGTTTTAACAGGAGATGATGATAAAGACCGAACCTGGGACCTCCCACATGCCCAGAGGGCAGCCCCTCCTCGAACGTGTTTGCAATTCCATTCTGGGGATTCCATCCAGAGGAGTTTGGGAGCCCAGTTTGGGGCATATCTTTTAAAGATGGAGCCCAGGGCAAGTCCTGAGCTCCATGTCATGCCTCCCCCCCTCCTCCCCACCCCCCGCATCCAGTTGGCACCATTGGCTTTCCCAGCGGAGCCCCTCGGCTCCCTGTCATGCACTCCCTGACAAGCTTATTTCCTTCATTTATGCCCAACATTTCTTCCCAGTGGAGACCCAAAACAGTTCATATAATGCCCTTCTTTCCCACTTTATCCTCACAACAAGCATGGAAGGTAATTCAGGCTGAGTGCACGTTATGGGCCCAAGGTCAATCAGCAAGTTTCCACAGCAGAATAGGAATTCAAACCCGGGTATCCCAGATCGACAATGTAAACACTACTGCGCAATGAGGTCAACTTTGCATTTTCTCAACCCATTCCACATACTCAGGGGCACAGCTGGGTCCAGGTCCAACCTTGAACTGTATCCCCACCCCAGGATGCCACATGGAGTTTGAGGAGGGGGTGCAGTTTGACAGTGGGGGGCAGGGCTTGAGGGATCTGGGTTACTTGGAGCGCGCGCGCACACACACACACACACCCTCAAGGAGAACCCGGGGCACAAACCCTGACTTACCCTACCCGAGTTATGCCCTTGCAAGCACAGTTGGTGAAGAAGAAGAAGAAGAAGAAAAGAAGAAGAGTTTGGAGTTATATGCCACATTTTTCTCCTGTAAAGAGTCTCAAAATGGCTTATAATTACAATCTCTTCCCCACCGCGCTACAGACACCTTGTGACAAAGGGGGCTCAGAGTGTTCAGAGAGAACTGTGACTAGCAGGCTTCATGTGTAGGAGCAGGAAAGCAAATCTGGTTCACCAGATAAGAATCCACCACTCATGTGGAGAATCAAACCCAGTTCCCCAGATTAAAGTCTAACATTTTAACCACTAAAGCATGCTAGCACAGGAGATCAACTTTGCATTTCTTGAACCCAAAAGGGACAACTCTTTACAGCAGATATAAAAATGCATAAACATTATTAAAGGGGGGGAGCACCAATGGGAGAAACCCGCACTTCTGCGATACAGAAAAAGTACAACAGATGCCAATTCTGGCATGACTTGTTACTAACAAGTAGTAGGTGGGTATTTCAATATGCTCGTTTTCCTCCACTATTTCCACCTCGAGGATCAGCTTCTCAAAATGCATCTAATTTGTACTATTAATTTTGGTTCCTAAACATTTGCCATGCTGCTCAACAAAACAGCCTCAACACACACACTCTTGAAGGAGCACTGCCAGCCTCACAGCATTGGGATCTTGCTTGTACGTTGCTCTCAGGCCAAAATAAAGTGCGCTTGGACTAAGGTCACCTGAGATGGCTCTCTGTCTATTTCCAGCACCAAACCTATCTCTTTTGTCCACTCGGCAGGCTACTACAATGACTAAGAATTGGAAAGATGTATAATTGGAGTCTTTTTTTGTGCCACCTGTGTTCTCCTAGAGAAACAGAAACACATGGCGCACAGAGGGTTATTAGAACAAACAGGGCTCATTTTTAGCAGAACCGCTGACTCACCGCTCAGCCCCTGCTGTTCAAAAGAGCAACCAGTACCATTTCCAGCAGTTTATCTTCGGGACATCTAAATATAAACACTACAATACCTCAGCAGAATGGAGACAACCAAAAACAAAAGAGGTTCCCATTTTGGATAAAGGTCAAAATTGGCCGATGGGAAAGACAGAAGGAGAATGTGATTCTTTAACTCAGGGGTATCCAACTCTGGCATCCCAGAAGTTCATGGACTATGATTTCCATCAGCCCCTGCGTAGTCCATGAACATTTGGGGCACCAGAGTTGGACACCCCTGCTTTAACTAATGAACAAGCACTGATGAGGACAGTATGCGGAAATCAAGGCCAGTCAGGGCATTATGGACAGGCCCTTCGCCCAGTTAGGGTTGCCAGTCCCCATCCAGGTGGGGGTCAGAAGGCCTCCCAGAATTACAACTCATCTCCTGACAGCTGCTTTGGAGAGCAGGCACCACCCCCCCCCCCACACACACACACAGACACTGGGACAGGCTGGGAAATTTAAAAAGGCCCAAGACGAGCTGTCCCAGCACGACAGGAGCCATGAAGGTTAGGCCTAGCCAGAGGCACAGATGTTGGGCGCCCAATCACCCATCGCTTCTTCCCATACCCCTGCCCACTAGAGTTGCCAAGCACGGCAACAGGTACAAGTTTGGCTAGGGACAAGGGAGAGGGGGTGGCCATCAGTGACAGTATGATGTGACTTATAGGGGAAACCCAGCAATGACACCAGTTTTCTCTAGAAATCATCAGAAACTCTTCTAGAGAGGACTAGAATAACTTCAGTTAACTCCAGAAGTGCGATCCTACTTGGTTTCAGGAAGTGGAAGCCAGGGGCCGGGCAATCCTACAGTCAACAGAGGAGTTGACAGTGATAACTTCTGTGGACAAGCTGAATGTCTCCCACGGCGCTGGCAGGATCCAACACTTGCTCCTGGCTACCAGCACAGGAGAAATAACAGACGATGAATCCTGGTACTGCACCTGCAAAGCTTCACCAATAACACACACTCAAACCTACCGTTTTTAGTGGAAACGGGCATGCATCACTCCGCACACAACTGCCATGTCAACAGTTTTGGCAGCCAACTCACATCAGCTTCCTATAATAAAGTTTCCAACAGGAGAAGCATTTTACCTAATGCCAGAAAACATAATCCTCTAAAACAGATCCTAGTTTTATCCCTGCGGAAAACACCGAATGACATTTTAAAGCATTTCCCGACAAATGCACCAACTCCACCGGCTTGTCTTTTTAAATCAGTACTTCATGACCGAAGCTTCAGTTACTGCAAAATCCCTTTAATGTGAAACAGGATCAGACACTGAAGAGCCTGAAAGATCATATTCTTTGTTTCAGATTGACACGCATTTCCCGTCTAATCACATTCTAAAATGGTAGCGACGCGCTGACTCTGAACCCCACCAGTGGGTTTATCCCACGCCAGGACGTGCACATTCCGCACGTGGCAGAAACTGATTGACTTGTTCCATCTATATCCTGCCTTTCTCCACAATGGAGACCCAAAGCGGCTGGCTCCATTGATGAGTCCTTTCCATTTAAAGTGGGTTAGGCTAACACAGCGTGGTGGTCCCAAGGTCACCCAGAAAGCGGATACAACAATAACTGCATGAACACGTGCTTTCCCTCGCTTTACACCATTTAGTGCAAAAAAAGGCTTATGTGTGTTCATGCACAAGAAGATGCTCCAAACAATCACTAGCATCCGCTCCAGTGACCCACTCGCAGAGGAACAGCCTCGGGGGCAGCACAATCACACAAATCCTTCTGCACCTGGCTCAGATTTATGCCCACTTATACTCACTGGCAGCAGGTGAACCACCACCGCAGAGTGTAAGCCAGCCATAGGAAATAATTACACAGAAAACCTGACCTGCCATCTCAATACGATGAAGAAAATCAAGCTAGTTGACCACCTCTTGAAGTACTGACGCGAGGGGAAAAGTCGAACATGAGAGAAACGAATGAATGTTTCCAACATACAGTCACATGGGGAAGAAAGAGTCTTCCATCCTACTGGTTCGGATGGGGTTAAGTTTGCAAACCTACATCCACATGTGGCGGAAAGTGCCGTCAAGTTGCAGCTATGTACGGTGGCCCCACAGGGCTTTCAAGGCAAGAGATGGACAGAGGTGGCTTGCCATTGCCTGCCTCTGCATGGCAGCCCTGGGTTTCTCCCGTCCAAGCACTAAACCACTGATCCCGGTGAGCTCACGAGACCTGACAAGATCTGGGTCATCCTCGAAGCCAAACTTAATGAGTTGGGCATTTCCTTGGAGGACCTGCTAATGCTAACAGAGCAGGAGGTCTATGGCAGGGGTAGGGAACCTGCGGCTCTCCAGATGTTCAGGAACTACAATTCCCATCAGCCTCTGTCAGCATGGCCAATTGGCCATGCTGGTAGGGGCTGATAAATTGTAGTTCTGTTCACTGGAGACGTGCGCAGGTTCCTCCCTACCCCTGGTCTATGTGGAGCTATCAAGAAGAGACTTTTTTGACAGAGAGTTTCAACAGATGCTTTAGGGGAAGCTAATAAAACCTGTTCCCGATCTCTCTAGAGGCCACCTGTGGATAGATTAATTGTAGCCCAGTACCTTTATCTCCTGGTTGGAGGCCCGGTGGCGTGAAGCAATCACCTTTAGCTAGGGTGTAATTCTGCCTTCTTTCCTTTAGCCTTGGACGCCACCTTGGAATCCTCAAGCATGTTAGAAAGGAAAGGAAATGCCCGTGTGGCATGGGTTCTGTGGAAACAGTATCTCATATGCTGTTGAATTGTCCTTTTTATGAGATAGGTAGGAAGAAGCACATAATCCCCTTCCTGCATGGAAGTGAAGGCATTACAGATAAACAGAAGGTTATATATCTTTTAAACAGCCACAACCATGAGCTGTTGGAAGCGGTGGCTAAATTTTTAAATGGTGTTATTTTAACTGGGTAAGAAATTGTAAAGGATTGTGCCGAAAGGCTGTTATTATCTTGCTAAGTTAATCTTAAACAATTTATATGCCATTAAAGGTATTCGAAATCGAATCGAATCTGGGTCATCCAGGTCATATTTGGGAGTAAATCCTATTACCAGCAGGATATCCATCTGAACAGGCAGCCTGTCAGCTAAAGCCCACAGGTGGAGAAGGAATGAGGAAATGAGATGTGACCCTCACTAAGCAAGCGGAACAGATAAGTTGAGGACCAGACATAAAGAGGAAGCATCGTAAAGGAATCCCCAACACAGATGTGGAACTCTGGATTCATCTGGGTCTTTTCACGCTATGCAAGCGCTTAACCCTGGCGACTGTCCAGTTTCATACAGCGGGCTTTTCCCCAACCTCTATGTTTCTGTTTGCACAAACCCTGTCTTCACTAGAATAGGAGTCCACTGCTCATGTGCAGGAGTGGGGAATCAAACCCATTTCTCCAGATTCGAGTCCACTGCTCTTAATCATTAGACCACGCTGGAGAGGGCAAAACGTGTCTGTTATGGAGAATCCAACCCCAAAGGAATGTGTGCTCAGTGCAAAGGAGACCACAAGTGAGGAAACGGCCCCTGGGATGCCACGCCACACACACTTCCCAAGCAAATCTGTTCTATTATTTATTTATTTATTTGACTTTTATACTGCCCACCCCCCAGAGGGCTCGGGGGGGGGGGTATACAACATTTCAATATAACATAAATAAGCAAAAGGAGCCCTCTCAATAAATTAAATTCCTATAGAACTTATGTACATGCTACAGATTTGAATTGTTCTGTGTGCCTATCTGCATGTTATACACACACACACACCCCAACTAAGACATCAAACTATACTATGACATGCAACTGCTGCAATCCTTTACCACTCACCAACATATTCCTGCCTGGACAGGGGAGGCCCACCTGGTTGCCCCGCCCCCTTTGGAGGAAAAGGGCCGGCCAGAGGGCCTTCTCTACAGTGGCCCCTATACTGTGGAATGCCCTCTCTCCAGGCACCTACTTTCTTGGGAGTTTCAGCAGCTGGTGAAGCCTGTCCTCTTCATCCGGGTATCTGGCTGACTCCCCACACTGGGAGGGGGCCCCCAAGGTGTTATGGTTGAATGCAATGGCTTAGTTATGGTTGAATGCAATGGCTTTTTGAGATTTTAAATTGTTAGGATTTTTAGGATGGGTTTTATTGTGATTTTACCATTTCTGGTTGAGATTTTGTGCGGTTTTATTGTAACCCACTTTGAGACTGTGGCAAAGGGCAGTAGCGGCAAGCCACTTTCCCGCCAGGCCTGGAAACAGCCTCCCCATCCCGTCCCCCGCCCCCCAACTCGCCACTCGCTCACCCGCCCGCCTGCTCATAGTCCTTTGGGACTATTTTCTATTGTGGAAGCCACTCTTCTGCTGCACCTCTACGGACCACACACCTCTCTTTTGTTGGGAAAGGGTATCGCCCGGGGTCTGCCTTTTCCACTGCTGCAGCCAACTGAGTGGATGTCCTGGCTCTGGAATCAGGGCACGATATTGAAGAACAACTTCGAAAGGACGGAAGCATCTCGTGGAAGGCCAAGCTGAACCTTCAGAATCACAGTGGGGTTCAGGCCATGAAACATGAACACTTCTCAGACCAGGAGGCCCACGTCTCCACCCACAAACTGCTTGAGCAGGCAAAAATGAAGTCTTCTCAAGGGCACACCACACTGCAGCGGCCACGGCTCTCAGCACTACAGAAACCGACCGTGCTTTACTAGTTCTGCTGTCACTTTAATCCAGGAGGTGCTGGAGCACAGAGGGCTGAACGGCACACAGGCTGTTCTGGGGATGTCGTGTTCTGAAAAAGTCCTCTGCATTTTCATAGTCTATGCACATTAGGAGAAACATCTTGAACACCCCCCTAGAATTGCTATCCCATCACGACATGGCTCTATCTCGCAGATCCCCCGACACCCCGGACAACGATTCTGTGGCCCAGGCCTCCCCGAGGGCTGTTCACCATCTGGAGACTTCCCAGATTTCAGCTATCAATTCCCCTGCAGAAAACGGCTGCTTCCACAGGGCAGACTCTGTGGTCTTCTTCTACCCTGTTGAAGTCTCTTTCCCGCACAAACCCCACCCTCTCTCAGGCTCCACCTCCCTCCCGAACTCCAGGAATGTCTTGATCTGGATTTATTAATTTTATTAATTTTATTTCTAGGCTGCCCTTCCTCTTCTGGGCTCAGGGCGGCTTCCAACAACCAACATACAACAGCCCAGCAATTAATTAACAATATAAAACCAAAGGACATCAACCACAGTAGGGAAGAGAAAGGGAGCCAGATCGATTCCATTGCTGCCTCAACCAGAGACCTAGTGGAACAGCTCCATCTTATAAGCTCTGTGAAACTGGGCTAAATCCCACCAGACCTGGGTCTCATTGGACAAAGTGTTCCACCAGCTGGGGCTAGGACCAGAGAGGCTTTGGCTCTGGTCAAGGTCAGCTGGACCACTTTGGGGGCAGGGGTCACCAAGATGTTGTTATTTGCGGAGCACAATGCTCCCGGAGGAGTATATGTGGAGTGGCATGAGCAACCCTGGCATCCCTATGCTAACCCAGTACTATCATATTTAACCCAAGCATCATAACAAAACAGATCACGTGACTTGACACTTAATGTACCACCCCAAGGTAATGTTCAGTTTTCCCAGTTAAGGACATCCATCGTGCCAATTCCCTTCATGGCTGTTTTGTTTCACGAGAGCCGCATCTGAGCCGATTCACACTGGGACACGGCCAAATTACTTCTAGCCTGTGTCATGGGAGAATGCCGACTAGTTTCCTGGCCCAGGCATTCCTTGATGCATCAAGATCTCTTTCTTGCAGCAAGTATATGATTAACCCAATTCCGGCTGCAATCCTACACATGCTTAAGAGTATGCAAACGCTGCTCAAGAGGCAACTGTTTCATGGCTACCCCAGTCAATGGATTTCAAGGTAAGTGAGAAACAGAGGTGGCTGGCCATCTTCTTCCTCTGCAGAGCCTTTCTTGGAGGTCACCCTTCCAAATACCAAACCCTGCTTAGCTTCTGATCTGAAGAGACCAGGCTACACCATGCTGCCCCCCCCCCCCAATGCTTGTATACCTCGCAGTAAACCCCACCAAACAGTCAGTCTTACTTCTGAGTAATCATGTCTGTGATTACTCAGCCCGAATCTCTCCCTCCTCTTCTACACACGGTTTACAAAATTACGTTACTGTAATTCTGTAAGGTAGGCAGACAGAGATAATGACCAGTCCGAGATCAAATTCCCCAGATAAGCCTCCACAGCTCAGGTGTAGCAGCAGGAGATCCAAACTCGTGGTTCCTCCAGATTAGATACACAACCTCCTACGCCACTGCTGCTGAAGGTTAGGTATCTTCTGAGATCAGGCAGGTGACAACCTCGGAGAGGGCCTTCTCAGTCATGGCCCCAAAGCTCTGGAACTCTCTCTCCTGGGAGACTATTCTGTTTCTTCGGTTTTTATCTTCTGCTTGTGGCCAAAGTCATTTTTGCTTCATTTTGACATTCATAGAATCATAGTTGAATTTGGAAGGAGTCCCTCAAGGGTAAGTCGCTAACCCCTTGATGGGTCCCTTGGGACTTCTTCTTCAACCAACTCTATGATTCTATGAATACCCTTAAGAATACCCTCCTTCCTAACCAATTTTTAATGTAACACAGTTTTTTTTAACTCTCCTTAAAGTTGTTTTAATTATGTATGCTTGGAAGGGGGGGGTTGATTTTAATGGTTTTATAATATAATTTTATTTTGTACGTTTCAGTTTGTTAACCACATTGGTGGCCCTTGTGGGGCAAAAAGGCAAGTTTTAATTTTTTTACATAATAATTGTAAGCAGCAGTGGCATAGTGGTTAAGAGCAGGTGTCCTCTAATCTGAAGAACCAGGTTTGATTCCCCACTCTGCCACTTTATTTATTTATTTATTGTTTAGTTTTATATACCGCCCTATCCCCGAAGGAAGTTGTAGAGGCTTATCTGGGGAACTAGATTGGCCTGTGCGCTCCAACACACGTCAGCTGGGTGACCTTGGGCTAGTCACAGCTCTTTGGAGCTCTCTCAGCCCCACCCACCTCACAGGGTGTTTCTTGTGGGGAGCGGAAGGGAAATGAATTTGTCAGTCCCTTTGAGTCTCCTTACAGGAGAGAAGGGTGTGGGGGAATACATCCAAACTCTTCTTCTAAGACAATGGGCTGGCGAGGCCTCAGGAGAAAGAGCTTAGAAATCAGATAGAATCCAGGCTAAACTCACAAGTTGACTGTTTGGAGAAGCTGAGATTCAACTGCTGGATTATATGTGAAACTGAGAGCCCCACCCCTTGACGTAGCTGGGGCTAGATCCACACACTTGAACCATGCAGAGTGTAGTCCTTCAACCTTCCAAGGATCTGAAAGGTTACATTTTCCCACTAAGGCAGGCTCGACCAGGGGCCCCCAACCGTTCAAAGTTTGTGGGCACCTTTAGACTTCTGCCACAGCTTCGTGGGCACATTCCCAAAATGGCTGCCAGAAAGTGTCTGCCGCAGGAGGCAGATCCAGTCACAAAATGGCTGCCACAGCTGACCTTCAATCACACAGTGCAGATCCTTGTGCTGTGGTAGCATCCGCTGTACAGCCAATCAAATCTCTAATGGCCAATCGGAAGACCTTCTAGGCAAAAGTGCCAGGTGACCATTCCCACTTTCTGACACGGCTTGTCAGGGATCAGGAAAGGTGTCATTAGGCACCTTGTTGGAGATCTCTGGGCTAGAGTGCGGGAGGTCCCAAGGTGCTCAGTGTGCACTCCTTTGTGTGGCCCAGGCATCGGCTCGAAGGGACGGTGGGGAGACTCTGGAGGTGCTGAAGGTGGACAGGTCTGCTCAGGCAGGTGGCTGGTCTGCTGGTTCCAATGGATCTTGAACGGGAGCCTCCCGCTGGAGAAGGGTCAGGGAGTCTTCTCCTGATGTGCATGGACCCAGTGGTGTAGCACCCACGGGGCGGGGGGGGGGGGCATGGCCTTGGTGCGGAACCGTGGCAGAAGTGAATAGGGCCGTCGCTTGGGGGGCACAGGGCATGCACACACCCCGGGGGCAGTTTCCCCTCGCTCCGCCTCTGCATGGACCCTTGGGTTATCAGAGGAACCACCGGAAACTCTTCTGAGGAGTCTTCTTCCCAGGGGCAGGCAGGACAGTCCTCCGGTATCAAATCATTTACACACTGAGCAGCCATTTTCACAATATATCTCCCCGAACACACCTGCTCTCCCTCACATTCAACCCTGGTGCTGCACCAAGTCCTTCGGCATAAACGCTGCGCTAAAACAGACCAGAATCACGCCTGCCGCTCTGCCCCCCACACTCTTCACAAAGCTTTCCAATTACGTTACGTGGTTAATAAATCCCTCAGTGACATTTCAAAGGAGACCAGAGACAAGGTTGTAACTTTTTCATGTGAGCAATAAATTAATTCCAGCTAATGAAGGGGAGAGAGATGGGAGTAGCCGCTGCTTGTTACAGGGATGGCGACACACTGAACTGCTGGGCATGGATGGAGAATTGTTTCTTCATTTTAAATGGAGAGCAACAGGGCAAGTTGCTTCAGGAGATCAGCAGATACACCAGCAATGATGGAGCACTGGGGAGGCAGGCAGACAGACAGACAGACAGACAGACAGACAGACAGACAGACAGACAGACAGACAGACAGACAGACAGACAGACAGGGAGACAGACAGACAGGGAGACAGACAGACAGACAGACAGACAGACAGACAGACAGACAGACAGACAGACAGACAGACAGACAGACAGACAGACAGACAGACAGACAGACAGAGAGCCAGGGAGACAGAAATGTTGTTGGAGCCCTCCCTGGACTGGAGGCAAAAAATAACACAGTTCAGCTAAGGATGGTTTACATATCTAGGCAGCTGTCAATGATAATTTCTAGTTGAAGAACGCAGGAATCTTGCTCTGTCTCTGTAGTAATGCACTGCTGACCCTGTGCACCGCGGTAGAACGTTGGGGCATGTAGCGGACTCTGCGGCCTTGCTAGTCGCCACCGCACCTTGCCACTCCCTCAATCCCCCCCCCTATAGGTCACGGGTCACTTGGAGCTTTGCTCCTGGCTCTCAGTTTCACGGTATGAGGGACAATGGTCTTACCCCCAGGTGAGGATTAGGCTCAGGCAGCTGCAGCTCCTCTCCGCTTGACGTAGCCAGGTGGGAGATCATGCATCACATGATGATCTCCAGGTCTCAGGTCTCCCGCTCATCTCCCTACCCACCTCCCTTTCGCTTCACTGTGAAACCCTAATAAAGGTGCCAGAGACCAGCACCAGGAGAGTTGTCAGGATGCACGAAATCCAGCGCTTCCCTGTTGCTGGCGGCTCTCCACCAGATGAAACCTCTCCAGCGTCACCACCGCCCTATTCCTTAGCGGCGACGACCCTGCAGCGGGATGACAACAAGCTGGTGCTCGAAACCGGAATCGCAGAACCTACCACCCTGCTCACCGTCGCCTGGGAAGCGGCCGCGATACCGAGTCCGCTGGATCGCCGCGATCCAGGGACCACCGCTTCGGTGTCGCCTGTCCTCTCGGATCGGTATCCAGAGACAAGCATGCCCTAGGACACTCACCGTCTGACGGGTTACCGGTGGAGATATGGGGAGCTTGCAAAAGCGGGGCTTATGACAAACACGTTGACGAACTGAAAGCTGTTAGCGAAATCGGCAGGGATTACATGTAAAGAGAAGTTGGAGCTGCGCCAAATTGGTTGAGAAGATTGAAGCTCGAATGTCCATGGTACCCAGAGTGAGGGGACTTCGAATCTTGGCGACTGGGAAAACATCGAGCTTACTCTTTCAAGCGCACAGAGCCTGTAGCCGATGTCACCGGCTGCTACTAGTGGAGACAAATGTTATGTCGCCATCGGCCTGCAGGACCTATGGCTCCCTTGCTGTAGGCAGCCCTCCCTTCGATCTTTTCACCTTCAATTTCAACCCTCGAGATTTTCTCTCTATCCACTAGAATTGACGTCTGTCCTTCTGCCATACCTTGCTCCTTCCAGCGCGATTTTCAGAGCTCTCAGCGGTAATAGCCAGCCGCCTCTGCCTCTTTGTTCGCTATTGTTTTCCTCGCCATCTGCCTGGCCGTCAGCTTCTGGCATTAATGAAGCGGGTTTCAAAACTCTCGCCAGAGCGATGGCCACGATCTGCAGAAGAAAGAAAACCAGACGGAGAGCTGATACTACGATATTCTTGCATTGTGCCCCGATCCATTTCACAGATACTGAGGGGAGGGTGGCATCATCCGGGCGGGTTGTCGAGTACCTTATAGCTATAACACATCCCTCCCACCAGGCTCCGCTGCGGCGGTCACCCGGGGCGAGTAGAGCTCACCAGCCCCTATGTGAGGAGGTGCATGCTGGAGGCGGTCGAGGAATCACTTAATGGTTCGGACGCACTGGAAGACCACCTTCCTCGCATGCTCCTGAGCCCTGCGCAATTTTGTGATCTGGGAAGCGAAGTTCGCCAGCAATGCTTTTAGCGGAACGGCAGCGGCGGCGCCTTTCACACAGTCAACCGCTCAGCTTACGGCTTCATGCCTTCAGTAACCCCAACAATCAGATCGTCTCTGCGGTGGCCACCCTTACGATTAAGCCTCACAGATAAATACCACAAGAGGCGTTTTGAAAGTCCCAATACGGACAGCCAATAAACCCAAAAGTTTTTCTAGCACCCGGCAGAAGCCTCAAAGAGCCCTATGCTGGGAGTTTGTGAACAGGCTCCAGGAGGCCCACAAGGAGCAGGTTGACAGCAGGGAGGCCAGAGTAGAGACTCCTTAAGCTTGCCTTGCCAAGGAGAGAACGCCTCAGCTGGAGGTCGCATAAAGCGATCACAGGCCTAGGAAGGAACCCCGAGCTGGCCTGACATGCTCAAAGCTTACTTATGTCGGGTCTTTAAGCCCATCAAGCTTTCGTAGCCTTCCTAGCCCGCCGCCTCTCCGGCTGCCATGAGACAGCCCCGAGGCGAGTGTCGAATTGCGTGCAAACCAGGACATTCCGGAATTGTAGGTACCGGCGGGGGGGGGCCTACAACCCCCCACAATGGGAGGAGGGTCTCTCCCCAGAGGCCGAGACCCCCAGGAGGAAAGTCTAAGGCCGAGGCTCCCAATGCCCGCTGGGAGGTCCAGCGCCGTGGGCATCTCCCCAGCCGGAACCAAGATCCAGCACCTCAAGCCCTTCCCGGAGCTCCCCAGCGAGACCTTCGGGCTGCTCCCCAGCTCAGTATAGTGATCCCATCCCCACGGAGACCATTGGGGCTGGTCTTTGCCAGCTTGCTCCCCCCCCTACGTCTATACTGCCTGCTCACGGTAGCCCCCTTCTACGTCCAAAGTCCGCCGTACGCACAACCAGTGCCCTCCCAGAATGGCATCACGCATTTCAAAAATCTCTGCAGAGTCCACAGTCACTGAATTGCAGCAGAAAGAGATGCTGGCCGGAAGAGGACTACCGCTTTTGAGCTCCTCCTCCAGAATGCCCCAGCAGCCAATCCTACAGATGATAACAGAGGCATGGAAGGGGAAGATGCTCGCACAATGGCCTTAAACCAAAGAGATCCTTACCGTGAAGAAGAAGCCCCCTTGGCCAGCTCTCAGTAGCTGTAGGTTCAGGCCAGGATCTCACTTGCTTCTGAGCCTGTACAGAAGCTCCTAAGCTCAAAGCTCCCAGGTGGCAGCAAAATCGTCAGCACCTCAGAGAGAGCAAAATCTCAGATCAGAGTTGCAATCCTCCTCGTTACTTTATATGTGCTCTGTGTATGCCTATGTATGTTCTGTATGTCACCTTGCCCCTTCAAAGAGACTCCCTAAAGTTTTTTCCCTCATAGGGGATTTTTCCATTGCTTCTAAGCTATGCTCTTGTGCTTCAGTTAAAGTTTTTCTCCTTCTGATTATGTGTGCCAAGCGCATGAAGTTGCTTAGCCCATTACAACATCCGCCTTAAGCGGGACACAGCTCGCAAGGCTCCCCAGATTACCGATGGGACTCTGCTTCAAAGCCGCCTCCATCTTAGTTTAAACTCCAGCCAAACTTTTCTTCAAACCTCTCGCAGGGAACCTTTTCCTTCTGTCCATCTGGGCCTACACTGCCACATTGGTAAAACAGGTTGTTTACATATGAAGCCAAAATCATTTTCATGCTCCCACATTCTCTTGCTGAGGCAGCTCCCTGGCTAGTCTGGTGCCAAGGGGGGGTCTCTCAGCCACACCTATCTTACACAGCCTCGGCTGTGAAGGTAGGAAGCGCAGCTCAAACAGGCCAAAGGGGTCCCTACGGAAGGGGAAGGTAGAGAGCTGACTTCCAAACCCTTCCCCTACCCCCCCGCCTTCCTTTCTGCACACCTCCCTCTTTCTAATGGGCTGCCCCGACTTACCTCTAGATCTAGGGATCTGGATAAAGGGTTTTTTTGCAAACCCCTCAATTTACTCCTGTGATCAAGCCTCAAACCCAGGAACATTTTCTTTGCATCTTCTCTATATCTTTCCTATAGATGCTGTATTACGATATGACTATGGTGGCGTTATTCAGAGTCTGCTGTTTTGCAAAACCCACACCTTAGGCGGTGATTGGGATTGTTTTACAAACAAACATCAGAATATGGATATGACCTCCCTTCTCCTAAATAGCCTCGGACGAATTCCCTGCCTTGTATCTCTTAGCAGCCTTTGAATGTTACCCAGTGATCGTTGTCGGAATGGAGCCAACTAAAACTGCTGAAGCTTGGCCAAAACAGAGCAGAAAGAAGGGGAGTAGTTCCCCCCCCCTATATTGGACCCAACTACAAGGGGTCTCATCCAGCAGACCATATCCAAAGTACTCTTCTCCTATTCTCTATCAAAAATTGCCCATTGCCCACTCGGAACTCCTCGAGAGCTTCCACTGTAAATCTATAAGCGACTCAACTCAGCCAACACGCATAGAAACCCCCCTAGAGGGGGGCGTTGCTTGTCTTTTTCTCTTCAGCCCACAGGGGTCAGCTCGGGCCATACCAGACCAGCCCCCCATCCCGAGATGGAGCGGGGCCTCCCTGGAGGATCGACCCGCCGCCTCTGTGGAGGGGCCCGGGATTGCCCCCCCAGCCTGGGCTGGGGTGGGGGGGACTCTCTCTGGAGCCAGCGCACACACCCATTCTTCCACTGGGATCACAGCCCCGCTGTGTCACCCCTGGGGAGCGGCAGCCTAGACCAGCTGTAGCTCAGAGGTTGATGCAGCGTGTTGCTGCTCCTCATCTACAATCGTATTCTCTCTCTCCCTCTCTGTCAGCCCCCTGGCTGAAGCTTGGAGTTGCAATAGGGACATTCCTGATAAGATTAACCCTTGGAACTCTCTCCAGCTGTTCTCAGTCAGCCTTGGCAGATATTGTTGGAACACGCCTTCTCTCACAACCTTGCTAGGTAGAGAATCACTGAACCTGCAATGCTAAGGAGCTATCGGTAGCTTCCTCCCTCATCTTGAGAAATCCATGGACTCCTAGCATGCCATCGGCTGTAGCTTTTGGTGGCGGTCAAACAGCAAGAGCCATGCATTGGACAATTATATGCTAAACCGCGGGTTTGCCTTCCTTCCATACATCATCCCAGCCTATCAATATCGTTTAGCCATGTGTTTTATTGTTTGAGATTTATTGCATGCCCTAATAATTTTTTGAAGTTTATGTTATTTGTTATTGCTGCATTTCCGCCTGTCTGTCTGTCGGGACTCTCTGCTACCCCAGGCTCCACCCCAGGAGCGGATCGCCCTTCGCCGCCCGCTCATCTCTGCCTTTCTCGATCCCTCCCACCAGCCGAGCAGCCCAGCGATTGCCGCCCTCTCAAAGCGGACCTGTCTCCCTCATAACTTGCCTTCCTTGTGGGAATTTGGACTTGTTCCACCTGCGCACCAAGACTATTGGCCGGGCTGGCCTGTGCCTGCGAAGCCCTATCAATTCTACCTCTCCATTACTCCTGGGCGCTCCTGGCCTCCAGGCAGCAGGAACTTTCGATCAAGTGACCCTAGAGACAATGGAGTACAGCTTATTGATTACTTATTGTTATTACATCACCTGGGTTGTGAGAATGTACTTAATATGTGTTGTTTTAATCTTTCGTAGTAATTCCCAATTGATTCCATGAAAGTCGTGGAGCTGCAAGAAGTTGTATCTAATCTGAAGTGTGATGTTTGCCCCATTGGTGGTCAGCCCTCTGGAGCTGGCTGCGGAGGAGGATGGTTGAGTGCTATTGTGCAGCTCTGCATTGGTTTAATTGTGTGCCTCGTTATGGGATCTTGTTTAGTTCAATCGTGTCCTAATATTGCCTGTAGCATTATTGTAAAAATTCCCTCAATTTCCCTTACCCCGTTGTTAAGTTCTAATGTTACACAAGCAGCTTGGTCAGCTTGACCAGACGGTGGGAGGAGACAAGCCGTCCTTTAAATCGCCTCTTGTAAAGCATTTTCGTGGATTCCCCTTTTCTAAAAAACTGCCAAAGGGAGATGTATGTAGTAATGCACTGCTGACCCAGCAGCACCGTGGTAAGAGTGAAACGTTGGGACGCCAACGGACCTCACGGCCTTGCTGGAAACCGCGACCGCACCTCTGGCACTCCCTCATCCCCCAATGAGTCCACGGGTCATGAACTGTCTGGCTCCAGTCACCGGGCGCCAGGGACAATGGTCTTGCCCCCAGGTGAGGATTAGGCTCAGACAGCTTACGCTCTTCTCTCCAAGCACGTAGAGCCAGGCAGGAGATCATGCATAACATGATGATCTCCAGGTTCTCCCGGTCTCCCGCTCATCTCCCTACCCACCTCCTTTACAAGCCCACAATGAAACCCTAATAAAAGGTGCCAGAGACCAGCACAGGGAGAGTTGTCAGGATCACGAAATCCCGCGCTTCCTGTTGCTGACGCTCTCCACCAGATGAAACCTCCTCCGCGTCTCGCCTATTCCTTAGCGACGACCCTGCGGGGATGACAACAGTCTCCACACCCACTGCTCTGCTCATAACTTATTTGTCTGGTTATAAGAACATAAGAACATAAGAAGAACATAAGAACAAGCCAGCTGGATCAGACCAAAGTCCATCTAGTCCAGCTCTCTGCTACTCACAGTGGCCCACCAGGTGCCTTTGGGAGCTCACATGTAGGATGTGAACGCAATGGTTATTTATAAGAATCACCTGCAGAGAAGGCCCAGCTGTTCCACTGATGGTAAAATCCACCCGTGTTCTCCATGGAGGTGCTGGAAAGTGCTCTCAACTTGCAGCTGACCCGTTGGGAGTTTCCCATGGTAAGAGATGTTTAGAGGTGGTTTGCCATCACCTGCCTATGCATAGCAACCCTGGGTTTCTTTAGTGGTCTCCTATCCAAGTTCTAACCAGGGCAAACTCTGCTAAGTTTCCAACATTTGAGAAGATCAGGCATGAGGGTGCCAAAACGTATGGTGGTATCCAATTGGATAGGTTGCGACTTATGCCCCTTTCCAGCACAGATTTCTGTCTTCCCACCTCTAGTGCTGTTCTGGGCTCCTACGACTGCAGTGAGCTCACCAGCTGTGGCAGGAACCACCACCCCCCCCCCCGCAACCAGCCCCCCCCTTCAGTGCAGTTCCTCACTGTGGACTCACAATTTGAAGTAGCCGCTCCAGCTGGTAAACCTGCTGGGGCTTCAGCAGCCAAGGCAGTCACCCCTCCCCCCCCAGGGCCCACCCTGCCCAAGTCACATTTATGTCATATCCGGCCCTCATAACCAATCACTTTGCCGCCGCCCCCATCTTAGACAGATGAACATAAATGCTTTGCAGTGTTCTGTTGCAATTGTAGTTATACAATCATTTCGTATGGATCATGCGTGTCTGTTTAAAATGTCGCTTTTCGCAATGCATCAGTGTGCCTCTTGACTGTTTTCAAAAGGGTCGCTTGCAGCTTTTTCTTTATGCAAAGCAAATTGGTTTTTCTTCCCATTAGAGACTGAATTAACTTAGCCTCTGATTTGTGGTTTAGCACATTATGTACTACCGCACAGAAACTATTATGGTCCAGCAGAGCAATTAATGGCTAAATGTAGATCGAAGGCTGGCGGTTGGGCAACGCCGACCTTGCAGAACAGAGCAGACATGCAACAAATGTCCCCTTCCAGAATGTATTTCATTTGCATAAACCTGCCCAGGATGTAAATGATGCACCATTTATGCAAATTATGCATGCTTTTTCCCTCAACGATAAGTTAAACTGATGCTTGCTAGAATGCTTCTGCAGCTACGTCTTCATTTTGTTTGTGTGTGTGTATGTCTAAAAGACTTGCTTCAAATTACCAGTACAATACAGCAGCTAAGCTAGTGTATTAAATCACATGGGGGAGGGGCCATGGCTGAGTGACAGAGTGTCTGATCGGCCTGCAGAAAGACCCCGGTTCAATCCCTGGCATCCCCAGTTGAAAGGATCAGGTGATTGGAAAGATTTACCTCCTGACCCCCTGGAGAGTCTCAAACTACGACAAATCACGTTGCAATCCAAACGCCACTGGGGCTATTTTATATTCCCATTCATCATAAACAATACATAATTTGTACAATATACACCAGTACTTATCCAATTATAATCAACTAATCAACTTATTTATTTATACTCCCATGGGAGTGACAAAAGGACCTGCTTTGTCCTGTAAACGAGTTGGAGTCAGCTCTTTTCAATTCATGAGAAGCAATCCACTTGCAAGGCAATTTACATTTGGTGTCCAAAGAGTTCATATACACCCAATGTTGTTTTCACGCTACAAAAGAACAACATTGGGTATATACGAACTCTTTGGACACCAAAGAGTTTCCAATGTTTCCAATGGGAGCTAATAGGAGATGGGGATACACATTTGAGGGTCCATAACTTTGGACCCCGTGAACCAAACTTCACCAAACCCGGGTGGTATCATTAGGAGAGTCTCCTAAAGATACCCTGAAAGTTTGGTGCTGCTAGCTTAACAAATTACACCCCTGACAGCAGTCACCCCCCAAATTTCCCCAGATTTTCCTTTTAACCCCCCCCCCTTGGCATGGATTTAAAGGTCCCCAGTTTAAATATTGAAAGTGATGCTGTTTCAGGGTGGGGGAGAATCAACCCCAAAATAGCATCACTTTCAATGTTGTTTAAACTGGGAAGCCCAGATTCTTCCTTTAAGGTGGATTTAAAAGGAGAATCTGGGCTCCCTAGTTTAAACACCATTGAAAATGATGCTGTTTGTGGGGTGGATTCCAGCATCACTTGTTTAAACGAGGGAGCCCAGATTCTCCTTTTAAATCCACCTTAAAGCGAGATTCTGGGGTCCCCAGTTTAAATAACATTGAAAGTGATGCTGTTTCCACCAATTGGGGGGACTGGATACAACACCATAAAATGTTTCCATAGCAGTAATAAAACATTTTGAACTGATAATTTTCCAAAAATTATTTCTGCTGTGTGGCATGGCCCGTTGCTGTGTTCAGATTTGTGAATTGGGGCATGTTCTATAATGTGATGGTGACTCTGAAACGACCTGGTGTAAAAAATCATTGTTCGGTCACAGTGGGGGAGGGCGGCTGCCCATGGGGGGCGCCAAACTCCAGTTTGCCTAAATACGCCACTGGGCACAGTTACAAGGGGGCCGAGGGGGGTGCGCGTTGCACAGGGCATGCGCCTGGGGGGCATCAAACTCAGGTTTTGCCCAGGCTCCAGTTTGCCTAGTTACGCCACTGAGGGTCACAGACTGCGTCTCCTGGGTATGGGGGTAGGACTGCCAAGGCCCAGAGCCCTATGCTGGTCTTCAGACGTTACAAATGCAAGAAATTTGGAAATACCTGAATGACCGTGACCCTCTGCTAGAAGCTCCATGGTCCACAGCTGTGCCCACAGTGCCTGCCTGCACATCATCTCAGCATGTGGGATTTTGGCTCTCTAATCAGAATCCCACTTAGTGAAGTTAATGGAATGTTGGCACCCTAATCAGAATCGAGATAAATATAGCTGGAAGGGCCACGCTTGCAGAATTGAAACTGGTGCAGAATTGAACTTGACTTCTTCTGAAACTGGAGTGCTTGTGCCTTCTTTTTGGCAGGGAGGGAAGGTGGAAGAATTTTCACGGAAAGATGCTAAGAATCAGTATTTGATGCAGCATCTTTGTATGCGTATCCTGAACCCCAGATTAGTTGACTGATACGGGGTCAGGGGAAAGCCTTTCTTTTCTCTATGAGGTTGGAAGCAGACCTGATCGAGATCTTACGAAGGTGAAGTCAGAGGCCAGAAATAACTTTCTGTCCTCCACAGTTGATATTGTTTAACCTCATGAGTTGGGATTGCTGGGTTTTTGGTATTCCCAGGGCCTTGTGATATCTGACCGCTTTCTCCCTGGCCCTTTTCTTTCTGGAATTATTGTCCACGGTTGGGGATGTGCAACAGGATGGCCAAGAAAAGCTGCCCAACCCCCTCCATCGGTCTTTGTCTCTCGCCTTTCTTTAAATCTGTACCCCACTTTTCCTCCTGGTTGTGACCCAGAATGGTTTTTCATATCATTTCCCCTGCTCCATGTTATCCTCACAGACTTGTCAAGGTAATCTAAACTAAATGGGTGGTTCGAACCTGTGTCCTCCCAGGTCCTATCTGACACTCTAACCAAAATTGCCACGCCCTTTCACACACTCTCTGCGAAACGTGCAGTCTGCAAAACAGAGACCAACATGGTTCCTGTTTTGGGAGTCCGGATTACTTGGCTTCTTGGAACTAGTGTGTCATGTGACTTGGAAGTAGGCTGGTTCCATAAGCCTCATTTTGAAGTCCTTTCCATGGTGGAGGGAAGAGAGATGCCCCTTTGCTCTCCTCCACCACGTTCTTCTAGGAGTGGGTCAGCTGGGGCTCCCTGACCAGTGACTCATTGTGTGGTCAGAATGTCGGAGCTTGACTGGAAAGGTCTGGGTTCAAACCTTCACGGAACCATTAAGCTCAGTGTGTGACTTTGGGCCAGTTGCTTAGAGTCTTCTTAGAACAGTGGTGGCGAACCTATGGCACGGGTGCCAGAGGTGGCACTCAGAGCCTTCTCTGTGGGCATGCGCAAACAGAGTGTCCCGCACACACATCTAGGCTGGTCTGGGCCGCTTTGCTTGATTATTAGCATTGAACCTAAGACCTAGTTTTGGGGAAGCAGTGTAGGCAACCCTGTTAAGCGCTGTTAAACCCCACTGATTTTTATGCGAAGAACAAAAGTGCAATCCTTTACCTGGGAGTAAGCTCGGTTGCTAGCAATGGGGCTTGCTTCTGAGTAAACCCTGCTAGGGTTGTAATTCACCCATTGGAAGAGTTGAACAGTTGCTTCAAAGCAAAGCCACCGACTACCACCAAGCTTACTCCTGAGTAACGCACACCTCGGAGCCAACCGTTTTTTTCTAAACTAAAACCTAAGCATTCAGGTTAAATTGCTGTGTTGGCACTTTGTGATAAATAAGTGGAGTTTGGGCTGCAGTTTGGGCACCCGGTCTCAAAAGGTTCGCCATCACTGTGATGCATCAGTGGTGGGATGCTTTATCAACCCTAAGGCGTCTCAAGGTGACTTACAAATTCCTTCCCTTCCTCTCCCCACAACAGACACCTTGTGAGGCAGGTGGGGCTGAGAGAGTTCTGAGAGAACTGTGACTGGCCTAACTGGGCTTCATGTGGAGGAGCAGGGAAGCGAATCCAGTTCTCCATATTGTAGAGTCCGCTGCTCTTAACCACTGCACCAGGCTGGCCGAGCTGCTTCCATGTATAACCAGGGCAGGGCAGGGCAGAGCAGGGCAGGGCCCTGGCTGGTATGCAGAGTGGTTCCAGGTGCTTAGGCACCGGTTGGCAACGTAGCTGGGCTCAACTACATCCCAACTCACTTAAACTGGAGCCTGAAAAGGCAGCTTTACTGGGTGAGCCAGTTTGCAGGGCCACAATCCTTGTCCACTAGAGCCAACTCCTGACCCAATCTGTCCCAGACCTCACCAGCTCCTGAAGCCCAGACCCCACACAGTGACCATTTGAACAATATGTAAATAAGCTCTTGGAGAGACCAGAAGAAGCTGGAGGTCAGAACAGAACCGGAAAGTACCTAATGGGTACCAAAAACCTCCACTCATTTCCTCCTCACAGCACAGAATTGGCTTCTTCTGTAAGTTGTCAAGTATCACTGAGATACTTCCATTAAGAACCATTCCTTCAAAGTTCTCTGCAGCCGCAAGCTGTCCATCAAGATCAAGCTAGAAGGCATCTTCACAAGATAAAAAAATGTAAAGACTACTGCATCCGGAAGGAATCTCTTGTGACAAAAAACCCTCACAGCTCTTTAGAACCCCGCAAAAAACCTTGGCAATCAAGCAGGCCTTGCGTGGCCACCTGAAGATCTTCCAGCAAAGGACTCCACTGACTTCTTCAGGAAGTCCATACTGAGACCGGGAGCTGCAGTGGAAGAGGTCCGGGCTGCGGCTGTTGCCAGGCAAGCCACTGTCCAAGGGGGACTGCCAGCACGGGGGACACAGCGAAGGAAATGAGCCTTCAGGTATCTGGGCCCCAGGCCTTGGAGGACCTCACCTTCGGCACCCGGAATTTTAATTCATACATGAACCAGCAGCCAATTCAGCCCTTTCAAAATGTGCAGGATCTGTTCCCATAGGCTAGCCTCTGCCAATAGGCTGCTACATTTTAGAGCATCCATTACAGTAAAGCAAACACGAGGATACAGAGGCATGAATCAGCAGGGTCACGTCAGCTCGGGTGGCCAACTCCCGGCTGGGAACCTCCTGCAGATCCCACTTCCAGGTGCAGCCTCGGGAGGGCAAAGGCCTCAACGGGGTATCATGCCACTCTCTGACGGCGCCACTCCCACTAGGGGAGCTGACCCCTCCCATCTGGGGGTGGTGGTGATTTCTGGGGATCTCCAGGCCCCAGCTAGAGGTTGGCAGTCCTAGTATCAGATTAATTTCTAAAAGGAGATGGACCAGATGCAACTGACTGAAGGCGTTCCTGGCCATTGTGCCGTACTGTTCAAAACAACTAACCGGAGTCTATCTGCACCCCAGACCTCATCCCAGTAGTGCAACCGAAGGGGGCGGCCCATTTTCCCCAGGCAGGGAAATTCAGATGGAAAGAGCAGCATTCAAATCCCCAGGTAAATAAATCAACACCATCAACGGTACAGTCCCAGGAAACGCTGCATCACAATATTTCTACCAGTTGACATATTTTTCATGCGAGCAAAAGCAGAGGAGGATCGAGTGTCTCTTCAATGCAGATGCTCACGAGACAGCCGAAGGAAGTGACCCGCAATCTTCAGACATCTGTAAGAGAAACCAGGCACAGCTGAGGGTCAAAAGGAAGGGAAGGCAAGATTACGGCCCATCTTCAAACTAGGTGAGACAGAGTAGAATTCAATGCGCCAGCTGAAGAGCCAAAGCAGGGACACATGAATCAAATCCAGGCACAAACGCCCGAGCACTCACAGCCCAGCACCACTGTTTCTCCAGGATATTGTAGTACTGTCCAAAGTACCATCATCTGGCACCCTTATGCTATTATATGCTGTGGGAACACCTTGGAATAATATTAGACTCCAGGCAAGCAGAACAGAAATTTCCCTTTATTGCTTTTCACTTAAAACGCTGCAGACCTCCCTCGGCAGTGAATCGCATTAAGCATTTTGTTAACACTCTTGCAGTCTACTAGGCAGAGAATTAGAAGGAAAGAACACTCTGCCAATACCGTTCCTTCCACAATACAACAATTCTGAACAAAATATCACATGCCTTTTCATTCCAACACGCCTCCCACTGGCCCATGCATTGGGGCTTTTCTGGAGGAAATTGGATGCACGCGCCCTTCTGCAAGTGACATGCGGCACCTGGAAGCATTTGCCTTAGACCCCACTTCAAACAGAAGAGCACTGAAAGAGTTTATTAAGAACAGCATATCAAAACACTCCACTGCATTTGTGTCAATGAGCTATGGGTCATGCGGTGTCAATCCCCGTGCAGGCAATAAAACGCTTGAGGTTCAAAGGATTTTATTGAAGGCAGGTCAGGAACAGTAGAAAGACAATGTATTGTCGAAGGCTTTCACTGCCGGATTCTGGACACAGTGAGTGTGTAACAGACTTCCCTCTGTGCTACACCTCTGAAGATGCCAGCTACAGATGCAGGCTAAACATCAGGGACAAGTAGAAAGACAGTTCTGGCAAAAGCGCCCCAGAAAAGTTGATAGCACGATCCCCTCCCCCACACGGGAACAACAGAGTCAGTAGTGTCCAGCCTGGAGGCTCTTCCCAGCCGCAAACCCCAAGGCAGAACTAGGAGGTAATCAGGCACCTGCGTAAGTGAAAGCGCTCCCAGAGAATTCCCCCCTCCCAAACGTGGCAACTTTTGCCACTGGAAGTCAACATTGGCACTGACGAATCATCTGCAGCATCTCTTTCGTCACAGCAGCTTTGCTTTTATAAGAGGGTTTTGATGTTTGGAGGAAGGCATGAAGCAGGAGAAGAGAATGACGCAGGGGAGGGAAATCCACAACATCTCCAGATTCCAGCAACATCCCATGAGATTACAAAACATCAACATCACCAGGCGGAATGGAATCTGGCTACACCAGAAGTCTTGGACCTGCTACGGTTGAATCAGCAAAGCAACAGCCAGGTAGAAATATTATACAGGAAGTTAGAAGACAGGCACAGAGGGGCGATATCAACATGTAGATGGCCGGCCATGTTCAGTTTCTAGCTAGGCTGTCCGTCTGTCTGTTCCCCCGCAACCCAAATCTATGAGAAACCACAGTGGTTGTGGAATGTGCTGTCAAATCATAGTTGACTTAGAGTGACTCTGTAGGATTTTCAAGGCAAGAGAAATTCGAAATCTGTCTCTGTGTAGCAGCCCTCAACATCTGGGGGGGGGGGGTCTCCCTTCCAAGTTCTCATCAGAGCCGACCCTGCTTGGCTTCCAAGTCCTGATGAAATCAGGCTACACATTTTTAAAAAACACACTCCAGACTTCTTCCTGCCAAAAATGGCTGACAGATAATAAATTACAGATTGAAAACCAAATACCTCCGCCCCGAAAAGATGCTTTATACCTCACCAGAAGTCCTGGCAGTGGCGTGCTGCCCTAGGGGTCACCCATGTCCCCAGGTGCATGCCTTTCGGTCATGTGACAGCATGCATGCGCCCTTCGTTCACATGACAAAAGGCATGCGCCCCAGCTGCACACTGCCAAGACCGCGCACTTGGGGGCATGGCTCAGGGGTACTGAGCCCCGCTCCCGCTTCCCTGCAGGACGGCTTTCAAAAGCCAGCCTGTGCAGAGGCAGAACTCAGCGCCCCAAGCCACACCCCCGGGCGGGGGGCGCCCAGAAAAGGAGTTGTCCCTGGGCGCCACTCCTCCCTGCCCCCCCCATGCACCTCTGTGTCTTGGCAAAGCAAACCAAGGAAACTACCCGCTCAGAAGCTGGGAGAAACCTACACCATCATACCTGTGGTTCCTCCAGAGCAGCCCCCCCGTTTCACACCAGCCAAGCAGACGCCCTCTGGGCCTCCCCTTGAATTGAGCCTGAGGGATTCAGACTGAGGCCTCTGAACATGCAAACCAAGATACTGTGGGACAAGAACAACAAGGAGCCAAAAACAGAGAATCAGAGAGCCAGCGGGAACCTTGAATGGCTCTTCACAACCCAACCCAGAGCTTCAGGAAGCCAGAGACGACACCAGAGGCGTAGCGAGGGAAATGGGAGCCCGGGGCAAAATCTGAGTTTTGCGCGTCCCCGCCCCAGCATATATGGGTGGCCGCCCTCCCTCACCACGACCAAACAGAGTTTTCTTGCACTAGGTCATCTCAAAGTCACCATCACATTATAGAACATGCCCCAACTCACAAATCTGGGTAAAAGCCAGATCCAGATGATTTTAAACAGATCCTCATGATTCTTGTGGGTTTTCTGGGCTGTGTGGCCGTGGTCTGGTAGATCTTGTTCCTAATGTTTCACCTGCATCTGTGACCAGCAACTTCAGAGGTGTATCCCCCCCAGGGATAAGGCGGCCTATAAGTTCAATAAAATAATAATAATAATAATAATAATAATAATAATAATAATAATAATAATAATAATAATAATAATAATAATAATAATCTGTTATGCACAGTGTAACACACACCTCTGAAGATGCCAGCCACAGATGCAGGTGAAACGTTAGGAACAAGATCTACCAGACCACGGCCATGTCACAGCCCGGGAAACCCACTAGAACCAGTTGAATCTACAAATACTAATCCGTCTGGGCTATTTCTTTTCCAATTATTCAGGGATAGGTGCTTGCTTGAAAAAAGTTTCCTCTGGGGCTCTCCAAAGTTTGCCAGCCAGCCAGGCCTGCGCTACTTCAACAAGACTTCTTCATCCTGAGGTTCTCCCAGTTGGAGATGAAGACAGGGGTTCAGCTCACCCACACGGACTGGTCGCCCCGACAGGCAGTCTCCAACAGAGATCTCATTTTCAAGAATTCCAGTCGACTCCTGCCATCACGCATAATTACGACCCCTCTGCCACAAGCTAAACAACCGTCACTTTTTTCTTTCTCAGAGTTCTTTTGGACATTTCCGCACGCCTGCAGCCCGGGAAGGGACCACAGTGGGGGTGCACGGGGAGAGTCAGGGGCTCGGTCCCCGACTTGACAGCCTTTTCAGTTTTTCCAATCCCCTCCTGGGAGAACGGTGGAAGGGAGTCCGCTGAAGCAACTGATGCTCCCTTTCATTATGTCCCAGAGGGAAGAGACCCTGGAGGTTTCCTGTGGCGATCTATATATTAATACTGCCTGGGCTTGTCTTACCAGCTTGACCTAAACAAACACACACACAAAAGGCAAACATGCCGAGAAGCCGATGCAGGTGAGGCTGGAGGGCGGGTGCTGGGAGCCCAGCTCGAGGCTTCTGTTTATGCAGATTCCCGTATCAACCCCAGATTCATTCAACAAAACGCCAACTCTGCTAAAAACAGGGCAGGGCGGGGGGGCGCTTGTTTCCTGCTGCAACAGATTTGGCACGAGAACGAGCAGAACAAACCGAATCCGATGGGGTGGGAGAGAAGGATCAACTGTCCGCTCCGCTGCGATGGCTTCCGAGTCCAGCGGCTCCATTGTGGGGACAGAGGTTGAGAGGCCCCTCCCTGCAGCTGAATCGCCAACCTTCTCGTCTGAACCTCAGTTCCTGAGTTGAGCCCTGGATCCGGTTCTGGGGTCCAGGCTGGCAAAGGGACAGGCGCAGAGCTCTTTCCCCCGCGCCCTCAGCGTTGCCCACACTCAGTTCCAGACAGAAGGCTGGAGAGCCCGAAGAAGCGCCAGGCAGGAAGGCAGCAGAGGCAGGGTGCCCTCCCAGTGCATCCTCCCCCTGCCAGGGGCAGCAGAGGCGCCGCGTTGTCGGGCCTCGCTTGCCTGGAGTGGCAGGTTCTGCCACAGGCTCTGCGTGTGCAGCAGCAGCAGCAGCGGCAGAGCAGCCCCAGGAAAGCCAAGCCCCCCCGCCCCCGGCGCCTGACCCAGCCAGCCTGCTTACCAGTTGCCTCTGTCCCTCAGTGCAGGGTTCGGGTCTGGTGGCAGCAGGGCAGCTCTCGGTTCCTGGACTCAGTCCTCCGGGGCAGGCTCCCCCCGTGCAAAGGTGTGCCTCGCTCGTAAGCACCGGGGCTGGTGCGCAAAGGAGAGGCTCCCTCGGCTGCAGCCTCTCCCTGGCTGCTGTTCTCATGGTTTCCAGCCTCCAGGTCCTGCACCTGCCCCCTCTGCTTCCTTGCCCCTCTTGCGGCAGCCCCAGCACGCCCACCAGGCTGGCCGACTCAAGGCCCGCTTGGGCAACACGACTCAAGGCCCGCTTGGGCGAGCGCAGGCACTAGCGGGGGGGGGGATTTTTTGCCCCCCAAGTGACTCCACGGGCTCTGCCTGGGACATTTGTCCCCAGATGTCCCCATGGGCCCTTCGCCTCTGGACGGCACTGCTGCTGCACCACCACCAAACAGGGTTCAGGCTGCACACAGAGAAAAAAAACCCTGGTAGCCGGAGAATCCCCCATAGTATTGAAAAGGTGGCATAAGTCCAGCTCCTCCAGTGGCAGTGTGCCAGGTGGAAAGGCTGGTGGAAGCCAACTAAGGCCGGCTCCACCCCCAGGAATGCCTCATCATGCTCCCAGCCACACCAGAGTATCGTCATACGCAGGCAGGGCTGGGACATGGCAGCCGTTTCTGGGTTTGGGCACCACAGAACCACACGGCTCCCAGTTGCCTGCCCCTCCATGTGCCACTTTTGCTGGCGAGGTGGGCACCCAAGTCAACGCAAGGCTGCCCAGCTCCAAAGGTGACTTGCACCCTCCACATCCGGATTGGGCTGCCCAGCTGACAGTTTGCATCCTTCAAATGTTATGCAAGGTGCAAAAAGGAAAGGGGGCTCTGCCGTAGTTCAGGCGGTAGAATTCGCATTCAGAGTCACACAGAGCCAGTCCTGCAGAGTTTGTTCACTTGCAGCCTTCATAAAAATAAGAGAACCCCAATGCCAAGCCAAGCTTTCTGGAACACTCACGGTGCCCTTCTGAAGAGCACTAAAGGCTTCACTACAATCTGCGACAAGCACAAGCTGAAAAAAATTAAGCATTAAAAATGGACTACAATTCCCATCAGCCCCTGCCAGAATAGCCAATTGGCCATGCTGGCAGGGGCTGATGGGAATTGTAGTCCACGAACATCTGGAGGGCCAAAGTTGCCCACCCCTGCATTAAATGCTCTTTTATCAACGAGCTTTGAAAGGGCAAGATGTCAACACATCAAATGCAGGCTCCTGGAAGCCAAAACAGCTGGAGGGAGAGCCCTAATTTGCATCCCTTCTCCAGACAAGCTCCCGACACAAAACAGGATGCCTACAGCTCACAAGCCGCCCCCTCGGCCCAGTTGTTGCAATGATCCTGCAGCCGACACAAAGGGTGCCAGGTGCTCTACCCTCCCCCCCCCCCGCCAAAAATGAACCCCCCCAACAGCACGGGCTGTTTGTTGCTTGGTCAGAATGAGGGAAGCTGGTTAAAAACAGCAATGTGGTTAGGTGATATTAAGGCCTGGACTGACTGCTATATTGGTGGCAACCCCCCCCCCCCCCCGCTCACTTGTACATCAAATGCAAAGGAATGAACTGCCTGCTGAGGGTTTTTCAGGCTGTGTGACCCTGGTCTGCTAGCTGGCTAGTCTGTCTATCACACTTAGGCCCCGCCCACGCTCCGAAAGGACTCACGGCAGCTTTGCAGGGAATGCATAGTAAAAATATAATAAAAACAGTATAAAATCACCAAATATAAACAGAAATACAATATAAATACAACATAAATGCTAAAAACCAGTCTAAAACTGGTTAAATGACCATTTCAAGATGGCACTAAAAACAGCACAACAATATAAGGGAGCAGGCGTGCGCATCGCATCTCAGGGGGGACCAAGAAACGATATCTGAAGGGGTGTCCGGCTGGCCCAACAGAGAAGGCCCGGCAGAACAAATCCATTTTACAGGCCTTGAGGAACTGAGACAGACCCCGCAGGCCCGGATGCCGTTGGGCAGCATGTTCCACCAGGTCTGGGCCAGGACAGTAAAAACCCCGGCGCGTGTTGATGCCAGTCAGACATCCTTTTGCTCCTAACTTTTCACCCGCATCTATTCCAGATGCCACAACCTTCTGAAACGACCTCGGTACAAAGCAGAAGCCCCTCTGAGCTCTGCCCACCATCACCCCCATTTTCAATGCAGAAATGATAAGAATGGACTACTTTACAGAACTGTGTAAGTACAAGACTGTGCAGGCAAAGCGCTCGCAATGCGGATGATGATAGTCGAGTAGTATTCTGTGTCTAACGTGCAACTAGGGTCCAGGGCAGACATTATGGCTTCATTCTGAGGAATCCCTGCAAAGGCCTCAAACAGAAGCAGAACGAACAGCTGTGGGTTTTCCAGGCCGTGTGGCCGCAGTCTGGTAGTTTGCGTTCCTAACATTTCACCCACACATGCCAGGAGCAAAAACTACCAGATCACAGCCAAGACAACCCGGAAAAACCACAACAGCCAGCTGATTCCGGCTGTGAAAGCCTTCAATAATACGCAGGAGCAGAACAATCCCACATCTCATTTGTCTTCGAGACACAAACGTCTTTCAAAGACAGGCTCCATGAAAACACGTGAACGGGGCGGCTGCGCTCAGGCAGCAAACGCGTAAATGGTGGGACAGCTTCCTGTGTGAACGACGAGTCTCATAAAATAAAGCAACAAGACACTAATTACAAAAACTGGCCCTTCTTTAGCATTATGACTGGACTGGGGGAGAGGAACAAACTGTGAAGTCGGGGGCCAAGAAGACCCCAGTCAGACTGGGCCAAGGCCTTAGTGTCAGGGCAGCTGTATCGAGTTGATTGAGATGCATTCCTAACTCAAATGTATTTCCTACAAGATATATGTCACCAGCCTGCTACATGTTATCACTGCCGTCTCATTCATGACAGAAGAGTAACAGCAAAAGACAGTTCTGGCCAGAAGGCCCCCAAACTATTGATAATATGTGGCAGCAACCCCCACCCCCCACGCGAACCAGAGCACAGGCAGAGTCCGGCCCGAGAGCGCAGCCTCACCACAGAACTCCAAGGACGGAAGGCTGATAAGCACCTGCAAAAGCCAAAAGCAACACTTCCCCCGAAAGCTTCCCACCCCGGCAATGGCCTCCCGACAGCTGGCTGGTCACTGCGAGACAGGACGCGGGACGAAATGGGCCACTGGTCAGATCCAGCAGGGCCCTTCTGGGCCTGTCGTCTTAACTCTGCAGGAAAGCCCTGGAGCCATCAGTTTGTTCCTGTGGGACAGAACAGCGATCCACACCCAGAGCAGCTCGGGACTAAGAATGTCTTTCGGGGCACTTATTCTGCCCCTCCACCACTTAGAAGGGCCCCAGCCCAAAGAACTGAAATCTAAATCTCCTCCAAGCTGTACCAGAGGATCAAATCAGATGTCATCCCAATCTTCTTCGGCTCGCTTACTCACTGGACTTCACAAAGAGTCACTACTCCACATTTTAATTCTGACACTGTCCCCAGACATATGGGAAGTTTGAGGGACAACTTCCAACTTGGCTGTAATAAATCTCCCCAGAAGCAACAGAGACTCTTAGGGGTGGCAAGAGACACTCTGGAATGAGAAGCGACAGACAGGTACTCCTCCCCACCAAAGACCTCTACCAATTTGTCAGGGTTCTGCTCATCTGTATTTAAAACCAATCCAAAATAAAGGGTCCATTGCAAGCCCCGCCCACCCACCCAGCATAATCCTTGCATACGGTAGCTGGATAATCTCCCTGTGTCAAATAGTTCTGCTTTTCACAGACTTTGTTTTTCAAGAATCACAACAACTAACTTCTCTTGCTTTTCAGAGACCGCCGCACGTCACCAAAAAGCACAGTTTCCCAGCTAGTCTGTAGGCAACGAACATGACCAGAAATTAAACACACACATTACTTCACACATGAGAGAAAATTAAAGGACTCGGAGATTTTTCAAACTGCCATTCATTCTTCTAAAGCTGTCACACACATATCCTACAAAGCTGAGCCTGTGATACAATTTCATAAGTGCGCTGGCGGTTAATTCTTCATGTAACCCGACAGACGTCCGGCTGAAAAATGTGCTTGCCTCCGTCCATCCGTGTGTCTGTGTGTATGTGACAGTGTCAAACACGAATGTTTTCTCTTCTTCCTGAGCATTAAAGGGCGGTCTGGGGGCCCTGCTGACAGTCCGTTTTTCAGTGGATGCAGCTGAGGACTTCCTTTTCAAACCAGTCTTGCGCATAGCTTGACTGGCCAGCCGGTCACACCTGCACAGGTGCTCAGGGCCACAGCTGATTCACAACCACCGGAGAGGAAGCAGCCAGAGCGTCTGGATGTCCTCACACATTTCTCTCTGGCATAATCCTGCCTTGACCCCTCCTTTCCTTCCCCTCTGAAAACTGGGTACCAAGCAAGAATCCAAAAAGTGTGTCCGGCACAGAACCAAACCTGTGATGCTCCACACCTCATTTCTTTTCTTCTCTGTTCTGCCCAGCATTTTTTAAAATGAGAATATGCTGCTTTTCACCGTAGCAACCCACCGGAAATTCTCAGCCCTAGATTTGGATCGACATAAAAGTGTTTTGCTAGTTAAGAATCTCACCGGGGGGCGGGGGGGGGGGGGGTTATGGCTCAGAGTAGAACAGGAAGTGGCTCTGCTGCTACAGCAAGAGTGGACCATAAAGCACCGCTGGGTCTGTGCTGATTTGTGGTGACCCTGCAGGGTTTCCTAAAGCAAAGGGGGTGCAGAGGGCGACCCGTGCGAGGGCACCCAGCAGGCTTTACGTGGGGGAGTGGGAATCCTAGGCAGGAAGAAGCCACTTCACGCGCACCCGCCACGACCCTTTTCCAAGCCCAGCAGGGCACAGGCCTTGTCAGTGTCCCCCACAATGGAGAGGGAGTCGGCACAAGTGAGTCCCAAGGGGGGGGAAGTTACTTCCAGAGGAGACCTACAGAAGCCAGACGGGGGGGGGGGGGCTCCTCTGCTGACTCAGACATGGATCCTTGACCTGCTCCGCAAAGGTCCCTTCCGCCCAGGCAGAATAAGGCACTTCCAATCCACTTTCACAACTGTTTGCAAGCGGATGGTGCTATTTTGGTCTGGTGCTCCCAACACCTGGAGCAAGAGCATCTTTCCGCACCAGAAGCAGCAGCGGGCTCAGGAGACCCAACCAGGACACACGGGGGGGGGGGGGCGCCAGAGATGTGTTCAATCCCCTCCCCCCCCCCCGCCCCGAGAGAGTGCCCAGTGTGCTGGGGGTGGGTTGCTGCTGGTGTTTGCACGGAGGGGGCCACCTACCTACGGAGCGGGAGGAGGAGGGAGGACACGTGCTCGCCCCCGCCCCCAAACCACCTGCCTTCCCAGGGCAGCTCCCACTGGGAGGCTCCGGGGCCGGTTTCAATCCCAGGCGGCCCCTGAGGGTCGTCCAGGGCGCCCCCCGCGGAGCCTCCGCCGCGCCCGCTCTCCTCGCTGCACGTGTGGACGGGGAGGCGCGCCCCGCCCGAGGAAAAGGGGGTCAGAAGGAGCGGGGGGGCGCCGCTCGGTCCTCCTCGGAACACGTGTCTGGAAGGCGCCCCCCCAGCCCCCCACCCCGCCCGCCGCTCTTACCTTGATGATGCTGCTGCGCCGAGGGGCGGCCCGGGCGGCTTCCAGCAGGCTGGACTCCGGGTCCGCGGCGGCGGCGGCGGCAACGGGCAGCAGCGAGACCCCGCAGCGGCGCTCCCTCCTCCGGCCGCCCCCGGGCTCCGCCTCCGCCGCCTCCTGCTCCTCCTGCTCCTCCGGGCTGGCCAGGCGCACCGGCGGCGGCGGCTCCCGGCTCCCCGCCATGGGCGGCGGCGGCGGCGGCAGCAGCAGCAGCAGCAGCAGCAGGAGAAGCGCCGGCAGCCGCGTCCCTCCGGCCGGGCGGCCCCGGCGGCGAGCAAGGGAGGCGCGCGCAAGGCAGCCCCGGGCCCGCCCCCGCCACGCCCCCCCGCCAATCCCAGGCGCCGGGGGGGGGCGCGCAGACCCCGCCCCGCCCGGCTCCCGGCTGGCCCTGGAGACTCCCGGGGAAGCCCCGCCCGCCCGGCCGGCAGGAGGGAGGGAGGGAGGGAGGGAGGCCCCGCCTGCCTCGCTGCTTATTCACTGGCTGCGTCTCCTCTTTTTGTCATAAATGTGTTTCATCAAGTATCCAGTGTTTCCTTTCCCAGTTGGAGAGACACATTTTTCCTCTTAATGGGATTATTTGGGCCATTCAGGTTCCACGAACGTATTTTACAAGACATTTGAATATATGTTCTCACCACCTAAATCTCAGATAATTTCAGATTTCTCTTGTTTCTGCTGGTGCCTGAAGACACTGTCCATGTTGACGCACTTATAGTGTTGCATTGGAACGAGAGACCCTCAGGCACCATCCAGCGAAAGCTGATATCATTTTGCCTTAATGCACCCACCAGTGGAGTATCCCCTATATACTAGGCTGACCAGATGTCCCGCTTTTGGCGGGACAGTCCCGCCTTTAAACAATTTGTCCCGCGTCCCGCGGGTTCTTCAAATTGTCCCGATTTTTGGGAGGCTGCCGCACTGCCTTCTGGGGTGCAAGGCAGTGCGGCAGCCTTCCCTGTGCGCGGCCGCAGAAGCACGGCCTTCTGGGGCTTGCCGTTTCCCACCCTGTCACAGAACAAAAATGGGGACAATTTGAAAGTTACACTGAAAAGATGAGACCTCACATAATGTAACGAACTAGCAAAGTCCAGGCCAAAGTAACCGTTTTCAGTTCTTTATTGTGCTGGCAATCATAGTCAGAAACACGCAATGCGAGGTCTGAGAGCCTCAGGCCTTCGGTTGTAGACTTAACACAGTGGCACATCATCTTCCTGCCAAACCAGAATAAACAAAGCCAATACTCAAAGCAATACATAATAAACAAAGCACAGTTTCCCACAGGCAAGTGAAGATAAACCTACAAGCAAAAATCTCCATCCCAGGCAGAAAGCCAGAAGCAGCCGACAGCCACCTCTCAAGGACAAACTACACACTCACCACATCCTGACAGAAACGCCTTATAGAAAGTAGTAACAAAAACAGGGGTGTGTACATCCGTAGCATATACCTACTGATCATGGCCCGTAGGAAATCCCACCCATGAAACAAGATATTGTAAGCGATTGCGATGTACACGGGAATCCACGATAGCATCAATTTCATAATGTTTGTGTCCATCAATCAGAACTGGAAGAGGCCGTTCCAGGGGGTCGTGCCAGGCATCGAAATCTGGAGCCCGTTTGAGCAAGCTGGAATGAAAAACAGGATGAATGTTGCTAAGGGATTTAGGCAAGTCTAGCTTAGCAGTTACATCATTGATCACCAGAACAATTTGAAAAGGACCAATAAATTTTTCCCCCAGCTTAGAGTATTTGTGAACATCTCTTAGATTTTTGGTGGAAAGATACACCCAGTCATTTACATGCAAAGGAAATGGTATCCGATGTTTATCTGCTTGCATTTTCTGAGTCTTTTGGGCTTTACACAAAGCAAGCAAAATCGAGTCCCATCCCTTGACGATATTTTGTATCCAAAGATCAAGTTCAGGGGGCTGCAACAGATCCGAGCCCAACAAAGGAAAAGGTGGTGCGGAGCCGCCAGAAACGACCTCAAAGGGAGTTTTCTGAGTACTACACCGCATTGTTATAGGCATATTCAGCAAAAGGCAGCAGCTCTACCCAATTATCTTGGTGATAGTTAGTGTAGCAGCGCAGGTACTGCTCCAATGTCTGGTTCGGACGTTCCAATATGCCGTCAGATTGCATGTGATAAGGAGAAGATAAAGCAGATTCAACCCCCAAGAGAGCCAGAAATGCTTTCCAGAACTTGGAAACAAATTGTGGACCTCTGTCCGAAATCATCTTAGCAGGGGCAGAGTGCAATCTTTAAATATGCTGAATAAACAGTCTCGCCAACTTGGGTGCAGAGGGAATAGTGGAGCAGGTTATAAAATGAACTTGTTTAGAAAACAGGTCCACTACCACCCATAGCATGGTGTTACCCTGGCTCTCTGGGAGATCCGTAATAAAATCCATGGAGATAATCTGCCATGGACGTTTGGCCGGAGGGATGGGCTGTAATAATCCATGGGTCTTCCTTGGGATGGATTTAGCCTCAGCACAAACAGGGCATCCTTTTACATAATTCTCAATGTCTTTCCTCATGGACTGCCACCAGAACTGGCGCTGTAACAGATGGAGTGTTTTCAAAAACCCAGTGCTTGGCATCATGATCAGCAAGAAGTACTGTTTTGCAGAGGTGCGGTGGCACATACCCCAACAATCCCCCTTCCGCCATGTTCCGTCCCGCAACGACAAGGACAGCCCTCCTTCACTTTCCAGAATGGGGCTTTTCCCCGCCTGGAGAAAATCTTGCAGAAATGGCGAAACAATATCACCAGTTCAGCGAAGGCTTCTGAGCTTATGAAGAGTTTCCATTATTATTCTCAGAATACTAGAACCAGGGGGCATCCATTGAAAATGCTGGGGGGAAGAATTAGGACTAATAAAAGGAAACACTTCTTCACGCAACGTGTGATTGGTGTTTGGAATATGCTGCCACAGGAGGTGGTGATGGCCACTCACCTGGATAGCTTTAAAAGGGGCTTGGACAGATTTATGGAGGAGAAGTTGATGTATGGCTACCAATCTTGATCCTCCTTGATCTGAATTGCAAATGCCTTAGCAGACCAGGTGCTCGGGAGCAGCAGCCGCAGAAGGCCTTTGCTTTCACATCCTGCACGTGAGCTCCCAAAGGCACCTGGTGGGCCACTGTGAGTAGCAGAGTGCTGGACTACATGGACTCTGGTCTGATCCAGCAGGCTCTTTCTTATGTTTTTACTGACTGTTGTACTGAGAGACCTTACACTTAGTCCCCCTTCCAGTTTGTTGAAATAAGCTAGCCATATGAATGGCTGTCCCCTTCTCAAGGCTACCCTGGGCTGTTTCTGTTAGGCTTGGGTTTTGGAGGGGCTTTTTCCTTCAAGAAATAAGAAGTTTTTGGGATTTTTTTCTGTGTGGAATCTGGCCAGTTGGCCTGTATATTTAAGCATCAGTTTAGCATCAATTTCCCCCACAGCCCCCACCACAAAAGAGATTCTTGTGTTTTCTGTGATCTGGGAGGGGACTCAGTTCTTTGGAAGCCTGCTCAATGCCAGCACCAGGCCACCAGCCTTGGAATCTGGCCAGTTGGCCTGTATATTTAAGCATCAGTTTAGAACTTTAGTGCCCCAGCTTTCTCCTGTGCGTGTTTCTGAGAACTCCTGTCCTTTATGTGGCATCCAAAAGGCCAGAAACTTTTTAATGTGTCAGGAAACCTTCAGGCTTCACTTTTGTCTACTAACAAGACAAGAAAGACTTCAATGCAATCTGCTTATTGTAGTTGTGTAGCCCTGGAGGAAGAAGGTACATCAGTAGGTAGAAAGTTAAAGACCAGAATCTCCAAGATAGCATTCTCAGAACTGCTATCAGTTCCATGCACAGATCCACTGAGCAGGCAGAAATTAGGGGGCTCAATGCAGTTCAGATCCTCCTCCTCACCGTGGAGTTCTCTGGATAACTTTGGGACAGTCACCTTGTGAATGCCCCCTCTGCCGGTCACCACTGTGGGGTAGCTACCCTTGACCTCACAGGAGCAGCTCAGCTTTCCCTCTGGAACACACAGGACATGACTCTGGTCTCTATTCGTAAGCTCTTTACGTTTGTCAGGTAGTTAACAGGACTCTTGCAAGCTTGAGCCCCTGCACCACACCCACCTCCTCCCTCTTGCTCTAGCTCCTTTTAATTTCTCTCAGGAGGTCCCTTCCCTCCTAGGAACTCCCTGCCCCAGTCCCCTAGTGGCTGGTGAGCTGTCTGTTTTGCCCTGCCACACTGAGGCCGGTTCTTCAGCCTTCCCGGTCCTCCTCCTTGATTGAAGCCTGGCTAGGGCTGTGCTTCCTCCCCCCTGTTCCCTGGAACTGCTGAAGCTTGCTCTTGCTGCTCAGGCTCTCCTGCCATTCCCGTGCTGTTCGTTCATGCTGCTGGCTTCCTGGAGGTCGCTGCTCCTTGTGGTAAGCCCAAGGATAGGGCTGTCAGTTGTGGGGGGCTTCAGACTCCCTGAGTGGGCATTTGTGACAAGGGAGATGGAGCAGGCTGCTGGGTGCTAGGAGGCCGGCCCATTCCCTGCCACACTGTGTCTCGACTTAACCTCTCTCACGGGGTTGTTTTAAGGAGCACAGAGCATCTATCCTCCTCTGTGCTCCTTAGAGGGAGGATGGAGTAAGAATGTGCTGGACTGATAGGCTGGGCTTTGATCCTTGTCCTCTGTTTCTGACGGCCATTCCATTTTGGGGGAAGTTCAGGTGTTCAAATCAAAAATAATGATAATGAGTGCAGCAGTGCATAAACTATCTCAAACTCAAATTACATCTGTTGCACTCTGGCTGTTTTTTTTACAAATAAAGATATTATACATATATTCTTCTATTTGTGTTATTTTTTATATATGTGTACATACACCATTCTATTTACATTATATTTGCTTCAACCCCTAGACATAACACTCGTTCTCAACTGTCTGTGTTGTCCATGGGGGGTTTTACAAATTTGAGTTTACAAATGAACTCAAGTTCTCTTAAATGCGGAATTCAGTATAAATACACAGATTTTTTACATCCCACAAATAAATGTCCAATTTCATCAAGGTCTGTATCAATACACAGTTCATCAAATTGCATCCATATTTCATAAACGTCCGTACAGGTAAGTGTTCTTCAATCCACAACAACATAAACTTCATAAACTTCCATGTAGGTAAGTATTAAATGCTCAGTCCATAACAGCATAAATTTGATAAACTTGATAAACTCCCATACAGGTAAGTGTTAAATCCAAAACAACTTTTAAATTCCAACTTAAGGCAAACTGAGGAAACGCTTTGCGCATAGACTGCGTTTTTCGGACACTTCTTCAGCCTTGCTTTCAATAGTGGAAATCATTTATATAGGTTTTTCTACGAGTAATCTGCAGAGGAAGCCCAAATTGTCATTATAACACCAGTACATTCAAACAAGTGCATTAACAAAAATTCATTTAACATCCACATACATAATTGCTTAGTTATCAATAGTTTCCCTCTAAATACTTACACATTCTCTCATACAGAGCGGACTTTTCCTGTAGCACCTTCTTTCTGGGTTCCAAATGACTCATCTGCACTAACTATATACCTTGCCTTAATGAGTTCCACCTGGAACTGGGGGAGTTCTTACAAGTGGCCGGCATAATCTAAAGCCTTGTTGAGACCCATTTTATCTGTATGAAATGTGTATATTAGCCTATTTTCAGCTTGTAAAAACTTTTTATCTATATTAGTAAATGGGACAATATGTTTAAAATGTTGAGCTACACAGAATTTCAAATCCGTATCTCTGTGTCCTGTATCTTTAAAATGTTCTGCCAGGGGTGCATGCTCTTTGCCTAATCGGATGCAACTCCTATGTTCTGAAATTCTGGTTTTGAGAGCACGGATTGTCTTCCCTACATATAATTTAGGACATGGGCATTGAATAGTAGAAGAATATATGTATAATATCTGTATTTGTAAAAAAACAGCCAGAGTGCAACAGATGAAATTGAAGTTCAGGTGTTGCCACGGTTGGGTGTGAAGGGCAAGAGGATGGAGACTCCTGGCCAATCCAGGCCTGAGTTTGTCTTAGTGGCAACATATTCAGGAGCAGGTTGAGGTCTTGTCAGATTCAGCTAGCGATGCACACGTGTGCCTTAGTCAACCGGAAGTTGCATTCATCTGTGTGTTGGAAGTTCTTAGGATGACAGTCATGAGCAAACTTTCAGGATTAAAACAAGGTGATATTAAAAAATCAGGTTGTGATCATAGTTCACTCACTGTCAGGGGGGTAACGAGGCAGCCCTGGGCAAACTGTAGCCCTGGGCAAAACCTGAGTTGGATGCCCCCCCTCCCCCTTGGGCGGACTCTCCACCACGACCAAATTTTTTTTGCACCAGGACATTGGTGCCTGCAGGGGGTGCATTTTTAGACATATCAGCACCAACATTTCAGCATTTCATCAGGTGACTGTCCTTATGCTACTCCTCAGGTTTGGTGAGGTTTGGTTCAAAGAGTCCAAAGTTATGGACTCCCAAAGGGGGTGCCCCTATTCCCCATTGTTTCCAATGGGAGCTAATAGGAGATGAGGGCTACAGTTTTGAGGGTCCATAACTTTGGCCCCCCTGAACCAAATTGCACCAAACCTGGGGGGTATCATCGAGGCACGATCTCCCTGATAACAAAGACACTACGAGTTACTGAGGCTGTGCATTCAGAAATGTGCCCTCCTCAATGTGCTAGCCCCATTGACAGCAATGCGAAAAACTCAATGCAGAACAAAGATTCTTGGGCAAATTTCTGGGATGTTCTCTAGAAGAGGGGGGCGCATTTTTTTGGATGTGGCACCACCATTTTTTTCAGGGTAAGATCTGCAAACCGTCCTGATGGGACCCCCCCATGTTTGGTGCAGTTTGGTTTAGAATTTAAAAGTTATGGACCCTCAAAGAAATTTACCCCATCCCACATTCTTTGCTTCAAGGAGAAGGGGATACCCTTTTTTGAGGGTCCACGCATAACTTTAGCCCCTGAACCAAACTTCGCACCAAACCTATGAAGTGCCATCATGACAATCTCCAGATGATACCTCCTGAAATTTTGGTGCTGATACGTCCAAGAATGCGCTCCTGCAAGAGTATCCAGAGGGAATTTGCCCAAGAATCTTTGACGACATTGAGTTTTTCTGCACATTGCTGTCAATGAGGGTTGTTACGGAATTACGAGCAGCACATTTCTGAATGCACGGTCTCAAAGCTTTCAGGAGTCTCATCAGGAGAACTGCCTAATGATACTACCCAAGTTTGGTGCAGTTTGGTTCAGGGGGGCCCAGTTGCCAGACCCTCAAAACTGCAACCCTCATCTCCTATTAGCTCCCATTGGAAACAATGGGAGATAGAGAACACTTTGCCCCAAGGGGAGTCGCATAACTTTGGACTCCCTGAATCCAAACCTCACCCAAACCCTGGGGGGTAGCATGAGGGACAGTCTCCTGATGATACTGCTGAAATGTTGGTGCCGCCAGCTTAGAAATTGCTTTGCAGGCCGAGAAATGGAAAACCACTAAAAATACCCAAAAAAACGAAGCGGGACCCAGCGTCTTTGATGCCCCCCCCACAAAGGGTGATGCCCTGGCAGCAGCTGCGCCTTGCCCAATGGGCATGACGCCAGTGGCAGGAGGAGAAGGGAAGCGGGAAACACAGATCCGGGCCAGGAGGGCTCTTCTCCCTCGCCGCCGTTTCCCGTCCTCTCCTCCTCCGCAGAGTCCAGGGGCGCCCTTTGCAGGAGTCCTGGCTGCTCTGGGAAGCAGAAGCAGACCCGAGACATGATCCCAGGAAGCTTCCCGCACATGCCTAGAAGTGCTGTCCTCAGAAGCCCCCTCCTCCCACCCTGGACGAGGGGCGGGATCTGCGGCAGGGAGAAACCGTCTCTAATGAACCTGCAGCAGGACACCCCAGAGTGACTTCAGGACCATCGCGAGGGAAGGGTGAGCGTGGCAAAAAATCGGGAGGGGAAAAACACCTTTCCGCCAAATGCACACTCACAGTGACCACTTGACGAGGGAAAAGGCAAGCTGATTCAGCCAACAGGATCCCCAGGTAGAAGCAGCCAGCCTCCCTCCCGTCCTCCTCCCTTCCTCCTCCCTCCTCCACTCCTCCTGCTGCAGGAAATGAGCAAAGGGGCAGGCCAAGATCCAGCCCCCTGCCCGCCTCCCTTTCCCGAGAGCAGAACTGCCCCCCCCCCGCAGCCGCCCCCCTCCTCCTGCCCCTGCAAGCGACGGGCCCACCGCCCCACTGGCACCAACCAGCCCAGCAAGCTCCTCCACTGTCTCGCCCCTCCCTGCCGCCCCCCCAGGGCCAGCCAGGGAGGGAGGACGGCCAGGCTCCCCAGCGACCACCACGAGACCTCCAGCAGCAGCAGCAGTCCCTGCCCAAGGGCCCCCCTCTCCACCCCCCCCCTTGGCTTCAGGTGGAGGGGCCAAGCCCTTACTCCGTGGGATGCCTTCCCCCTCCGCACCTTTACAGAACAGTTCCCCCGAAGAACAGGGGTGCTGCTTGGGAGTCTGGACTCTGGGACGACACCCCCCCCCCCCCCCCCCCCCCCCCCCCCCCCCCCCCTCCGAAGCACGCTGCTTTTCATCCCCCAGCTTCCGCACGCCTGCCCTGGCTGCCCCCCCCACTCGCCCTGATGGGATGCCCAGTGGTCAGGAGAGAGCCGACCCCTTTCCCGCCCCCGCCCCCACGGCACCCTGACCTGCTATGGGTAGAACGGCCATTGCCACCATCCTAACAGCTGTAGCCATCGGTATAGCGATCGTTATAGCGATCGTTATAGCGATCGCTATACCGATCGCTATACCGATCGTTATACCGATCGCTATATCGATCACTATACCGATTGGTATAAAGGCAATGGACTTTCTAATGAGGGCAGGCTGATTCTGGGGCTGAGTTGCTTTTGTTTCCAATATACTTGACTTCGCTAGAAGGAGGGAAGGGTTACGTGGGGGGAACACCAGAAATGCGAGACTAGCAAAGGCACAGTTCATACCACACCTCTTGTCTAATTCTATGCTGACCAGGATGATGATCCCTCACGATTCTGGTGGTGATCTGTCCCAAAATGCATCCCCTGCAGCCGGAACATCCCAGAAATGTGCCCCAGAATCAGCCGGCCCTCATTAGAAAGTCCATTCTGTAAACCAAAGGGGGGGAGAGGAGGGGGGCCCTTGGGCAGGGACTGCTGCTGCTGCTGGAGGTTCGTGGTGGTCGCTGGGGGGACTCTGGCCCGTCCTCCCCTCCCTGGCTGGCCCTGGGGAGGCGGGAGGGGGGGCAGGCAGTGGAGGAGCACTGGGCCGGTTGGGTTCCTGCAGGGCGGTGGAGCCCGTCCTCGCTTACAGGGGGCAGGGAGGAGGGCAGCTGCTGGAGTGGGGGCAGTTCTGGTCCCGGGAAAGGGAACAGGGGAGCTGATCCTTGCCCTTGTAAGCTCATTCCGCAGCAGAAGGAGGGAGGGAGGAGGAGGAGGAGGAGGAGGAGGAGGACGGGAGGAAGGCTGGCTGCTTCTAATTGGGATCCTGTTGACTGAATCAGTTGCCTTTTCCTTTTCAAGTGGTCACAATGATGTGCATTTGGCGGAAGGAGTGTTTTTTTCCCTCCCGATTGCCGCTCGCACACTTCCCTCGCGATTGTCCTGGAGATGCACTGGGGCCATTGGAGCAAGGAGCCTCTGAGGTCCTCCTGCGGAGTTCACAGGAGCAGTTTCTCCCGCCACCAGATCGCCCCTCGTCCAGGGTGGCAGGAGGGGGCTTCTGAGGACAGCACTGCTAGGCATGTGCGGGAAGCTTCCTGGGATCATGTCTCGGGTCTGCTTCGCTTCCCAGGCAGCCAGACCTTGCAAAGGGCGCCCCTGGACTCTGCGGAGGAGGAGAGGACGGGAAACGGCGGCGAGGGAGAAGAGCCCTCCTGGCCCGGATCTGTGTTTCCCGCTCCCCTTCTCCTCCTGACTCACGGGAGAACCCCGGAGGGAACTTTTGAAACAAGGACCTGCAGATAGGTATGAGCTGTGGCTCAGTGGAAGAAGCTCTGATTTGCATGCAGAAAGTCCCTGGTTCAACCCTTTCACCTCCAGCTACAAAGACCAGCCAGCTGGTGATGAGAAAGAGCTCTTCCCGGCACCCTGGAGAGCCTCTGCCAGTTTGAGTAGACAGCAGCACTGACCTTGATGGACTGAGGGTCTGATTCAGCACAAGAGCCACTGGATATAGCAGTTAAGAAGAGGTAGACTCTAATTTGGAGAAGTGGGTTTGATTCCCCACTCCTCCACATGAATGGCAGACTCTTATCTGGTGAACTGGATTTGTTTCCCTGCTCCTACACATGAAGCCTGCTGGGTGACCTTGGGCCAGTCACAGTTCTCGCAGCTCTCTCTCTCAGCCCCACCTACCTTATAAGGTGTCTGTTGTGGGGAGAGGAAGATAAAAGAAGTTTGTAAGCTGCCTTGAGTCTCCTTACAGGAGAAAGAGGCACCAAACTCCTATTTTCTTCTATTGTAATTTGCAGTCCAAGGCAATCCAGCATGCACACAAACATACATGGATTGTCTTTAAGGCTGCAAAACAGTGTACCAATACTGGCATGCCTCCTCCTCGTAACTGAGTTTATTGGTGTGTTATTGGAGGCATCTGGATTTCTGTGAGCCAAAAGAACAAGATTGCTTGCCAACCTGAGCCACTGTAAAACATGCTGTAGAGGAGTTCATACTTCGACCATTACCCAGAACAAAATTTGGTTGAGGAAGGGGAAGCAGACTGTGAAAACCACCTGCCATGAGATGTACCCTCCACCAGCTACATCCTGGGGAAAACGTCTGCTACAGATTATTTTTAAGTGGAATTGCTGTAAAAAGGTGCAGCATAAAGCAGATCAAAATTGATTTAATGACGTCATTCACACGAAATACTCACCTGTCTGACTCCCACATGACATTCTGCTGAATTTAGATTGGTATTGGCAAGACTAATTGGAACCATTCCCAGAAGTAGGCAGCTTTAAGTATCAGGGGTGGTACTTCAAGAGTCACCCACAGCCCCATCTTGAAAACCTGAAGCTTGTGGGTGGAGGAGCTGGGGACTGGTGCCCAAGGCCTGCCCGGCCCAGGAGGAGAAAACGTTTTGAAACATGTTGCTAGGGTTCACGCAGCCCAGCAGCACCACCAGCATCCACGGAAACACCCCTGACGGCCTCGCACCAGGTGAGGGGCGGAGCGTGCTGGTGAGGCCACACCTCCCATACCCCTCTCCCTCTTTATCCTCCTTTTTATTCCCCTGACTTCCCCTACAAAACCATTCATATATGCCATTTATTCTTATTCATGACTAACAGATTAAAATATTCCCAAAGGAAAAAATCCTTTATAACCCTTGGAACTGAAAATACTCCAAGAATAGTTATATAACAGTTTTATCAATAACACAGAAAAATCCCTTTTTCTTATTAGACCGCAGTGAGCTTTTCTTCATCATCATTATTATTATTATTATTTAATTACATACCGTATATACTCGAGTATAAGACGGCCCGAATATAATCCGAGGCACCTAATTTTACTACAAAAAAACTGGGAAAACTTATTGATTCGAATATAAGTCTAGGGTGGGAAATGCAGCAGCTACTGGTAAATTTCAAAAAATAAAAATTGATACCAATAAAATGATATTAATTGAGGCAGTAGATTAAATGTTTTTGAATATTTATTTCAAAGAAAAACAGTAAACTAGCTCTGTAAGTGGAAAAGAGGGTCAACAAAAACAATATGGTCTCAACAATAACTTTAAAAGTACAAAAACCTTAGCTCAATCAGCAACCAAGCTAAGACACAAGAGTTAAAATCCTTCAAAACTGGATTCCTCATCATCATCTGTATGTCTAAAAGTAACTCAACTTAGATTTTAAGAAAGATATTATCAGAAATGGAAAAGGAGTTCAAATCTGACAGTGTGATCCCACCTTGTGACCCTTAACATTCACCAGACTTACAACAAAAGAAACTTTAAATCTGTTTTCTGTTTCATAAACAATAGTGTGCAGTATAACAATGAAATATGGCAAACCAATACAGAAACAATAATCAACATGTAATAGTTCTGGCCTGCTATGCAAAACAGACTAGCAGGGTCTCAGTCCTTTTCAGTTCTCTCTAGCTGTGTCCTGTGGCACTGTTGATGGACTTGCAGCTTTGCTGTTCTTTGCTGAGCCCTCTCTCCTTATTGTCAAGCCTTCAAGGGTAGCCCTGAAAGATGCAAATACAGTTCATAACAACTGAACTCCTCTTAACGATTCTGAGGAAATGGAGCCTTTTCTTCCTTATATGGAAAATCTGAGCTCTTCAGCTCCCCCTAATGGACCCTGGGTTACACAAACAGAGCTTCAGCTATAGCACATACAGTTGTATATAATACCGTATATACTTGAGTATAAGACCCGAATATAAGCCTAGGGGGGCTTTTTCAGCATAAAAATGGGCTGAAAAAATTGACATACACGAGCATAAACTGTAGGTAGTTTTTGTACATAATTAAAATGAGACTGCAAAGTGTTAGACTAGGATCTTAGATCTTTGAATCCCCCCCCCTTCCCCACTCCCGGCCATAGAAGCTTGCTTGGTGAGCTTGAGCTAGGCTTGCCTGCCTTCCAGGGTTGTTGTTGGGAAACAGGAGAATAAATGTGTAAGATCTACCAGACCATGGCCACACAGCCCGGAAAACCCACCACAACCAGTTGAGTTTGGCCATGAAAGCCTTCGACAATATGTAGAGATAACTTCAGCTCATTATATGGGAAGGGAAAGTACTTAAACAGTGGTTTGAAACAGTTTTAACTCTAAGCCACTTTTGTGCTGTTCTATATCCATAGAAGACGTGCTTAGTGTTCATTTATAACTAAGTTTTGTTTCTTTGGTTGGCTTGCCCAGGGTGGGTCTGTATGGCCGTGTTCTAGCAGCATTCTAGCAGCATGGCCATACAGCCCGGAAACCACATAGCACCCCAGTGATTCCAGCCGTGAAAGCCTTCGACAATACATTCAAGAGGTTACTTTGTGCTGGGCATGTCAAGATTGACTGTTGAACTGGACAGACTTCCACTCCTGCTAGGAGCCACTGCAGTTTACCTTAGTTCATTCTCAAGTCTCTGCATCCTCGGGTGAAATAATCAAGTTTATCAGGCTCACTTTGTGGTAGATATTCTGAAACTGGAATGAGACAGAAAATATACACAGTCAGTCCTGCAAGGTCATCTCATCCTGTCTTATGCACTAAAGTGGTGGCTAAATCTTTACAAAGACTTCACCTGAAGTTCTGTTCACTGTCCTTCCAGGGGAGCTGTCAGTCAGGGATGGTCTAGCTTTGGACAGAGGCAGGTGGGGAAGTCAGAATGGCAAAGGACAAAGGCAAGCTCAGCAGACTCCACCCCCACCCCCGCCCCAAGAAGGTTCACTTGGCTCAGATGCAACTAGTGCAGCCAACCGTGGCAGTTTCAGGAGGAAGCAGTTGCTGATGTGACAGTGATCGTGGTTGCCACTGAAAGATCCAAACCAGGTGTCGTCTGTAGGGACAGTAAAATCCTTGCCTCCCAGTGAGTGGTTCACAATCTAGTCCACGCAGAGGCACTAAATTTTGAAGACAACTTTATTATGACATGGCCGGAGAATCCCTACGAACTGCAAAGTCACAAAGGATTCTTTTGAACCCCACTCTATAAGTACACATACCTATACTTCATTTTACTTCACTGTACCATTGTTTGGTTTGCATTACTAGCATCGTATGGCAAGGCAATACATCCGATAGTCTAAGCCCACTTGCATAGGTGATAGCCTACTACGCATTGCAAAAAACATGTTTTTCTACAGACCTATGGCTTTGTCATTCTACTAAATCCTAGGGTACAAAATTCATTCTTCTAAGTGAGCAAGCTAAGATGGCCTCAGTTATGCTAACAGGGAAATTTTCCCATCAGTATCATTGTAAGAGCTGCTTGGGCTTAACTCTGCCTGTTTCTAGCAGTCAAACCTACTGGGAGTTTTCCCTGGGTTAAATGACCACCTGTCCTAGTTCTGGATTTCCTGCATTGAACAAAGACCTGGGATTAGATGGCTGATCCAGTCGCATTATCACTGTGTTCCAAAATATACAAAGTGTGAGTGCAATAAACATTTTCTGAAAACATATCTGTTGGACAGAAATACTCATTTGGACTAGGATGGGACAACTCGATGGCACCTGTGAAAATGGAGACTGAACTGCAGGCAAATTCGGCAAATACAAAATCCCCTCCTCTCAGCTAGTGCCAGGAGTCTTGAGGAGGGCCTTTTGCATACCAGGCAAAACTGAGGATGACACTGGGAAAAAGAAGAATCATTAAATCATAGAATCATAGTTGGAAGAGACCCCAAGGGCCATCCAGTCCAACCCCCTGCCGTGCAGGAACACACAATCAAAGCACTCCCGACAGATGGTCACCTAGCCTCTCTTTCAAAACCTCCACTCTCAGAGGAAGTGAATTCCACTTTCGAACAGCCCTGACAGACAGACAGACAGACAGACAGACAGACAGACAGACAGACAGACAGACAGACAGACAGACAGACAGACAGACAGAAAGCTGAGCCCAGCCTTTCTGCTAAAACCATCAGCAAGGCCAGGGACAGAAAATGACTCCCAGGGCAATCGGTGAAGTTCCCTCCAAAATCTGACCTTTTGAAAGACGGTGAGGGGTGAGAGATTGCCGAGGGTGGGTGGGTGGGTGGGTGGGTGGGTAGGAGATTGTTCATTTTTGGTAGAACAAGATCCCATCTCCAAGACAACAGCAGCACTCCCCCCACCCCTTTGGGGGAAATAGCCATACTGATGCTGGGAAGCCAGGGATGGGGTTGGTGGGGGGAGAAGCGCCAGCCTTTCCCCACCCCCCTCTGGCTACTTTGCCTCGCAGTGCTTTCCGTTCCTGCCAGCATCCTTGAGGAAGAGGAGGGGGACCCTGCTGTCTTGAGAGACCCCCTCAAGTCCTGTTCTGCCAACCTGCGCTAGGCTCTGCCATCTACCAGGGCTTCTGCCATTCTGTCTGTCTTTTTCCTTCCTTCCTTCCTTCCTTCCTTCCTTCCTTCCTTCCTTCCTTCCTTCCTTCCTTCCTTCCTTCCTTCCTTCCTTCCTTCCTTCCTTCCTTCCTTCCTTCCTTCCTTCCTTCCTTCCTTCCTTCCTTCCTTCCTTCCTTCCTTCCTTCCTGCCTTCCTGCCTTCCTGCCTGCCTGCCTGCCTGCCTGCCTGCCTTCCTTCCTTCCTGCCTGCCTGCCTGCCTGCCTCCCTCCCTTCCCACAATGTGTGCATGTGAGACCTTCCTTCCCACAATGTGAGAGGCAGGTTGGTTCTGCATTTTTGTTCTAGATTGTAGTTCTGGAGAGCTTCTAATGGATGCCACTGTTTGTTGTGGCCCTGCAATTCATTTAATGCCCCTTCCGTACCATTTTCTGACTCCGAAGGCATTTTGGCCCTGAATGGGATAAGAAAGGCAGATTGGCTGTGCATTTTTTTTTCTAGATTGTAGTGCTGGAGTGCCTCTAGTGCGTACCACTTTTTTGTGGTCCTCTAATTTGAGAGAGAAGCAAGCCTTTATTGGCATAGACAACAGTACAACAATAATAAAAAACGGATTAAAAAGCATATACAATACTGAAAATAAATGTTAGGTCAAAGGAAATCTACTGGCGTTTAGTAATTTCCAGGAGAAAGTCTGCCACTATCATACAGAGAGAAGGATCAGGGTTCTCCAACAAGTAGTGTAATCTAATTAAATCGGGGAGATGAGGTAAATGTAAAGGAGTAAGATTCACATACTTGGATCTGATTTCCTTGAATCTGAGACAATGTAGTAATTGGTGGGCCAGAGATTCAACATCGTTACATGGGCACAAATACTTTTTGTAGCACTTTTCTTTGCTTAATATTAAATCTTGCCATGTAACAAGGCAGAAGGCATAACATTAAACCTGGCGAGCATTATGGCTCTCCTTTGAACCACTCATGCCACTGAGAACATTGCAAGAAAATGGAATTCATGTATTTCATGCGCATTGTCTTACATTTAGCTATTTTAGGGCATAGAACAGGGCATAGAACCTGCGGCTCTCCAGATGTTCTGGGAACTGCAATTCCCATCAGCCTCTGTGACATGGCCAAATTGGCCCATGCTGGTAGGGGCTGATGGGACCAGTCTCCTGAACATCTGGAGAGCCCAGTAGGTTCCTACCCCTGGCATAGAAACAAAAGAATGGTCAAGTGTTTCAACCAGATGGTCCTATCACATGAACAAACTCTTTTAGAACGTTGCGCCTGACCTATTCTTAAGATCTTTACACTCCAGCAGAGCTGATGGCAGCACATTACATCTTGCAGTAGCCGCGAGGGAGAGCATCTCCACTCTGGGTGGGATTAATCAGCAGATCTAAGATATGTTGCCATAATCTCCACGCTCGCATGGGATTAATAATGTAGTTGGAGAATTGTGGTTGTCTTGGCAGCACGAAATAAATTATGAAAATCAAGATCCAAGAGCCTATTCTTAACTAGTCTGAAGGCTTCCCACCTTTGTGGAGTTAATAAGGAGTGATTCCAAGGGGAAATCAATAGCTTCAACCTTTCTAAAGATCAAAGTATACCATTCTGAAATAAAGTGATCTGATAACAGAGAGGGAATATAGCTATTGGATCCCTCTAGAAAATGTATATGCAGCCAATATTTTATGGCCCTTATCCATGCTGTTGTTGTTTCTTTAGGAGTTGTTTGGCCCATCTCAATGAACAACGCAGTATTAAGGTGAATTACTAATTCAGGGAGCCCCACTTAGTTTCCGAAGGAATTTGGAATGTAATAAATTAAATGATTTATTTATTGCCGAAATCCAAATGGGGGAACCATACAGTAGCAAGAAGCCAGTCCTAGCCTCAAAAACCTTCAAAGCCGCAGGAATGTATTGATTGCCTTTACTGTAAAAGAAGCAATATATTGCTGTCATGTTGGTATGTGCTGAGGTAGTTACTGCTAGTCGCTGTGAGGACCATGACAAATTATACCTATAGTAAATGCCAAGGTATTGGAAATATTTTACCTGCTCAATTTTGTGGCCCTTAATTCGCCAGGACGTGGGCTTCCAACTCTTAGCAAAAATGAGAACTTTAGTTTTAGCATAGTTAATTTCCAATCTGTTCTCTTCACAATAATTAGCAAAACTGTACATTAGGCATTTAAGGCCAATACTTTACGAGGAGTACTAATTCTGCTGGTTAACTGACCTTCCCCGGAGCATCTAATTTGACAAACAGTGTTGGTATACAATTGTTTGATCAGGAATAGAAGTCTGGAGTCAACATTCAATGACCTCATCTTGTCCCACAGGAGATTTCTTGTCACGGTATCAAAGGCTCCTTTTAGGTCAATAAAAGCAGCAAATAATTTAGAAGCCTTTGTAGTAGCATACTTCTATTTTACCAGATGGGAGAGAATGTTACATGTAATCCAAGGTTGACTTATTTCCTACAAAAGATCCCGGCTTGCCCAGGTCCAACAATGGATTTTAGTTTGATCCAGCCAAGGATTTGGTGTGTAATCTAATCAATAATAATAATTTTGAATAGAGGCTTTCCACCACCGTATAGTAGACCACCCACAGTAATTGGAAGGACTAGTAGGGTCTCCCTTTTTTGTAGATTGGTAATGTAATAATGGGACTAATCGCCAGCTGGTTTGGGGATGGCATTCCTGTGTAAGCATAATGATGGTGCACACCGTCATCATGAGAGGGGGTTTATTAAGCAATACAGGTAGTTATTGCCCAAGTGGCCCTGCTTCAAATGGGAGAGAAAAAAAATACAGGGGGGAGCACGCGTTTTTTCTTGGCTGGGCGGTGATTAGGGTAGAGAACTCTCTATCCAATAGTTGACCTTTTAATTTCCTATAAACTTCTGTATGAACAGGACAAAGGGCAAAGTGGAATCCACTGGACTTGGTCCAATAGGAGGCCATTTTTCTTCTAATTATGGAAAACCAGGGGTTGGAGTGGGTGTCAGGAGAGCAGACGGTTGGACCAGGGAATTACAGTCCGAGAGAAAAAAATGAATTACCGCAGGCCAAGAATCTAAAAAGTCCCTCAGCCAAGGCTGCTGATTCCAAGGAGTTTTGGTCTAACTCCAGACAAAGCAATGTATGCCAGGAGCACGCAATTTGGGGAAGTCCAGTTATCTCAGAAAAAATTTGGATTGGAAGAGAATTCAAGGAGTGGTTAATAGCTTGAATCCAAATTGGGACTCGCATAAAGCAATCTCGAAGTGACTTTGGAATTGAAAAATTTGAGGGCAGGAGGGATAAAGGATGGCCACTGCTGCTCAAAAGAAACGTAGTAATGCTGACATACCTGTTAGATGTAGCTAGGAGAGCAGCCTTCCTCTGGGCTTTCTGCCCATGAAAGGTTAAAGGAGAATGAGCCAAGGCTGGAGGCATTTATAGCACTTTAAACTCTGTTCAATTTGGGTGCTTTTCATTGCCCATGTGAACTGCTTCAAGAGTGCCTAGAGAAGACCAATACCTTAGATTTTCTGTATAATTAATTGTCAGTCCTGTTGGATTCACAGTAATCCACACAGCGCTTCATTAAGCTGCCTGAGGCCAACTCTGGATCAAGAGAGAAGGGATAAAGCGCCATCTGCATATGAGCAGAATTGAAATTACATGGGATGTACCTGGTTTTGGGGCATGGCTGTTCACTGCTGAGAGAGCAGAGGGGAGGTCACTTAAGAAAAGATTGAAAAGGAGCCAGAGACACAGCCCCGTTTGACCCCTTTGGAAGTTCGAATACTGGGTCTGTCAAAAGGCCTTGGGTAGAACACTTTGATTCAAGTAACTGGTATTTGTGTGCAGTTGCCTAATTAAGAACAAGAGTCTGGCATCAGTGTCGAGGGCAGCCAGTTTTGCCCAGAGAAGTTCTCTCGGCACAGAGTCAAAGGCAGCCTTTAAATCAATAAAGGCAGCGTAGAGTTTGTTATTTGCATTGAGTATTTACTGGCTAGGTGTAATAGCACCAAGGCGTGGTCCAGAGGAGATTTCCCCTTGTGAAAGCCTATTTTGTTCAGCCCCCAATGCAACGGAATGGGAAAGCCACAGCTGAAGTTTCTTCAGTAGCAATTTAGCATAAATCTTCCCTATCACTGAGAGGAGGCTGATGGGGCGGAAGTTGGCAGGCTCTGCGTGACTTCCTTTTTTATGGATGGGAAACACAGTCGCAGACAGCCACGTCCTGGGTAGGATACCTGAGCTGTTTACTTGGGTAAAAAGAGTGGCCAGGATAGGGGCCCACCAATCAGTATGGAATTTCAGAATCTCTGGAATTATAGAATCAGAGCCAGGGGCTTTCCTTCCTTTGAGGTCCTCTAACAGCTCAACTACTTCTTGAGATGAGACAGGAGGCCAACTTCTAATTTGTTTAATGCCTGTTCTGGGCTATTCCGGGCCATTTTCTGGCTCCATATTTATTTTGGCCCAGAACGGGTCTCTTCACTTTTTGCTCTAATTGTAGTTCTGGAGTGCCTCTGACGCATACCACTGCTTTTTGTGGCCCTCTAATTCATTCAATGCCCGTTCTGGGCCATTTTCTGGCTCTGGAGGCATTTTGGCCCGGAATGGGGTAAGAGAGGCAGGTCGGCCCAGCGTTTTCTGTTCTCGATTGTGGCCCTGTAATTCATTCATTACTAACAATGACATTATGGAAACCATGGGCCATTCATTCAGTGTTATGTACCCACAGATGAACATTTAATTTTCCCCTCAATACATTCACAGGCAAAAACAAAGAAAAGGAAGTATTGTGGAATGCTTTATGGCTGACCTCTTCAGAGGAATGTCATGGTGAGATGTGTTTCTTTCCATGACACAGTGTGGAGTGATTGTGTGGTGGGACATATACACATGTGTCTCACCCACCCACACCCATGAGGTGGGCAAAACATATCCCCCGCCCCACAATAACTCCACACTCTGCCACAGAGAGAAACACATCTCTCCATGACACGCCTCTGAAGATGCCAGCCATAGATGCAGGCAGAATCATTAAAAGCTAAAACTACCAAACCATGGCCACAGAGCCCCGAAAACCCACAACAGCCAAAAGGAAAAGAAAGCTTTGATAGAAGATGTTTTTACACCTGATAGTAAAAGTGCCTCTTCATCTGTTCCTCAGGCACAACCCAGCCAGCGTCCCACACTCTTAAATGTCCCTGCTTTTAATTCACATCCTTAACGCCTTCCTATAGATCCCAGGGCACCTTGCCTTAATTGTATACTCAATACGTATGTGAAATATGTTGTTGACGCAGCATCGAAATGAGAAGAAAGCCGTCTTTGTATCAAATGTGCATTATAGCCAGTGACATTTGAAGAGAACAATCCTAAGCAGGCCTACTCAAGACTCTTACTCCAGCCTATTCAATGGGGCTGACTCTCAGCAAACTGTTTGTAGGACTGCACTGTTAGTGTCATGGTGAAAACACTTGGCCGTTTCATATTCTGTCACAAGAAACCTGGGCTGCTGCTGTTTATTAGCAGGGGACATTCTTGTATTATCTTTGAAAGCTGTAGGGAACTGATTGGAGAGCAAGCGAGTAATTGCTTCAAATAATGCTAAGAACTGAGGGAAGAAGGGAAAGAGACGTCTCAGGAACAAGACCGCCCTCTAGCATTGATTCGCAAAACCACCCGGCAGCACGCGCGGGTCTGCTGCTCCCACGGAAAGGTCAGAAGCGGCAGCTCTCATTTCCGAGAGTAGCCAGGCTTATCATGGAATGAGAAACTAGGGTAAAAGGCAAGCGCTGCCAAGTGACCGTGATCTTCAAGGAGGAGATGTAGGCAAGTTGTTACATCTCCAAGCGTGCCCAGAAATAAATAATTTGCAAAGAAACACCCTGCTGGGTAGACTCCGCTGAAACAGTACATGTTTATTCCCTTCTCCCGAATCCGCCACACCCTCTCTGTTCCACCTATTTACATATTACTCCACGATATGTTGCTCCCTCCCATATCCTTCCTGTACGTTCATTATTGACACCCCTTATTCAAACCGGGGCGTAAAAATTAATACACGTTAGCTCAATACGTATGATGCAAGTTCCTCACCTTGACTGGTTTTAGCTGGCTTTGTCCTGTTCCAGCCTGACCAACCGCTACGTCCTCTTCTCTAATTTCTTTGTTCTTGTGGAAAACATATTCCTCGTTTATCACAATCGAATTACACCGGACTTTCATTTTGTCATACATTCATGTCGTACTGGATTTTAATCAGTTTTATGAGGGTCTGTATTTCATATATATGGCAGTGGGGGGGGGTGGGGGGGGGGGGGGGTGGGGGGGGGGGGGGGTGGGGGGGGGGGGGGGTGGGGGGGGGGGGGGGTGGGGGGGGGGGGGGGTGGGGGGGGGGGGGGGTGGGGGGGGGGGGGGGTGGGGGGGGGGGGGGGTGGGGGGGGGGGGGGGTGGGGGGGGGGGGGGGTGGGGGGGGGGGGGGGTGGGGGGGGGGGGGGGTGGGGGGGGGGGGGGGTGGGGGGGGGGGGGGGTGGGGGGGGGGGGGGGTGGGGGGGGGGGGGGGTGGGGGGGGGGGGGGGTGGGGGGGGGGGGGGGTGGGGGGGGGGGGGGGTGGGGGGGGGGGGGGGTGGGGGGGGGGGGGGGTGGGGGGGGGGGGGGGTGGGGGGGGGGGGGGGTGGGGGGGGGGGGGGGTGGGGGGGGGGGGGGGTGGGGGGGGGGGGGGGTGGGGGGGGGGGGGGGTGGGGGGGGGGGGGGGTGGGGGGGGGGGGGGGTGGGGGGGGGGGGGGGTGGGGGGGGGGGGGGGTGGGGGGGGGGGGGGGTGGGGGGGGGGGGGGGTGGGGGGGGGGGGGGGTGGGGGGGGGGGGGGGTGGGGGGGGGGGGGGGTGGGGGGGGGGGGGGGTGGGGGGGGGGGGGGGTGGGGGGGGGGGGGGGTGGGGGGGGGGGGGGGTGGGGGGGGGGGGGGGTGGGGGGGGGGGGGGGTGGGGGGGGGGGGGGGTGGGGGGGGGGGGGGGTGGGGGGGGGGGGGGGTGGGGGGGGGGGGGGGTGGGGGGGGGGGGGGGTGGGGGGGGGGGGGGGTGGGGGGGGGGGGGGGTGGGGGGGGGGGGGGGTGGGGGGGGGGGGGGGTGGGGGGGGGGGGGGGTGGGGGGGGGGGGGGGTGGGGGGGGGGGGGGGTGGGGGGGGGGGGGGGTGGGGGGGGGGGGGGGTGGGGGGGGGGGGGGGTGGGGGGGGGGGGGGGTGGGGGGGGGGGGGGGTGGGGGGGGGGGGGGGTGGGGGGGGGGGGGGGTGGGGGGGGGGGGGGGTGGGGGGGGGGGGGGGTGGGGGGGGGGGGGGGTGGGGGGGGGGGGGGGTGGGGGGGGGGGGGGGTGGGGGGGGGGGGGGGTGGGGGGGGGGGGGGGTGGGGGGGGGGGGGGGTGGGGGGGGGGGGGGGTGGGGGGGGGGGGGGGTGGGGGGGGGGGGGGGTGGGGGGGGGGGGGGGTGGGGGGGGGGGGGGGTGGGGGGGGGGGGGGGTGGGGGGGGGGGGGGGTGGGGGGGGGGGGGGGTGGGGGGGGGGGGGGGTGGGGGGGGGGGGGGGTGGGGGGGGGGGGGGGTGGGGGGGGGGGGGGGTGGGGGGGGGGGGGGGTGGGGGGGGGGGGGGGTGGGGGGGGGGGGGGGTGGGGGGGGGGGGGGGTGGGGGGGGGGGGGGGTGGGGGGGGGGGGGGGTGGGGGGGGGGGGGGGTGGGGGGGGGGGGGGGTGGGGGGGGGGGGGGGTGGGGGGGGGGGGGGGTGGGGGGGGGGGGGGGTGGGGGGGGGGGGGGGTGGGGGGGGGGGGGGGTGGGGGGGGGGGGGGGTGGGGGGGGGGGGGGGTGGGGGGGGGGGGGGGTGGGGGGGGGGGGGGGTGGGGGGGGGGGGGGGTGGGGGGGGGGGGGGGTGGGGGGGGGGGGGGGTGGGGGGGGGGGGGGGTGGGGGGGGGGGGGGGTGGGGGGGGGGGGGGGTGGGGGGGGGGGGGGGTGGGGGGGGGGGGGGGTGGGGGGGGGGGGGGGTGGGGGGGGGGGGGGGTGGGGGGGGGGGGGGGTGGGGGGGGGGGGGGGTGGGGGGGGGGGGGGGTGGGGGGGGGGGGGGGTGGGGGGGGGGGGGGGTGGGGGGGGGGGGGGGTGGGGGGGGGGGGGGGTGGGGGGGGGGGGGGGTGGGGGGGGGGGGGGGTGGGGGGGGGGGGGGGTGGGGGGGGGGGGGGGTGGGGGGGGGGGGGGGTGGGGGGGGGGGGGGGTGGGGGGGGGGGGGGGTGGGGGGGGGGGGGGGTGGGGGGGGGGGGGGGTGGGGGGGGGGGGGGGTGGGGGGGGGGGGGGGTGGGGGGGGGGGGGGGTGGGGGGGGGGGGGGGTGGGGGGGGGGGGGGGTGGGGGGGGGGGGGGGTGGGGGGGGGGGGGGGTGGGGGGGGGGGGGGGTGGGGGGGGGGGGGGGTGGGGGGGGGGGGGGGTGGGGGGGGGGGGGGGTGGGGGGGGGGGGGGGTGGGGGGGGGGGGGGGTGGGGGGGGGGGGGGGTGGGGGGGGGGGGGGGTGGGGGGGGGGGGGGGTGGGGGGGGGGGGGGGTGGGGGGGGGGGGGGGTGGGGGGGGGGGGGGGTGGGGGGGGGGGGGGGTGGGGGGGGGGGGGGGTGGGGGGGGGGGGGGGTGGGGGGGGGGGGGGGTGGGGGGGGGGGGGGGTGGGGGGGGGGGGGGGTGGGGGGGGGGGGGGGTGGGGGGGGGGGGGGGTGGGGGGGGGGGGGGGTGGGGGGGGGGGGGGGTGGGGGGGGGGGGGGGTGGGGGGGGGGGGGGGTGGGGGGGGGGGGGGGTGGGGGGGGGGGGGGGTGGGGGGGGGGGGGGGTGGGGGGGGGGGGGGGTGGGGGGGGGGGGGGGTGGGGGGGGGGGGGGGTGGGGGGGGGGGGGGGTGGGGGGGGGGGGGGGTGGGGGGGGGGGGGGGTGGGGGGGGGGGGGGGTGGGGGGGGGGGGGGGTGGGGGGGGGGGGGGGTGGGGGGGGGGGGGGGTGGGGGGGGGGGGGGGTGGGGGGGGGGGGGGGTGGGGGGGGGGGGGGGTGGGGGGGGGGGGGGGTGGGGGGGGGGGGGGGTGGGGGGGGGGGGGGGTGGGGGGGGGGGGGGGTGGGGGGGGGGGGGGGTGGGGGGGGGGGGGGGTGGGGGGGGGGGGGGGTGGGGGGGGGGGGGGGTGGGGGGGGGGGGGGGTGGGGGGGGGGGGGGGTGGGGGGGGGGGGGGGTGGGGGGGGGGGGGGGTGGGGGGGGGGGGGGGTGGGGGGGGGGGGGGGTGGGGGGGGGGGGGGGTGGGGGGGGGGGGGGGTGGGGGGGGGGGGGGGTGGGGGGGGGGGGGGGTGGGGGGGGGGGGGGGTGGGGGGGGGGGGGGGTGGGGGGGGGGGGGGGTGGGGGGGGGGGGGGGTGGGGGGGGGGGGGGGTGGGGGGGGGGGGGGGTGGGGGGGGGGGGGGGTGGGGGGGGGGGGGGGTGGGGGGGGGGGGGGGTGGGGGGGGGGGGGGGTGGGGGGGGGGGGGGGTGGGGGGGGGGGGGGGTGGGGGGGGGGGGGGGTGGGGGGGGGGGGGGGTGGGGGGGGGGGGGGGTGGGGGGGGGGGGGGGTGGGGGGGGGGGGGGGTGGGGGGGGGGGGGGGTGGGGGGGGGGGGGGGTGGGGGGGGGGGGGGGTGGGGGGGGGGGGGGGTGGGGGGGGGGGGGGGTGGGGGGGGGGGGGGGTGGGGGGGGGGGGGGGTGGGGGGGGGGGGGGGTGGGGGGGGGGGGGGGTGGGGGGGGGGGGGGGTGGGGGGGGGGGGGGGTGGGGGGGGGGGGGGGTGGGGGGGGGGGGGGGTGGGGGGGGGGGGGGGTGGGGGGGGGGGGGGGTGGGGGGGGGGGGGGGTGGGGGGGGGGGGGGGTGGGGGGGGGGGGGGGTGGGGGGGGGGGGGGGTGGGGGGGGGGGGGGGTGGGGGGGGGGGGGGGTGGGGGGGGGGGGGGGTGGGGGGGGGGGGGGGTGGGGGGGGGGGGGGGTGGGGGGGGGGGGGGGTGGGGGGGGGGGGGGGTGGGGGGGGGGGGGGGTGGGGGGGGGGGGGGGTGGGGGGGGGGGGGGGTGGGGGGGGGGGGGGGTGGGGGGGGGGGGGGGTGGGGGGGGGGGGGGGTGGGGGGGGGGGGGGGTGGGGGGGGGGGGGGGTGGGGGGGGGGGGGGGTGGGGGGGGGGGGGGGTGGGGGGGGGGGGGGGTGGGGGGGGGGGGGGGTGGGGGGGGGGGGGGGTGGGGGGGGGGGGGGGTGGGGGGGGGGGGGGGTGGGGGGGGGGGGGGGTGGGGGGGGGGGGGGGTGGGGGGGGGGGGGGGTGGGGGGGGGGGGGGGTGGGGGGGGGGGGGGGTGGGGGGGGGGGGGGGTGGGGGGGGGGGGGGGTGGGGGGGGGGGGGGGTGGGGGGGGGGGGGGGTGGGGGGGGGGGGGGGTGGGGGGGGGGGGGGGTGGGGGGGGGGGGGGGTGGGGGGGGGGGGGGGTGGGGGGGGGGGGGGGTGGGGGGGGGGGGGGGTGGGGGGGGGGGGGGGTGGGGGGGGGGGGGGGTGGGGGGGGGGGGGGGTGGGGGGGGGGGGGGGTGGGGGGGGGGGGGGGTGGGGGGGGGGGGGGGTGGGGGGGGGGGGGGGTGGGGGGGGGGGGGGGTGGGGGGGGGGGGGGGTGGGGGGGGGGGGGGGTGGGGGGGGGGGGGGGTGGGGGGGGGGGGGGGTGGGGGGGGGGGGGGGTGGGGGGGGGGGGGGGTGGGGGGGGGGGGGGGTGGGGGGGGGGGGGGGTGGGGGGGGGGGGGGGTGGGGGGGGGGGGGGGTGGGGGGGGGGGGGGGTGGGGGGGGGGGGGGGTGGGGGGGGGGGGGGGTGGGGGGGGGGGGGGGTGGGGGGGGGGGGGGGTGGGGGGGGGGGGGGGTGGGGGGGGGGGGGGGTGGGGGGGGGGGGGGGTGGGGGGGGGGGGGGGTGGGGGGGGGGGGGGGTGGGGGGGGGGGGGGGTGGGGGGGGGGGGGGGTGGGGGGGGGGGGGGGTGGGGGGGGGGGGGGGTGGGGGGGGGGGGGGGTGGGGGGGGGGGGGGGTGGGGGGGGGGGGGGGTGGGGGGGGGGGGGGGTGGGGGGGGGGGGGGGTGGGGGGGGGGGGGGGTGGGGGGGGGGGGGGGTGGGGGGGGGGGGGGGTGGGGGGGGGGGGGGGTGGGGGGGGGGGGGGGTGGGGGGGGGGGGGGGTGGGGGGGGGGGGGGGTGGGGGGGGGGGGGGGTGGGGGGGGGGGGGGGTGGGGGGGGGGGGGGGTGGGGGGGGGGGGGGGTGGGGGGGGGGGGGGGTGGGGGGGGGGGGGGGTGGGGGGGGGGGGGGGTGGGGGGGGGGGGGGGTGGGGGGGGGGGGGGGTGGGGGGGGGGGGGGGTGGGGGGGGGGGGGGGTGGGGGGGGGGGGGGGTGGGGGGGGGGGGGGGTGGGGGGGGGGGGGGGTGGGGGGGGGGGGGGGTGGGGGGGGGGGGGGGTGGGGGGGGGGGGGGGTGGGGGGGGGGGGGGGTGGGGGGGGGGGGGGGTGGGGGGGGGGGGGGGTGGGGGGGGGGGGGGGTGGGGGGGGGGGGGGGTGGGGGGGGGGGGGGGTGGGGGGGGGGGGGGGTGGGGGGGGGGGGGGGTGGGGGGGGGGGGGGGTGGGGGGGGGGGGGGGTGGGGGGGGGGGGGGGTGGGGGGGGGGGGGGGTGGGGGGGGGGGGGGGTGGGGGGGGGGGGGGGTGGGGGGGGGGGGGGGTGGGGGGGGGGGGGGGTGGGGGGGGGGGGGGGTGGGGGGGGGGGGGGGTGGGGGGGGGGGGGGGTGGGGGGGGGGGGGGGTGGGGGGGGGGGGGGGTGGGGGGGGGGGGGGGTGGGGGGGGGGGGGGGTGGGGGGGGGGGGGGGTGGGGGGGGGGGGGGGTGGGGGGGGGGGGGGGTGGGGGGGGGGGGGGGTGGGGGGGGGGGGGGGTGGGGGGGGGGGGGGGTGGGGGGGGGGGGGGGTGGGGGGGGGGGGGGGTGGGGGGGGGGGGGGGTGGGGGGGGGGGGGGGTGGGGGGGGGGGGGGGTGGGGGGGGGGGGGGGTGGGGGGGGGGGGGGGTGGGGGGGGGGGGGGGTGGGGGGGGGGGGGGGTGGGGGGGGGGGGGGGTGGGGGGGGGGGGGGGTGGGGGGGGGGGGGGGTGGGGGGGGGGGGGGGTGGGGGGGGGGGGGGGTGGGGGGGGGGGGGGGTGGGGGGGGGGGGGGGTGGGGGGGGGGGGGGGTGGGGGGGGGGGGGGGTGGGGGGGGGGGGGGGTGGGGGGGGGGGGGGGTGGGGGGGGGGGGGGGTGGGGGGGGGGGGGGGTGGGGGGGGGGGGGGGTGGGGGGGGGGGGGGGTGGGGGGGGGGGGGGGTGGGGGGGGGGGGGGGTGGGGGGGGGGGGGGGTGGGGGGGGGGGGGGGTGGGGGGGGGGGGGGGTGGGGGGGGGGGGGGGTGGGGGGGGGGGGGGGTGGGGGGGGGGGGGGGTGGGGGGGGGGGGGGGTGGGGGGGGGGGGGGGTGGGGGGGGGGGGGGGTGGGGGGGGGGGGGGGTGGGGGGGGGGGGGGGTGGGGGGGGGGGGGGGTGGGGGGGGGGGGGGGTGGGGGGGGGGGGGGGTGGGGGGGGGGGGGGGTGGGGGGGGGGGGGGGTGGGGGGGGGGGGGGGTGGGGGGGGGGGGGGGTGGGGGGGGGGGGGGGTGGGGGGGGGGGGGGGTGGGGGGGGGGGGGGGTGGGGGGGGGGGGGGGTGGGGGGGGGGGGGGGTGGGGGGGGGGGGGGGTGGGGGGGGGGGGGGGTGGGGGGGGGGGGGGGTGGGGGGGGGGGGGGGTGGGGGGGGGGGGGGGTGGGGGGGGGGGGGGGTGGGGGGGGGGGGGGGTGGGGGGGGGGGGGGGTGGGGGGGGGGGGGGGTGGGGGGGGGGGGGGGTGGGGGGGGGGGGGGGTGGGGGGGGGGGGGGGTGGGGGGGGGGGGGGGTGGGGGGGGGGGGGGGTGGGGGGGGGGGGGGGTGGGGGGGGGGGGGGGTGGGGGGGGGGGGGGGTGGGGGGGGGGGGGGGTGGGGGGGGGGGGGGGTGGGGGGGGGGGGGGGTGGGGGGGGGGGGGGGTGGGGGGGGGGGGGGGTGGGGGGGGGGGGGGGTGGGGGGGGGGGGGGGTGGGGGGGGGGGGGGGTGGGGGGGGGGGGGGGTGGGGGGGGGGGGGGGTGGGGGGGGGGGGGGGTGGGGGGGGGGGGGGGTGGGGGGGGGGGGGGGTGGGGGGGGGGGGGGGTGGGGGGGGGGGGGGGTGGGGGGGGGGGGGGGTGGGGGGGGGGGGGGGTGGGGGGGGGGGGGGGTGGGGGGGGGGGGGGGTGGGGGGGGGGGGGGGTGGGGGGGGGGGGGGGTGGGGGGGGGGGGGGGTGGGGGGGGGGGGGGGTGGGGGGGGGGGGGGGTGGGGGGGGGGGGGGGTGGGGGGGGGGGGGGGTGGGGGGGGGGGGGGGTGGGGGGGGGGGGGGGTGGGGGGGGGGGGGGGTGGGGGGGGGGGGGGGTGGGGGGGGGGGGGGGTGGGGGGGGGGGGGGGTGGGGGGGGGGGGGGGTGGGGGGGGGGGGGGGTGGGGGGGGGGGGGGGTGGGGGGGGGGGGGGGTGGGGGGGGGGGGGGGTGGGGGGGGGGGGGGGTGGGGGGGGGGGGGGGTGGGGGGGGGGGGGGGTGGGGGGGGGGGGGGGTGGGGGGGGGGGGGGGTGGGGGGGGGGGGGGGTGGGGGGGGGGGGGGGTGGGGGGGGGGGGGGGTGGGGGGGGGGGGGGGTGGGGGGGGGGGGGGGTGGGGGGGGGGGGGGGTGGGGGGGGGGGGGGGTGGGGGGGGGGGGGGGTGGGGGGGGGGGGGGGTGGGGGGGGGGGGGGGTGGGGGGGGGGGGGGGTGGGGGGGGGGGGGGGTGGGGGGGGGGGGGGGTGGGGGGGGGGGGGGGTGGGGGGGGGGGGGGGTGGGGGGGGGGGGGGGTGGGGGGGGGGGGGGGTGGGGGGGGGGGGGGGTGGGGGGGGGGGGGGGTGGGGGGGGGGGGGGGTGGGGGGGGGGGGGGGTGGGGGGGGGGGGGGGTGGGGGGGGGGGGGGGTGGGGGGGGGGGGGGGTGGGGGGGGGGGGGGGTGGGGGGGGGGGGGGGTGGGGGGGGGGGGGGGTGGGGGGGGGGGGGGGTGGGGGGGGGGGGGGGTGGGGGGGGGGGGGGGTGGGGGGGGGGGGGGGTGGGGGGGGGGGGGGGTGGGGGGGGGGGGGGGTGGGGGGGGGGGGGGGTGGGGGGGGGGGGGGGTGGGGGGGGGGGGGGGTGGGGGGGGGGGGGGGTGGGGGGGGGGGGGGGTGGGGGGGGGGGGGGGTGGGGGGGGGGGGGGGTGGGGGGGGGGGGGGGTGGGGGGGGGGGGGGGTGGGGGGGGGGGGGGGTGGGGGGGGGGGGGGGTGGGGGGGGGGGGGGGTGGGGGGGGGGGGGGGTGGGGGGGGGGGGGGGTGGGGGGGGGGGGGGGTGGGGGGGGGGGGGGGTGGGGGGGGGGGGGGGTGGGGGGGGGGGGGGGTGGGGGGGGGGGGGGGTGGGGGGGGGGGGGGGTGGGGGGGGGGGGGGGTGGGGGGGGGGGGGGGTGGGGGGGGGGGGGGGTGGGGGGGGGGGGGGGTGGGGGGGGGGGGGGGTGGGGGGGGGGGGGGGTGGGGGGGGGGGGGGGTGGGGGGGGGGGGGGGTGGGGGGGGGGGGGGGTGGGGGGGGGGGGGGGTGGGGGGGGGGGGGGGTGGGGGGGGGGGGGGGTGGGGGGGGGGGGGGGTGGGGGGGGGGGGGGGTGGGGGGGGGGGGGGGTGGGGGGGGGGGGGGGTGGGGGGGGGGGGGGGTGGGGGGGGGGGGGGGTGGGGGGGGGGGGGGGTGGGGGGGGGGGGGGGTGGGGGGGGGGGGGGGTGGGGGGGGGGGGGGGTGGGGGGGGGGGGGGGTGGGGGGGGGGGGGGGTGGGGGGGGGGGGGGGTGGGGGGGGGGGGGGGTGGGGGGGGGGGGGGGTGGGGGGGGGGGGGGGTGGGGGGGGGGGGGGGTGGGGGGGGGGGGGGGTGGGGGGGGGGGGGGGTGGGGGGGGGGGGGGGTGGGGGGGGGGGGGGGTGGGGGGGGGGGGGGGTGGGGGGGGGGGGGGGTGGGGGGGGGGGGGGGTGGGGGGGGGGGGGGGTGGGGGGGGGGGGGGGTGGGGGGGGGGGGGGGTGGGGGGGGGGGGGGGTGGGGGGGGGGGGGGGTGGGGGGGGGGGGGGGTGGGGGGGGGGGGGGGTGGGGGGGGGGGGGGGTGGGGGGGGGGGGGGGTGGGGGGGGGGGGGGGTGGGGGGGGGGGGGGGTGGGGGGGGGGGGGGGTGGGGGGGGGGGGGGGTGGGGGGGGGGGGGGGTGGGGGGGGGGGGGGGTGGGGGGGGGGGGGGGTGGGGGGGGGGGGGGGTGGGGGGGGGGGGGGGTGGGGGGGGGGGGGGGTGGGGGGGGGGGGGGGTGGGGGGGGGGGGGGGTGGGGGGGGGGGGGGGTGGGGGGGGGGGGGGGTGGGGGGGGGGGGGGGTGGGGGGGGGGGGGGGTGGGGGGGGGGGGGGGTGGGGGGGGGGGGGGGTGGGGGGGGGGGGGGGTGGGGGGGGGGGGGGGTGGGGGGGGGGGGGGGTGGGGGGGGGGGGGGGTGGGGGGGGGGGGGGGTGGGGGGGGGGGGGGGTGGGGGGGGGGGGGGGTGGGGGGGGGGGGGGGTGGGGGGGGGGGGGGGTGGGGGGGGGGGGGGGTGGGGGGGGGGGGGGGTGGGGGGGGGGGGGGGTGGGGGGGGGGGGGGGTGGGGGGGGGGGGGGGTGGGGGGGGGGGGGGGTGGGGGGGGGGGGGGGTGGGGGGGGGGGGGGGTGGGGGGGGGGGGGGGTGGGGGGGGGGGGGGGTGGGGGGGGGGGGGGGTGGGGGGGGGGGGGGGTGGGGGGGGGGGGGGGTGGGGGGGGGGGGGGGTGGGGGGGGGGGGGGGTGGGGGGGGGGGGGGGTGGGGGGGGGGGGGGGTGGGGGGGGGGGGGGGTGGGGGGGGGGGGGGGTGGGGGGGGGGGGGGGTGGGGGGGGGGGGGGGTGGGGGGGGGGGGGGGTGGGGGGGGGGGGGGGTGGGGGGGGGGGGGGGTGGGGGGGGGGGGGGGTGGGGGGGGGGGGGGGTGGGGGGGGGGGGGGGTGGGGGGGGGGGGGGGTGGGGGGGGGGGGGGGTGGGGGGGGGGGGGGGTGGGGGGGGGGGGGGGTGGGGGGGGGGGGGGGTGGGGGGGGGGGGGGGTGGGGGGGGGGGGGGGTGGGGGGGGGGGGGGGTGGGGGGGGGGGGGGGTGGGGGGGGGGGGGGGTGGGGGGGGGGGGGGGTGGGGGGGGGGGGGGGTGGGGGGGGGGGGGGGTGGGGGGGGGGGGGGGTGGGGGGGGGGGGGGGTGGGGGGGGGGGGGGGTGGGGGGGGGGGGGGGTGGGGGGGGGGGGGGGTGGGGGGGGGGGGGGGTGGGGGGGGGGGGGGGTGGGGGGGGGGGGGGGTGGGGGGGGGGGGGGGTGGGGGGGGGGGGGGGTGGGGGGGGGGGGGGGTGGGGGGGGGGGGGGGTGGGGGGGGGGGGGGGTGGGGGGGGGGGGGGGTGGGGGGGGGGGGGGGTGGGGGGGGGGGGGGGTGGGGGGGGGGGGGGGTGGGGGGGGGGGGGGGTGGGGGGGGGGGGGGGTGGGGGGGGGGGGGGGTGGGGGGGGGGGGGGGTGGGGGGGGGGGGGGGTGGGGGGGGGGGGGGGTGGGGGGGGGGGGGGGTGGGGGGGGGGGGGGGTGGGGGGGGGGGGGGGTGGGGGGGGGGGGGGGTGGGGGGGGGGGGGGGTGGGGGGGGGGGGGGGTGGGGGGGGGGGGGGGTGGGGGGGGGGGGGGGTGGGGGGGGGGGGGGGTGGGGGGGGGGGGGGGTGGGGGGGGGGGGGGGTGGGGGGGGGGGGGGGTGGGGGGGGGGGGGGGTGGGGGGGGGGGGGGGTGGGGGGGGGGGGGGGTGGGGGGGGGGGGGGGTGGGGGGGGGGGGGGGTGGGGGGGGGGGGGGGTGGGGGGGGGGGGGGGTGGGGGGGGGGGGGGGTGGGGGGGGGGGGGGGTGGGGGGGGGGGGGGGTGGGGGGGGGGGGGGGTGGGGGGGGGGGGGGGTGGGGGGGGGGGGGGGTGGGGGGGGGGGGGGGTGGGGGGGGGGGGGGGTGGGGGGGGGGGGGGGTGGGGGGGGGGGGGGGTGGGGGGGGGGGGGGGTGGGGGGGGGGGGGGGTGGGGGGGGGGGGGGGTGGGGGGGGGGGGGGGTGGGGGGGGGGGGGGGTGGGGGGGGGGGGGGGTGGGGGGGGGGGGGGGTGGGGGGGGGGGGGGGTGGGGGGGGGGGGGGGTGGGGGGGGGGGGGGGTGGGGGGGGGGGGGGGTGGGGGGGGGGGGGGGTGGGGGGGGGGGGGGGTGGGGGGGGGGGGGGGTGGGGGGGGGGGGGGGTGGGGGGGGGGGGGGGTGGGGGGGGGGGGGGGTGGGGGGGGGGGGGGGTGGGGGGGGGGGGGGGTGGGGGGGGGGGGGGGTGGGGGGGGGGGGGGGTGGGGGGGGGGGGGGGTGGGGGGGGGGGGGGGTGGGGGGGGGGGGGGGTGGGGGGGGGGGGGGGTGGGGGGGGGGGGGGGTGGGGGGGGGGGGGGGTGGGGGGGGGGGGGGGTGGGGGGGGGGGGGGGTGGGGGGGGGGGGGGGTGGGGGGGGGGGGGGGTGGGGGGGGGGGGGGGTGGGGGGGGGGGGGGGTGGGGGGGGGGGGGGGTGGGGGGGGGGGGGGGTGGGGGGGGGGGGGGGTGGGGGGGGGGGGGGGTGGGGGGGGGGGGGGGTGGGGGGGGGGGGGGGTGGGGGGGGGGGGGGGTGGGGGGGGGGGGGGGTGGGGGGGGGGGGGGGTGGGGGGGGGGGGGGGTGGGGGGGGGGGGGGGTGGGGGGGGGGGGGGGTGGGGGGGGGGGGGGGTGGGGGGGGGGGGGGGTGGGGGGGGGGGGGGGTGGGGGGGGGGGGGGGTGGGGGGGGGGGGGGGTGGGGGGGGGGGGGGGTGGGGGGGGGGGGGGGTGGGGGGGGGGGGGGGTGGGGGGGGGGGGGGGTGGGGGGGGGGGGGGGTGGGGGGGGGGGGGGGTGGGGGGGGGGGGGGGTGGGGGGGGGGGGGGGTGGGGGGGGGGGGGGGTGGGGGGGGGGGGGGGTGGGGGGGGGGGGGGGTGGGGGGGGGGGGGGGTGGGGGGGGGGGGGGGTGGGGGGGGGGGGGGGTGGGGGGGGGGGGGGGTGGGGGGGGGGGGGGGTGGGGGGGGGGGGGGGTGGGGGGGGGGGGGGGTGGGGGGGGGGGGGGGTGGGGGGGGGGGGGGGTGGGGGGGGGGGGGGGTGGGGGGGGGGGGGGGTGGGGGGGGGGGGGGGTGGGGGGGGGGGGGGGTGGGGGGGGGGGGGGGTGGGGGGGGGGGGGGGTGGGGGGGGGGGGGGGTGGGGGGGGGGGGGGGTGGGGGGGGGGGGGGGTGGGGGGGGGGGGGGGTGGGGGGGGGGGGGGGTGGGGGGGGGGGGGGGTGGGGGGGGGGGGGGGTGGGGGGGGGGGGGGGTGGGGGGGGGGGGGGGTGGGGGGGGGGGGGGGTGGGGGGGGGGGGGGGTGGGGGGGGGGGGGGGTGGGGGGGGGGGGGGGTGGGGGGGGGGGGGGGTGGGGGGGGGGGGGGGTGGGGGGGGGGGGGGGTGGGGGGGGGGGGGGGTGGGGGGGGGGGGGGGTGGGGGGGGGGGGGGGTGGGGGGGGGGGGGGGTGGGGGGGGGGGGGGGTGGGGGGGGGGGGGGGTGGGGGGGGGGGGGGGTGGGGGGGGGGGGGGGTGGGGGGGGGGGGGGGTGGGGGGGGGGGGGGGTGGGGGGGGGGGGGGGTGGGGGGGGGGGGGGGTGGGGGGGGGGGGGGGTGGGGGGGGGGGGGGGTGGGGGGGGGGGGGGGTGGGGGGGGGGGGGGGTGGGGGGGGGGGGGGGTGGGGGGGGGGGGGGGTGGGGGGGGGGGGGGGTGGGGGGGGGGGGGGGTGGGGGGGGGGGGGGGTGGGGGGGGGGGGGGGTGGGGGGGGGGGGGGGTGGGGGGGGGGGGGGGTGGGGGGGGGGGGGGGTGGGGGGGGGGGGGGGTGGGGGGGGGGGGGGGTGGGGGGGGGGGGGGGTGGGGGGGGGGGGGGGTGGGGGGGGGGGGGGGTGGGGGGGGGGGGGGGTGGGGGGGGGGGGGGGTGGGGGGGGGGGGGGGTGGGGGGGGGGGGGGGTGGGGGGGGGGGGGGGTGGGGGGGGGGGGGGGTGGGGGGGGGGGGGGGTGGGGGGGGGGGGGGGTGGGGGGGGGGGGGGGTGGGGGGGGGGGGGGGTGGGGGGGGGGGGGGGTGGGGGGGGGGGGGGGTGGGGGGGGGGGGGGGTGGGGGGGGGGGGGGGTGGGGGGGGGGGGGGGTGGGGGGGGGGGGGGGTGGGGGGGGGGGGGGGTGGGGGGGGGGGGGGGTGGGGGGGGGGGGGGGTGGGGGGGGGGGGGGGTGGGGGGGGGGGGGGGTGGGGGGGGGGGGGGGTGGGGGGGGGGGGGGGTGGGGGGGGGGGGGGGTGGGGGGGGGGGGGGGTGGGGGGGGGGGGGGGTGGGGGGGGGGGGGGGTGGGGGGGGGGGGGGGTGGGGGGGGGGGGGGGTGGGGGGGGGGGGGGGTGGGGGGGGGGGGGGGTGGGGGGGGGGGGGGGTGGGGGGGGGGGGGGGTGGGGGGGGGGGGGGGTGGGGGGGGGGGGGGGTGGGGGGGGGGGGGGGTGGGGGGGGGGGGGGGTGGGGGGGGGGGGGGGTGGGGGGGGGGGGGGGTGGGGGGGGGGGGGGGTGGGGGGGGGGGGGGGTGGGGGGGGGGGGGGGTGGGGGGGGGGGGGGGTGGGGGGGGGGGGGGGTGGGGGGGGGGGGGGGTGGGGGGGGGGGGGGGTGGGGGGGGGGGGGGGTGGGGGGGGGGGGGGGTGGGGGGGGGGGGGGGTGGGGGGGGGGGGGGGTGGGGGGGGGGGGGGGTGGGGGGGGGGGGGGGTGGGGGGGGGGGGGGGTGGGGGGGGGGGGGGGTGGGGGGGGGGGGGGGTGGGGGGGGGGGGGGGTGGGGGGGGGGGGGGGTGGGGGGGGGGGGGGGTGGGGGGGGGGGGGGGTGGGGGGGGGGGGGGGTGGGGGGGGGGGGGGGTGGGGGGGGGGGGGGGTGGGGGGGGGGGGGGGTGGGGGGGGGGGGGGGTGGGGGGGGGGGGGGGTGGGGGGGGGGGGGGGTGGGGGGGGGGGGGGGTGGGGGGGGGGGGGGGTGGGGGGGGGGGGGGGTGGGGGGGGGGGGGGGTGGGGGGGGGGGGGGGTGGGGGGGGGGGGGGGTGGGGGGGGGGGGGGGTGGGGGGGGGGGGGGGTGGGGGGGGGGGGGGGTGGGGGGGGGGGGGGGTGGGGGGGGGGGGGGGTGGGGGGGGGGGGGGGTGGGGGGGGGGGGGGGTGGGGGGGGGGGGGGGTGGGGGGGGGGGGGGGTGGGGGGGGGGGGGGGTGGGGGGGGGGGGGGGTGGGGGGGGGGGGGGGTGGGGGGGGGGGGGGGTGGGGGGGGGGGGGGGTGGGGGGGGGGGGGGGTGGGGGGGGGGGGGGGTGGGGGGGGGGGGGGGTGGGGGGGGGGGGGGGTGGGGGGGGGGGGGGGTGGGGGGGGGGGGGGGTGGGGGGGGGGGGGGGTGGGGGGGGGGGGGGGTGGGGGGGGGGGGGGGTGGGGGGGGGGGGGGGTGGGGGGGGGGGGGGGTGGGGGGGGGGGGGGGTGGGGGGGGGGGGGGGTGGGGGGGGGGGGGGGTGGGGGGGGGGGGGGGTGGGGGGGGGGGGGGGTGGGGGGGGGGGGGGGTGGGGGGGGGGGGGGGTGGGGGGGGGGGGGGGTGGGGGGGGGGGGGGGTGGGGGGGGGGGGGGGTGGGGGGGGGGGGGGGTGGGGGGGGGGGGGGGTGGGGGGGGGGGGGGGTGGGGGGGGGGGGGGGTGGGGGGGGGGGGGGGTGGGGGGGGGGGGGGGTGGGGGGGGGGGGGGGTGGGGGGGGGGGGGGGTGGGGGGGGGGGGGGGTGGGGGGGGGGGGGGGTGGGGGGGGGGGGGGGTGGGGGGGGGGGGGGGTGGGGGGGGGGGGGGGTGGGGGGGGGGGGGGGTGGGGGGGGGGGGGGGTGGGGGGGGGGGGGGGTGGGGGGGGGGGGGGGTGGGGGGGGGGGGGGGTGGGGGGGGGGGGGGGTGGGGGGGGGGGGGGGTGGGGGGGGGGGGGGGTGGGGGGGGGGGGGGGTGGGGGGGGGGGGGGGTGGGGGGGGGGGGGGGTGGGGGGGGGGGGGGGTGGGGGGGGGGGGGGGTGGGGGGGGGGGGGGGTGGGGGGGGGGGGGGGTGGGGGGGGGGGGGGGTGGGGGGGGGGGGGGGTGGGGGGGGGGGGGGGTGGGGGGGGGGGGGGGTGGGGGGGGGGGGGGGTGGGGGGGGGGGGGGGTGGGGGGGGGGGGGGGTGGGGGGGGGGGGGGGTGGGGGGGGGGGGGGGTGGGGGGGGGGGGGGGTGGGGGGGGGGGGGGGTGGGGGGGGGGGGGGGTGGGGGGGGGGGGGGGTGGGGGGGGGGGGGGGTGGGGGGGGGGGGGGGTGGGGGGGGGGGGGGGTGGGGGGGGGGGGGGGTGGGGGGGGGGGGGGGTGGGGGGGGGGGGGGGTGGGGGGGGGGGGGGGTGGGGGGGGGGGGGGGTGGGGGGGGGGGGGGGTGGGGGGGGGGGGGGGTGGGGGGGGGGGGGGGTGGGGGGGGGGGGGGGTGGGGGGGGGGGGGGGTGGGGGGGGGGGGGGGTGGGGGGGGGGGGGGGTGGGGGGGGGGGGGGGTGGGGGGGGGGGGGGGTGGGGGGGGGGGGGGGTGGGGGGGGGGGGGGGTGGGGGGGGGGGGGGGTGGGGGGGGGGGGGGGTGGGGGGGGGGGGGGGTGGGGGGGGGGGGGGGTGGGGGGGGGGGGGGGTGGGGGGGGGGGGGGGTGGGGGGGGGGGGGGGTGGGGGGGGGGGGGGGTGGGGGGGGGGGGGGGTGGGGGGGGGGGGGGGTGGGGGGGGGGGGGGGTGGGGGGGGGGGGGGGTGGGGGGGGGGGGGGGTGGGGGGGGGGGGGGGTGGGGGGGGGGGGGGGTGGGGGGGGGGGGGGGTGGGGGGGGGGGGGGGTGGGGGGGGGGGGGGGTGGGGGGGGGGGGGGGTGGGGGGGGGGGGGGGTGGGGGGGGGGGGGGGTGGGGGGGGGGGGGGGTGGGGGGGGGGGGGGGTGGGGGGGGGGGGGGGTGGGGGGGGGGGGGGGTGGGGGGGGGGGGGGGTGGGGGGGGGGGGGGGTGGGGGGGGGGGGGGGTGGGGGGGGGGGGGGGTGGGGGGGGGGGGGGGTGGGGGGGGGGGGGGGTGGGGGGGGGGGGGGGTGGGGGGGGGGGGGGGTGGGGGGGGGGGGGGGTGGGGGGGGGGGGGGGTGGGGGGGGGGGGGGGTGGGGGGGGGGGGGGGTGGGGGGGGGGGGGGGTGGGGGGGGGGGGGGGTGGGGGGGGGGGGGGGTGGGGGGGGGGGGGGGTGGGGGGGGGGGGGGGTGGGGGGGGGGGGGGGTGGGGGGGGGGGGGGGTGGGGGGGGGGGGGGGTGGGGGGGGGGGGGGGTGGGGGGGGGGGGGGGTGGGGGGGGGGGGGGGTGGGGGGGGGGGGGGGTGGGGGGGGGGGGGGGTGGGGGGGGGGGGGGGTGGGGGGGGGGGGGGGTGGGGGGGGGGGGGGGTGGGGGGGGGGGGGGGTGGGGGGGGGGGGGGGTGGGGGGGGGGGGGGGTGGGGGGGGGGGGGGGTGGGGGGGGGGGGGGGTGGGGGGGGGGGGGGGTGGGGGGGGGGGGGGGTGGGGGGGGGGGGGGGTGGGGGGGGGGGGGGGTGGGGGGGGGGGGGGGTGGGGGGGGGGGGGGGTGGGGGGGGGGGGGGGTGGGGGGGGGGGGGGGTGGGGGGGGGGGGGGGTGGGGGGGGGGGGGGGTGGGGGGGGGGGGGGGTGGGGGGGGGGGGGGGTGGGGGGGGGGGGGGGTGGGGGGGGGGGGGGGTGGGGGGGGGGGGGGGTGGGGGGGGGGGGGGGTGGGGGGGGGGGGGGGTGGGGGGGGGGGGGGGTGGGGGGGGGGGGGGGTGGGGGGGGGGGGGGGTGGGGGGGGGGGGGGGTGGGGGGGGGGGGGGGTGGGGGGGGGGGGGGGTGGGGGGGGGGGGGGGTGGGGGGGGGGGGGGGTGGGGGGGGGGGGGGGTGGGGGGGGGGGGGGGTGGGGGGGGGGGGGGGTGGGGGGGGGGGGGGGTGGGGGGGGGGGGGGGTGGGGGGGGGGGGGGGTGGGGGGGGGGGGGGGTGGGGGGGGGGGGGGGTGGGGGGGGGGGGGGGTGGGGGGGGGGGGGGGTGGGGGGGGGGGGGGGTGGGGGGGGGGGGGGGTGGGGGGGGGGGGGGGTGGGGGGGGGGGGGGGTGGGGGGGGGGGGGGGTGGGGGGGGGGGGGGGTGGGGGGGGGGGGGGGTGGGGGGGGGGGGGGGTGGGGGGGGGGGGGGGTGGGGGGGGGGGGGGGTGGGGGGGGGGGGGGGTGGGGGGGGGGGGGGGTGGGGGGGGGGGGGGGTGGGGGGGGGGGGGGGTGGGGGGGGGGGGGGGTGGGGGGGGGGGGGGGTGGGGGGGGGGGGGGGTGGGGGGGGGGGGGGGTGGGGGGGGGGGGGGGTGGGGGGGGGGGGGGGTGGGGGGGGGGGGGGGTGGGGGGGGGGGGGGGTGGGGGGGGGGGGGGGTGGGGGGGGGGGGGGGTGGGGGGGGGGGGGGGTGGGGGGGGGGGGGGGTGGGGGGGGGGGGGGGTGGGGGGGGGGGGGGGTGGGGGGGGGGGGGGGTGGGGGGGGGGGGGGGTGGGGGGGGGGGGGGGTGGGGGGGGGGGGGGGTGGGGGGGGGGGGGGGTGGGGGGGGGGGGGGGTGGGGGGGGGGGGGGGTGGGGGGGGGGGGGGGTGGGGGGGGGGGGGGGTGGGGGGGGGGGGGGGTGGGGGGGGGGGGGGGTGGGGGGGGGGGGGGGTGGGGGGGGGGGGGGGTGGGGGGGGGGGGGGGTGGGGGGGGGGGGGGGTGGGGGGGGGGGGGGGTGGGGGGGGGGGGGGGTGGGGGGGGGGGGGGGTGGGGGGGGGGGGGGGTGGGGGGGGGGGGGGGTGGGGGGGGGGGGGGGTGGGGGGGGGGGGGGGTGGGGGGGGGGGGGGGTGGGGGGGGGGGGGGGTGGGGGGGGGGGGGGGTGGGGGGGGGGGGGGGTGGGGGGGGGGGGGGGTGGGGGGGGGGGGGGGTGGGGGGGGGGGGGGGTGGGGGGGGGGGGGGGTGGGGGGGGGGGGGGGTGGGGGGGGGGGGGGGTGGGGGGGGGGGGGGGTGGGGGGGGGGGGGGGTGGGGGGGGGGGGGGGTGGGGGGGGGGGGGGGTGGGGGGGGGGGGGGGTGGGGGGGGGGGGGGGTGGGGGGGGGGGGGGGTGGGGGGGGGGGGGGGTGGGGGGGGGGGGGGGTGGGGGGGGGGGGGGGTGGGGGGGGGGGGGGGTGGGGGGGGGGGGGGGTGGGGGGGGGGGGGGGTGGGGGGGGGGGGGGGTGGGGGGGGGGGGGGGTGGGGGGGGGGGGGGGTGGGGGGGGGGGGGGGTGGGGGGGGGGGGGGGTGGGGGGGGGGGGGGGTGGGGGGGGGGGGGGGTGGGGGGGGGGGGGGGTGGGGGGGGGGGGGGGTGGGGGGGGGGGGGGGTGGGGGGGGGGGGGGGTGGGGGGGGGGGGGGGTGGGGGGGGGGGGGGGTGGGGGGGGGGGGGGGTGGGGGGGGGGGGGGGTGGGGGGGGGGGGGGGTGGGGGGGGGGGGGGGTGGGGGGGGGGGGGGGTGGGGGGGGGGGGGGGTGGGGGGGGGGGGGGGTGGGGGGGGGGGGGGGTGGGGGGGGGGGGGGGTGGGGGGGGGGGGGGGTGGGGGGGGGGGGGGGTGGGGGGGGGGGGGGGTGGGGGGGGGGGGGGGTGGGGGGGGGGGGGGGTGGGGGGGGGGGGGGGTGGGGGGGGGGGGGGGTGGGGGGGGGGGGGGGTGGGGGGGGGGGGGGGTGGGGGGGGGGGGGGGTGGGGGGGGGGGGGGGTGGGGGGGGGGGGGGGTGGGGGGGGGGGGGGGTGGGGGGGGGGGGGGGTGGGGGGGGGGGGGGGTGGGGGGGGGGGGGGGTGGGGGGGGGGGGGGGTGGGGGGGGGGGGGGGTGGGGGGGGGGGGGGGTGGGGGGGGGGGGGGGTGGGGGGGGGGGGGGGTGGGGGGGGGGGGGGGTGGGGGGGGGGGGGGGTGGGGGGGGGGGGGGGTGGGGGGGGGGGGGGGTGGGGGGGGGGGGGGGTGGGGGGGGGGGGGGGTGGGGGGGGGGGGGGGTGGGGGGGGGGGGGGGTGGGGGGGGGGGGGGGTGGGGGGGGGGGGGGGTGGGGGGGGGGGGGGGTGGGGGGGGGGGGGGGTGGGGGGGGGGGGGGGTGGGGGGGGGGGGGGGTGGGGGGGGGGGGGGGTGGGGGGGGGGGGGGGTGGGGGGGGGGGGGGGTGGGGGGGGGGGGGGGTGGGGGGGGGGGGGGGTGGGGGGGGGGGGGGGTGGGGGGGGGGGGGGGTGGGGGGGGGGGGGGGTGGGGGGGGGGGGGGGTGGGGGGGGGGGGGGGTGGGGGGGGGGGGGGGTGGGGGGGGGGGGGGGTGGGGGGGGGGGGGGGTGGGGGGGGGGGGGGGTGGGGGGGGGGGGGGGTGGGGGGGGGGGGGGGTGGGGGGGGGGGGGGGTGGGGGGGGGGGGGGGTGGGGGGGGGGGGGGGTGGGGGGGGGGGGGGGTGGGGGGGGGGGGGGGTGGGGGGGGGGGGGGGTGGGGGGGGGGGGGGGTGGGGGGGGGGGGGGGTGGGGGGGGGGGGGGGTGGGGGGGGGGGGGGGTGGGGGGGGGGGGGGGTGGGGGGGGGGGGGGGTGGGGGGGGGGGGGGGTGGGGGGGGGGGGGGGTGGGGGGGGGGGGGGGTGGGGGGGGGGGGGGGTGGGGGGGGGGGGGGGTGGGGGGGGGGGGGGGTGGGGGGGGGGGGGGGTGGGGGGGGGGGGGGGTGGGGGGGGGGGGGGGTGGGGGGGGGGGGGGGTGGGGGGGGGGGGGGGTGGGGGGGGGGGGGGGTGGGGGGGGGGGGGGGTGGGGGGGGGGGGGGGTGGGGGGGGGGGGGGGTGGGGGGGGGGGGGGGTGGGGGGGGGGGGGGGTGGGGGGGGGGGGGGGTGGGGGGGGGGGGGGGTGGGGGGGGGGGGGGGTGGGGGGGGGGGGGGGTGGGGGGGGGGGGGGGTGGGGGGGGGGGGGGGTGGGGGGGGGGGGGGGTGGGGGGGGGGGGGGGTGGGGGGGGGGGGGGGTGGGGGGGGGGGGGGGTGGGGGGGGGGGGGGGTGGGGGGGGGGGGGGGTGGGGGGGGGGGGGGGTGGGGGGGGGGGGGGGTGGGGGGGGGGGGGGGTGGGGGGGGGGGGGGGTGGGGGGGGGGGGGGGTGGGGGGGGGGGGGGGTGGGGGGGGGGGGGGGTGGGGGGGGGGGGGGGTGGGGGGGGGGGGGGGTGGGGGGGGGGGGGGGTGGGGGGGGGGGGGGGTGGGGGGGGGGGGGGGTGGGGGGGGGGGGGGGTGGGGGGGGGGGGGGGTGGGGGGGGGGGGGGGTGGGGGGGGGGGGGGGTGGGGGGGGGGGGGGGTGGGGGGGGGGGGGGGTGGGGGGGGGGGGGGGTGGGGGGGGGGGGGGGTGGGGGGGGGGGGGGGTGGGGGGGGGGGGGGGTGGGGGGGGGGGGGGGTGGGGGGGGGGGGGGGTGGGGGGGGGGGGGGGTGGGGGGGGGGGGGGGTGGGGGGGGGGGGGGGTGGGGGGGGGGGGGGGTGGGGGGGGGGGGGGGTGGGGGGGGGGGGGGGTGGGGGGGGGGGGGGGTGGGGGGGGGGGGGGGTGGGGGGGGGGGGGGGTGGGGGGGGGGGGGGGTGGGGGGGGGGGGGGGTGGGGGGGGGGGGGGGTGGGGGGGGGGGGGGGTGGGGGGGGGGGGGGGTGGGGGGGGGGGGGGGTGGGGGGGGGGGGGGGTGGGGGGGGGGGGGGGTGGGGGGGGGGGGGGGTGGGGGGGGGGGGGGGTGGGGGGGGGGGGGGGTGGGGGGGGGGGGGGGTGGGGGGGGGGGGGGGTGGGGGGGGGGGGGGGTGGGGGGGGGGGGGGGTGGGGGGGGGGGGGGGTGGGGGGGGGGGGGGGTGGGGGGGGGGGGGGGTGGGGGGGGGGGGGGGTGGGGGGGGGGGGGGGTGGGGGGGGGGGGGGGTGGGGGGGGGGGGGGGTGGGGGGGGGGGGGGGTGGGGGGGGGGGGGGGTGGGGGGGGGGGGGGGTGGGGGGGGGGGGGGGTGGGGGGGGGGGGGGGTGGGGGGGGGGGGGGGTGGGGGGGGGGGGGGGTGGGGGGGGGGGGGGGTGGGGGGGGGGGGGGGTGGGGGGGGGGGGGGGTGGGGGGGGGGGGGGGTGGGGGGGGGGGGGGGTGGGGGGGGGGGGGGGTGGGGGGGGGGGGGGGTGGGGGGGGGGGGGGGTGGGGGGGGGGGGGGGTGGGGGGGGGGGGGGGTGGGGGGGGGGGGGGGTGGGGGGGGGGGGGGGTGGGGGGGGGGGGGGGTGGGGGGGGGGGGGGGTGGGGGGGGGGGGGGGTGGGGGGGGGGGGGGGTGGGGGGGGGGGGGGGTGGGGGGGGGGGGGGGTGGGGGGGGGGGGGGGTGGGGGGGGGGGGGGGTGGGGGGGGGGGGGGGTGGGGGGGGGGGGGGGTGGGGGGGGGGGGGGGTGGGGGGGGGGGGGGGTGGGGGGGGGGGGGGGTGGGGGGGGGGGGGGGTGGGGGGGGGGGGGGGTGGGGGGGGGGGGGGGTGGGGGGGGGGGGGGGTGGGGGGGGGGGGGGGTGGGGGGGGGGGGGGGTGGGGGGGGGGGGGGGTGGGGGGGGGGGGGGGTGGGGGGGGGGGGGGGTGGGGGGGGGGGGGGGTGGGGGGGGGGGGGGGTGGGGGGGGGGGGGGGTGGGGGGGGGGGGGGGTGGGGGGGGGGGGGGGTGGGGGGGGGGGGGGGTGGGGGGGGGGGGGGGTGGGGGGGGGGGGGGGTGGGGGGGGGGGGGGGTGGGGGGGGGGGGGGGTGGGGGGGGGGGGGGGTGGGGGGGGGGGGGGGTGGGGGGGGGGGGGGGTGGGGGGGGGGGGGGGTGGGGGGGGGGGGGGGTGGGGGGGGGGGGGGGTGGGGGGGGGGGGGGGTGGGGGGGGGGGGGGGTGGGGGGGGGGGGGGGTGGGGGGGGGGGGGGGTGGGGGGGGGGGGGGGTGGGGGGGGGGGGGGGTGGGGGGGGGGGGGGGTGGGGGGGGGGGGGGGTGGGGGGGGGGGGGGGTGGGGGGGGGGGGGGGTGGGGGGGGGGGGGGGTGGGGGGGGGGGGGGGTGGGGGGGGGGGGGGGTGGGGGGGGGGGGGGGTGGGGGGGGGGGGGGGTGGGGGGGGGGGGGGGTGGGGGGGGGGGGGGGTGGGGGGGGGGGGGGGTGGGGGGGGGGGGGGGTGGGGGGGGGGGGGGGTGGGGGGGGGGGGGGGTGGGGGGGGGGGGGGGTGGGGGGGGGGGGGGGTGGGGGGGGGGGGGGGTGGGGGGGGGGGGGGGTGGGGGGGGGGGGGGGTGGGGGGGGGGGGGGGTGGGGGGGGGGGGGGGTGGGGGGGGGGGGGGGTGGGGGGGGGGGGGGGTGGGGGGGGGGGGGGGTGGGGGGGGGGGGGGGTGGGGGGGGGGGGGGGTGGGGGGGGGGGGGGGTGGGGGGGGGGGGGGGTGGGGGGGGGGGGGGGTGGGGGGGGGGGGGGGTGGGGGGGGGGGGGGGTGGGGGGGGGGGGGGGTGGGGGGGGGGGGGGGTGGGGGGGGGGGGGGGTGGGGGGGGGGGGGGGTGGGGGGGGGGGGGGGTGGGGGGGGGGGGGGGTGGGGGGGGGGGGGGGTGGGGGGGGGGGGGGGTGGGGGGGGGGGGGGGTGGGGGGGGGGGGGGGTGGGGGGGGGGGGGGGTGGGGGGGGGGGGGGGTGGGGGGGGGGGGGGGTGGGGGGGGGGGGGGGTGGGGGGGGGGGGGGGTGGGGGGGGGGGGGGGTGGGGGGGGGGGGGGGTGGGGGGGGGGGGGGGTGGGGGGGGGGGGGGGTGGGGGGGGGGGGGGGTGGGGGGGGGGGGGGGTGGGGGGGGGGGGGGGTGGGGGGGGGGGGGGGTGGGGGGGGGGGGGGGTGGGGGGGGGGGGGGGTGGGGGGGGGGGGGGGTGGGGGGGGGGGGGGGTGGGGGGGGGGGGGGGTGGGGGGGGGGGGGGGTGGGGGGGGGGGGGGGTGGGGGGGGGGGGGGGTGGGGGGGGGGGGGGGTGGGGGGGGGGGGGGGTGGGGGGGGGGGGGGGTGGGGGGGGGGGGGGGTGGGGGGGGGGGGGGGTGGGGGGGGGGGGGGGTGGGGGGGGGGGGGGGTGGGGGGGGGGGGGGGTGGGGGGGGGGGGGGGTGGGGGGGGGGGGGGGTGGGGGGGGGGGGGGGTGGGGGGGGGGGGGGGTGGGGGGGGGGGGGGGTGGGGGGGGGGGGGGGTGGGGGGGGGGGGGGGTGGGGGGGGGGGGGGGTGGGGGGGGGGGGGGGTGGGGGGGGGGGGGGGTGGGGGGGGGGGGGGGTGGGGGGGGGGGGGGGTGGGGGGGGGGGGGGGTGGGGGGGGGGGGGGGTGGGGGGGGGGGGGGGTGGGGGGGGGGGGGGGTGGGGGGGGGGGGGGGTGGGGGGGGGGGGGGGTGGGGGGGGGGGGGGGTGGGGGGGGGGGGGGGTGGGGGGGGGGGGGGGTGGGGGGGGGGGGGGGTGGGGGGGGGGGGGGGTGGGGGGGGGGGGGGGTGGGGGGGGGGGGGGGTGGGGGGGGGGGGGGGTGGGGGGGGGGGGGGGTGGGGGGGGGGGGGGGTGGGGGGGGGGGGGGGTGGGGGGGGGGGGGGGTGGGGGGGGGGGGGGGTGGGGGGGGGGGGGGGTGGGGGGGGGGGGGGGTGGGGGGGGGGGGGGGTGGGGGGGGGGGGGGGTGGGGGGGGGGGGGGGTGGGGGGGGGGGGGGGTGGGGGGGGGGGGGGGTGGGGGGGGGGGGGGGTGGGGGGGGGGGGGGGTGGGGGGGGGGGGGGGTGGGGGGGGGGGGGGGTGGGGGGGGGGGGGGGTGGGGGGGGGGGGGGGTGGGGGGGGGGGGGGGTGGGGGGGGGGGGGGGTGGGGGGGGGGGGGGGTGGGGGGGGGGGGGGGTGGGGGGGGGGGGGGGTGGGGGGGGGGGGGGGTGGGGGGGGGGGGGGGTGGGGGGGGGGGGGGGTGGGGGGGGGGGGGGGTGGGGGGGGGGGGGGGTGGGGGGGGGGGGGGGTGGGGGGGGGGGGGGGTGGGGGGGGGGGGGGGTGGGGGGGGGGGGGGGTGGGGGGGGGGGGGGGTGGGGGGGGGGGGGGGTGGGGGGGGGGGGGGGTGGGGGGGGGGGGGGGTGGGGGGGGGGGGGGGTGGGGGGGGGGGGGGGTGGGGGGGGGGGGGGGTGGGGGGGGGGGGGGGTGGGGGGGGGGGGGGGTGGGGGGGGGGGGGGGTGGGGGGGGGGGGGGGTGGGGGGGGGGGGGGGTGGGGGGGGGGGGGGGTGGGGGGGGGGGGGGGTGGGGGGGGGGGGGGGTGGGGGGGGGGGGGGGTGGGGGGGGGGGGGGGTGGGGGGGGGGGGGGGTGGGGGGGGGGGGGGGTGGGGGGGGGGGGGGGTGGGGGGGGGGGGGGGTGGGGGGGGGGGGGGGTGGGGGGGGGGGGGGGTGGGGGGGGGGGGGGGTGGGGGGGGGGGGGGGTGGGGGGGGGGGGGGGTGGGGGGGGGGGGGGGTGGGGGGGGGGGGGGGTGGGGGGGGGGGGGGGTGGGGGGGGGGGGGGGTGGGGGGGGGGGGGGGTGGGGGGGGGGGGGGGTGGGGGGGGGGGGGGGTGGGGGGGGGGGGGGGTGGGGGGGGGGGGGGGTGGGGGGGGGGGGGGGTGGGGGGGGGGGGGGGTGGGGGGGGGGGGGGGTGGGGGGGGGGGGGGGTGGGGGGGGGGGGGGGTGGGGGGGGGGGGGGGTGGGGGGGGGGGGGGGTGGGGGGGGGGGGGGGTGGGGGGGGGGGGGGGTGGGGGGGGGGGGGGGTGGGGGGGGGGGGGGGTGGGGGGGGGGGGGGGTGGGGGGGGGGGGGGGTGGGGGGGGGGGGGGGTGGGGGGGGGGGGGGGTGGGGGGGGGGGGGGGTGGGGGGGGGGGGGGGTGGGGGGGGGGGGGGGTGGGGGGGGGGGGGGGTGGGGGGGGGGGGGGGTGGGGGGGGGGGGGGGTGGGGGGGGGGGGGGGTGGGGGGGGGGGGGGGTGGGGGGGGGGGGGGGTGGGGGGGGGGGGGGGTGGGGGGGGGGGGGGGTGGGGGGGGGGGGGGGTGGGGGGGGGGGGGGGTGGGGGGGGGGGGGGGTGGGGGGGGGGGGGGGTGGGGGGGGGGGGGGGTGGGGGGGGGGGGGGGTGGGGGGGGGGGGGGGTGGGGGGGGGGGGGGGTGGGGGGGGGGGGGGGTGGGGGGGGGGGGGGGTGGGGGGGGGGGGGGGTGGGGGGGGGGGGGGGTGGGGGGGGGGGGGGGTGGGGGGGGGGGGGGGTGGGGGGGGGGGGGGGTGGGGGGGGGGGGGGGTGGGGGGGGGGGGGGGTGGGGGGGGGGGGGGGTGGGGGGGGGGGGGGGTGGGGGGGGGGGGGGGTGGGGGGGGGGGGGGGTGGGGGGGGGGGGGGGTGGGGGGGGGGGGGGGTGGGGGGGGGGGGGGGTGGGGGGGGGGGGGGGTGGGGGGGGGGGGGGGTGGGGGGGGGGGGGGGTGGGGGGGGGGGGGGGTGGGGGGGGGGGGGGGTGGGGGGGGGGGGGGGTGGGGGGGGGGGGGGGTGGGGGGGGGGGGGGGTGGGGGGGGGGGGGGGTGGGGGGGGGGGGGGGTGGGGGGGGGGGGGGGTGGGGGGGGGGGGGGGTGGGGGGGGGGGGGGGTGGGGGGGGGGGGGGGTGGGGGGGGGGGGGGGTGGGGGGGGGGGGGGGTGGGGGGGGGGGGGGGTGGGGGGGGGGGGGGGTGGGGGGGGGGGGGGGTGGGGGGGGGGGGGGGTGGGGGGGGGGGGGGGTGGGGGGGGGGGGGGGTGGGGGGGGGGGGGGGTGGGGGGGGGGGGGGGTGGGGGGGGGGGGGGGTGGGGGGGGGGGGGGGTGGGGGGGGGGGGGGGTGGGGGGGGGGGGGGGTGGGGGGGGGGGGGGGTGGGGGGGGGGGGGGGTGGGGGGGGGGGGGGGTGGGGGGGGGGGGGGGTGGGGGGGGGGGGGGGTGGGGGGGGGGGGGGGTGGGGGGGGGGGGGGGTGGGGGGGGGGGGGGGTGGGGGGGGGGGGGGGTGGGGGGGGGGGGGGGTGGGGGGGGGGGGGGGTGGGGGGGGGGGGGGGTGGGGGGGGGGGGGGGTGGGGGGGGGGGGGGGTGGGGGGGGGGGGGGGTGGGGGGGGGGGGGGGTGGGGGGGGGGGGGGGTGGGGGGGGGGGGGGGTGGGGGGGGGGGGGGGTGGGGGGGGGGGGGGGTGGGGGGGGGGGGGGGTGGGGGGGGGGGGGGGTGGGGGGGGGGGGGGGTGGGGGGGGGGGGGGGTGGGGGGGGGGGGGGGTGGGGGGGGGGGGGGGTGGGGGGGGGGGGGGGTGGGGGGGGGGGGGGGTGGGGGGGGGGGGGGGTGGGGGGGGGGGGGGGTGGGGGGGGGGGGGGGTGGGGGGGGGGGGGGGTGGGGGGGGGGGGGGGTGGGGGGGGGGGGGGGTGGGGGGGGGGGGGGGTGGGGGGGGGGGGGGGTGGGGGGGGGGGGGGGTGGGGGGGGGGGGGGGTGGGGGGGGGGGGGGGTGGGGGGGGGGGGGGGTGGGGGGGGGGGGGGGTGGGGGGGGGGGGGGGTGGGGGGGGGGGGGGGTGGGGGGGGGGGGGGGTGGGGGGGGGGGGGGGTGGGGGGGGGGGGGGGTGGGGGGGGGGGGGGGTGGGGGGGGGGGGGGGTGGGGGGGGGGGGGGGTGGGGGGGGGGGGGGGTGGGGGGGGGGGGGGGTGGGGGGGGGGGGGGGTGGGGGGGGGGGGGGGTGGGGGGGGGGGGGGGTGGGGGGGGGGGGGGGTGGGGGGGGGGGGGGGTGGGGGGGGGGGGGGGTGGGGGGGGGGGGGGGTGGGGGGGGGGGGGGGTGGGGGGGGGGGGGGGTGGGGGGGGGGGGGGGTGGGGGGGGGGGGGGGTGGGGGGGGGGGGGGGTGGGGGGGGGGGGGGGTGGGGGGGGGGGGGGGTGGGGGGGGGGGGGGGTGGGGGGGGGGGGGGGTGGGGGGGGGGGGGGGTGGGGGGGGGGGGGGGTGGGGGGGGGGGGGGGTGGGGGGGGGGGGGGGTGGGGGGGGGGGGGGGTGGGGGGGGGGGGGGGTGGGGGGGGGGGGGGGTGGGGGGGGGGGGGGGTGGGGGGGGGGGGGGGTGGGGGGGGGGGGGGGTGGGGGGGGGGGGGGGTGGGGGGGGGGGGGGGTGGGGGGGGGGGGGGGTGGGGGGGGGGGGGGGTGGGGGGGGGGGGGGGTGGGGGGGGGGGGGGGTGGGGGGGGGGGGGGGTGGGGGGGGGGGGGGGTGGGGGGGGGGGGGGGTGGGGGGGGGGGGGGGTGGGGGGGGGGGGGGGTGGGGGGGGGGGGGGGTGGGGGGGGGGGGGGGTGGGGGGGGGGGGGGGTGGGGGGGGGGGGGGGTGGGGGGGGGGGGGGGTGGGGGGGGGGGGGGGTGGGGGGGGGGGGGGGTGGGGGGGGGGGGGGGTGGGGGGGGGGGGGGGTGGGGGGGGGGGGGGGTGGGGGGGGGGGGGGGTGGGGGGGGGGGGGGGTGGGGGGGGGGGGGGGTGGGGGGGGGGGGGGGTGGGGGGGGGGGGGGGTGGGGGGGGGGGGGGGTGGGGGGGGGGGGGGGTGGGGGGGGGGGGGGGTGGGGGGGGGGGGGGGTGGGGGGGGGGGGGGGTGGGGGGGGGGGGGGGTGGGGGGGGGGGGGGGTGGGGGGGGGGGGGGGTGGGGGGGGGGGGGGGTGGGGGGGGGGGGGGGTGGGGGGGGGGGGGGGTGGGGGGGGGGGGGGGTGGGGGGGGGGGGGGGTGGGGGGGGGGGGGGGTGGGGGGGGGGGGGGGTGGGGGGGGGGGGGGGTGGGGGGGGGGGGGGGTGGGGGGGGGGGGGGGTGGGGGGGGGGGGGGGTGGGGGGGGGGGGGGGTGGGGGGGGGGGGGGGTGGGGGGGGGGGGGGGTGGGGGGGGGGGGGGGTGGGGGGGGGGGGGGGTGGGGGGGGGGGGGGGTGGGGGGGGGGGGGGGTGGGGGGGGGGGGGGGTGGGGGGGGGGGGGGGTGGGGGGGGGGGGGGGTGGGGGGGGGGGGGGGTGGGGGGGGGGGGGGGTGGGGGGGGGGGGGGGTGGGGGGGGGGGGGGGTGGGGGGGGGGGGGGGTGGGGGGGGGGGGGGGTGGGGGGGGGGGGGGGTGGGGGGGGGGGGGGGTGGGGGGGGGGGGGGGTGGGGGGGGGGGGGGGTGGGGGGGGGGGGGGGTGGGGGGGGGGGGGGGTGGGGGGGGGGGGGGGTGGGGGGGGGGGGGGGTGGGGGGGGGGGGGGGTGGGGGGGGGGGGGGGTGGGGGGGGGGGGGGGTGGGGGGGGGGGGGGGTGGGGGGGGGGGGGGGTGGGGGGGGGGGGGGGTGGGGGGGGGGGGGGGTGGGGGGGGGGGGGGGTGGGGGGGGGGGGGGGTGGGGGGGGGGGGGGGTGGGGGGGGGGGGGGGTGGGGGGGGGGGGGGGTGGGGGGGGGGGGGGGTGGGGGGGGGGGGGGGTGGGGGGGGGGGGGGGTGGGGGGGGGGGGGGGTGGGGGGGGGGGGGGGTGGGGGGGGGGGGGGGTGGGGGGGGGGGGGGGTGGGGGGGGGGGGGGGTGGGGGGGGGGGGGGGTGGGGGGGGGGGGGGGTGGGGGGGGGGGGGGGTGGGGGGGGGGGGGGGTGGGGGGGGGGGGGGGTGGGGGGGGGGGGGGGTGGGGGGGGGGGGGGGTGGGGGGGGGGGGGGGTGGGGGGGGGGGGGGGTGGGGGGGGGGGGGGGTGGGGGGGGGGGGGGGTGGGGGGGGGGGGGGGTGGGGGGGGGGGGGGGTGGGGGGGGGGGGGGGTGGGGGGGGGGGGGGGTGGGGGGGGGGGGGGGTGGGGGGGGGGGGGGGTGGGGGGGGGGGGGGGTGGGGGGGGGGGGGGGTGGGGGGGGGGGGGGGTGGGGGGGGGGGGGGGTGGGGGGGGGGGGGGGTGGGGGGGGGGGGGGGTGGGGGGGGGGGGGGGTGGGGGGGGGGGGGGGTGGGGGGGGGGGGGGGTGGGGGGGGGGGGGGGTGGGGGGGGGGGGGGGTGGGGGGGGGGGGGGGTGGGGGGGGGGGGGGGTGGGGGGGGGGGGGGGTGGGGGGGGGGGGGGGTGGGGGGGGGGGGGGGTGGGGGGGGGGGGGGGTGGGGGGGGGGGGGGGTGGGGGGGGGGGGGGGTGGGGGGGGGGGGGGGTGGGGGGGGGGGGGGGTGGGGGGGGGGGGGGGTGGGGGGGGGGGGGGGTGGGGGGGGGGGGGGGTGGGGGGGGGGGGGGGTGGGGGGGGGGGGGGGTGGGGGGGGGGGGGGGTGGGGGGGGGGGGGGGTGGGGGGGGGGGGGGGTGGGGGGGGGGGGGGGTGGGGGGGGGGGGGGGTGGGGGGGGGGGGGGGTGGGGGGGGGGGGGGGTGGGGGGGGGGGGGGGTGGGGGGGGGGGGGGGTGGGGGGGGGGGGGGGTGGGGGGGGGGGGGGGTGGGGGGGGGGGGGGGTGGGGGGGGGGGGGGGTGGGGGGGGGGGGGGGTGGGGGGGGGGGGGGGTGGGGGGGGGGGGGGGTGGGGGGGGGGGGGGGTGGGGGGGGGGGGGGGTGGGGGGGGGGGGGGGTGGGGGGGGGGGGGGGTGGGGGGGGGGGGGGGTGGGGGGGGGGGGGGGTGGGGGGGGGGGGGGGTGGGGGGGGGGGGGGGTGGGGGGGGGGGGGGGTGGGGGGGGGGGGGGGTGGGGGGGGGGGGGGGTGGGGGGGGGGGGGGGTGGGGGGGGGGGGGGGTGGGGGGGGGGGGGGGTGGGGGGGGGGGGGGGTGGGGGGGGGGGGGGGTGGGGGGGGGGGGGGGTGGGGGGGGGGGGGGGTGGGGGGGGGGGGGGGTGGGGGGGGGGGGGGGTGGGGGGGGGGGGGGGTGGGGGGGGGGGGGGGTGGGGGGGGGGGGGGGTGGGGGGGGGGGGGGGTGGGGGGGGGGGGGGGTGGGGGGGGGGGGGGGTGGGGGGGGGGGGGGGTGGGGGGGGGGGGGGGTGGGGGGGGGGGGGGGTGGGGGGGGGGGGGGGTGGGGGGGGGGGGGGGTGGGGGGGGGGGGGGGTGGGGGGGGGGGGGGGTGGGGGGGGGGGGGGGTGGGGGGGGGGGGGGGTGGGGGGGGGGGGGGGTGGGGGGGGGGGGGGGTGGGGGGGGGGGGGGGGGGGGGGGGGGGGGGGTGGGGGGGTTAAGGGGTTGAGGGGTGGGGGGGGGGGGGGGTGGGGGGGGGGGGGGTTGGGGGGGAGGGGGGGGGTTGGGGGGTTAAAACAAAATGGAAAGTGATGCTCGTTTGAGGTGGATCCTCCCTGAAACAACATCACTTTTGAGGGGTTGGAGATTCCAGATGGAAACAAATAGCTTAGACCGGCTGGAATCTGGGCACATTCCAGGAACAAAATTGTCCGATTATGTCCTGCCCAAATATGAACAAATGTGAATGCAAGGTATTTGGGTTGGGGGGGGGTGTTTTTGGTGTTTTTTCGGCCTGCAGGGAGTGCATTTTTAAAGCTAGCAGCACTATGATTTCAGGGCATCATCCAGAGACTGCTCTGATGATACCACCTGAGTTTGGCGATGTTTGGTTCAGGGGCAGCAAAGCTATGGACACCCAAATGGAATGCCCCCATCCCCATTGTTTTCAATGGGAGCTACCCATTTGAGGGACCATAACTTTGGTCCCCCTGAACATAACTTCACCAAACCTGGGTAGCATCATAAGAATAGTTAACAGATGATACCCTGAAATGTTGGTGTCACTAGCTTTAAAAATACACCCCTTCCAGGCACCCCAAGAAATTTGCCCATGATTCTTTGTTTTGCAGTGACTTTGCTCCATTGTAGCTAATGAGGAATTTCTGAGGCAGGCTGCACATTTTTGAAGATAGAGGCTCCAGACTTTCAAGTTGGCTCCAGGAGGGTCTCCTGGTAATAGCATCAAGCTTAGTGAGCTTTGCTTCTGGAATGGGAGGGAAGGTTGAGTTGAGAGAGTTCTGAGAGAACTCAGCCCACAGGCTTTCATGTGCAGGAGCGGGGAAACAAAATAAGCCTTTGAGGGGCCAGCCTGGGTGAACCCCAGAAACAAAGGCCTCAAACCTGGATGCTATTACCAGGGAGGCCACTCCTGGAGACCCTCCCCTGAAAGTCTGGTTGCCTCTGTCTTAAAAAATGTTGCAGCCTGCTTACACACTCAGAAATTCTCCATTGGCTACAGTGATAGGAGCCAAAGAATCCCACTACCAAAACAAAGAATCTTGGAGGCACATTTCTTGGGGGGTTGCACCTGGAAGGGGAATGTATTTTTTAAAGCTGAGTGACACCCAAAAAAATTTCAGAGAATTTATCATCCCTGTTTAACTTATTCTTATGAGTGTACCCACCCCAAGTTTGGTGAAGTTATGTTCAGGGGGACCAAAGTTATGGGATCACATCCAGCCTGTGTTGCGCCACTTACACTGGCTTCCATTTGAGTTCCGAATCATTTTCAAGGTATGGGTTCTGACCTTTAAGGCCTTACGCGGCCTGGGACCTCTGTACCTTCGGGACCGCATTACCCCATATGTCCCTACCCCAATCTGCTGGTGGTCCCCGGCCCCTCAATGATACGGCTGGCCTCCACACGGACCAGGGCTTTTATGGCCCTGGCCCCAGCCTGGTGGAACACTCTTCCTCCAGCTGTCTGGGCCCTGCGGGACCTTGGTGAATTCCACAGGGCCTGCTGAGACCGAGTTGTTCCACCGGGCCTTTGGAGTAACCAGCCGTTGATGGTAGATTTCCCACATCTCTTTGTTTGTTTACATCTTTTATTGATGGAGTCAGCAGTCTTCCCATTTAGGGAGGGTTTTAAAAAATGGGTTTGCTGGGCGCCCGATTTGATTTTAAACTTGTATTAACCACTGTTTTAAATGGGGAGCTAGTAATTTATTTATATCTTAATTGGATCTTAATTGTTTAGTTTTTATTGTACTTAGCCGACTTGTGATTTAACTTTGTTGTACGCTGCCCAGAGCCCTTCGGGGATAGGGCGGGTTATAAAACTAAACAATAAATAAATAAACAATTAAAAAATAAATCTGGGGGAAAACTAGAAGTTTTGTCCTGCAGACACTTTTTTAAAAAGCTGCTGCTTAGGACACAAGTGGCGTAAAAAGGTGGACGTGGCGACGGCTAAAACGACACATGCGTGGGGGGGTGGGGTGGAGTGCAAGAAGGGACCAGTGGAAGTGGATTATGCTGCCCTCATCAGCCCGTGACAGTTTTGATCAAGGGGATCAAATATATGCAGTAAGAGCTACACAGGGAAGGACTAAATTTAGGATAGACATGAACAAAAGAGGGATTTTGTATTGTAAATGTGCAGCACCGTTTGCAATAGTAAGCCTGGGGATACTAGGAGCTTAGTATACACCATAGGAGATACACAGAGAATGCGAATGGTGAGGCTGATATTTATTGCGCACGTGTGTATCTGATTCATATGTTCATATTGTTGGTATGTCTGGTCTGTAAGTTGGATTTTTCGGCCTGATGCTGCGATAGAACTTTCTGGGAATTGCGCCCGAGGAGCACATTTAAAAAAGGGAGACATACACATGGCCATATTCAATGCCAACATTATTTGGAGATCCAGTGAGCGTTCAAAGGCACCTCGAGCCAGCCACTCTCAGCCGAGCCCACCTCGCAATGTGGTTGTGAGAATAAAAACGAAGGGAAACGACGTGAACGCTTTTGCGCTCCCTTGGGAAGAAAGGCGGGCAATGAATCCAACATTTCGCAAAGGGTGTGAAGTGCTGCTGCGGCCGGCGGGCGGGCGGGGGGCTCGAGGGTCACCACCCCCAACTTCCCCCACTCCGAACCGCAGTCGGCGGCTTTGGCCCGGATGGTCCTCTTTCAGCGCCGCCCGCCTCACTTTCGCGCGCCGAGGCCAACCCTAACCCCAACGTGGAGCCGCGCTTCGCCCGCGCCCGCCCCAGCCGAGGCCACGTGCCGCCAGCGAGAGGTTGCCGCGCCCGCCCGCGCGCTCTCACCGCCACTCCTCCTGCCGGGGGCGTGGCAAGAGTGGGCGCGTCCGCGGCGTGCAGGGAACGTGCCGCGCACAGCTCGAGGCGGTGGGCGAGGGGCCTGCGAGCGGGACGATGGAGGCCGACTCCTCGGTCAGTACGCGGGGCCAGGGGCGCTCCCGAGGCCGCGGGAGGGGGCAGGGGCGGCCCGCGCCGAATCCCTGAGGAGGAGGAGGAGGAGGAGGAGGAGGAGGACGCGGGAGTTAACGGGGCGCTGAGGGGAGCGGGCGGGAAAGGGCCGTGGGGGGAGGAGCAGCCGCCGTCCGGCTTCTACTGGGGCGGGGGGGGGGGCAGCGCTTCGGATCGACGCAGCCGCCTCAGACGACGCTTTCCCGCCAAAACCGCAGAGAGGCCAGTAACGCTCGACGCCCCTCCCCCTCCCTTCGCGGGCCGAGTTAAGCCCCGCCCCTCCTCCGCGCGAGCCGTCCACGCGCCGGGCCCGCCCCTCTCCCATTGCGCGTGACCTCCTACCTAACCCTTAAGGGTGATGAGGGGCGGGGCGTAGTTTTCCCTTGTCCTTTTAGTAAGGCGGGGAAGGGGGCGGGGCGTGCGAGGGTGGTTCCCCGGGATTCGATTTTTAACGCGGGGAAGTGATCTAAGTCGGGTGGCCAACCTATGGCGCTCCAGATGTCCATGGACTACAATTCCCATCAGCCCTTGCTTGCCATGCCATGAGCATCTGGGGCGCCATACGTTGGCCACCCCTGCTCTAAGTGAAAGGACCTCAGGCGAGCGACTTGTGACTGGCGGTGGTCGAGCCGGGGGTTCTCTTCTCCCAGCAGCATTTCTCGCTCATTCCCCACTGCGAATTAGATGCAAAACTCGGGGCAGGTGCAAAGTCCCAGCGGGCTCCTGCAGTTTTGTAGTTTCTGTTTAATTCCGAACAGGAGCAAAGTTGCACGGTGTGTGCAGATGTTGCCTTAGAGCGGAGATGCAAAAAGTGGGGGTCGGGTCTGCGGTTTTTGCCCAGAAAAAACCGGGAAAGCCGGGGTGGGGGTTGCAGTAGGTGCGGTACTTATTGCTCTGTCAAGCCTAAAACTAACGTTACTCCTTCAGCATCACAAAATGCGTCTTTTATAACTTACTATAGCATAAAAGTGCAAAATGGAAATGTTTATGGAGTTTAGAAGAAACGCCTCAGTTTTCTACAAGCAAAATTGCATCTCTGACCAATGCTTAAGAGAGAAATCAAGCTAATGTACTCTTTGCTACCTTAGCCCACAGTACTTGGCTATCCAAAAAGTAGGGGCGGGGGAAAGGTTTTAAAACAGAAAACACAAGCTTTAAAATAACATTAAAATATATATAATTTGGTCAGAAAAAAAGAGTTGCACAAAGGGATGTCTGCACAGCCAGAAGCCATTCCAGCTACCGATTGCCTCCTTCCTCCTGCAGCTACTGTTTTGAGAGCTCTCGTTCTCAATGAGACTGGCAGAGTTTTCCTCTTGGGTGCCTTTTTTGCCCTTCCTCCTTCTGGTATTTGTTTACTGCTCCAGCAATGGAGGGCAGTTAGCTCCTTGATACTCAGTCTGTGCTTAGGTGTGTCATGATGGGTTTGAGAGGTGAAAGGAAGAATCGGGGGGAAAGGGCCACAGAACCAATGAAAGCTCTGTGTGCTGCCATCATAATATCCTTTTAGTGCATCTTGCATTTAAGAGCTGTCTTTAGCAGCATTTCATCTTATCTTTAAAAGCACATGGTTTCTAAAAGCATTTCACTCATTCTAAAAGACAAAGGATTTCAATTTTTTTCACTATTCGCCAACATTTCTAATTTTTCCACCAGACCTTCTGGGCATCTAACTGCTGGGAAGCAACTGTGCTGTTAACCATACAATTACATTGTCTGACTCTTTGCACACATTCGTATATTCTCCAATGTGTTGTAGTGGTTAGGAGCAGTAGACTCTAATCTGGTGAACTGAACCCCACCCCTTCATATGATGCCTACTGGGTGATCTTGGGCCAGTCCCAGTTCTCTCTGAACTCTCTCAACCCCACCTACCTCAAAAGGTACCTGTTGTGGGGAAAGGAAGGGAAGGAGTTTGTAAGCCACTTTGCGACTTCTTACTGTTCAGAAAAGCAGGCTTTAATTCCAAACTCTTTCTCACCTCATGTGGTACAGACATCCCACTGCTCACTTACAGTACTTTGCTTGGGGAAATGTCCCTAATGGGGTATCAGCTGCAGAAACTACATACAGAATGTGGTGGCTCTCCTGTAGCAAAACTCAGTCTGTCCTTGTTAGGAACTTGAGTCGGGACTACCTGTCTTCTTTAGAAACTGTGATTGTACCACTCTGCAGAAATGCTAGTGGAGCATGTTCACAAGTGAAGGAGCATTATCTTTATTTAAAATATTTGCATCTCTGTTTTTGGACAAACATTCAAAATGATTTCCAACTATTCAGAAAAAAAAATCCAGAAAAGCAACAGATTTAAAGAATACAACAGCTGCTCAGTTTCCAAAGACCTTTTAAATAATTCAACCTTACTTTTTTTTTTTCTGAAGATTCTGCCCATTTCTAGACAACTCATTCCAAAGAACTGATGGCTGGCACTTGAAAAACTCAAAGTCACCTCATCAGCCTTGGGACTGTGAGCAGCCCGTATTGAGACCAGTACAGAGCTTTGGCCCCTTCTGCACATGCAGAAGAATGCACTTTCAATCCACTTTCACTTTGCAGCTGGATTTTATTGTGCAAAATAGCAAAATTCACTTGCAAATAATTATGAGAGTGGATTGAAAGAGCATTATGACAAGGGTTATAAATTAGCGGGGTCTACAATGGAGTAGAGCAGTCCGCAACCAGAAAGCAAGACACAGGAATGCAGCAGCTTCACTTCCAAGAAGGGCTTTATTCCACTTGTACAAAATCATGGTTCTGCATGTGCAGAAGGGGCCTTTCACTAGGAGAGGCTTCCAGTCTGTATGATGGTCCCAGCCTGTGAAGAGACTGTAAATGGTTGAAACCAGGATGTTGACTCCATCTCAGAATCAGACTTGCAGTCAATGCTTCAAGATCTTGATCTCAGTAATAAGGCTGAATTTGATAGCTCTTGTCAACAACCAGGCAGCTGCATCCTGTACTTTCCCAAAGGCAGCCCCCGCATAGAACGCAGCGCAGGAATCTAGCCTCAGTATTACAGTAGGGAGGACTGGTATATCTAGATTGGTCATAACCAGTAAGGGAGACAGTTTTTGAGTTAAATGTAGGGTCAGGTTAATTAGAACAAAAGAGCATTTTCTAGGGGCCAGATAGAAGGAGAGTATCATACTGGAGTGGAAGAAATTTCTTAACTCCACTTGGAATACATGAGGGTCGTGTGTTGTAGTTTCTGTTTTTTAAAAATGTATACCTATGAAAAGAGACATCAGATTTGATCATTTGACTACAAGTGTCTTGTTTATTTTTATGTAATATGTATTCATTTTATTATAACAGATATATTGTATGTCCAGTTTTAATGTTGAAAGCATTTCAGTTTGAAACGCCCCTGCAATGCAGTCAACTAGAAACCAGTTTCTGAGCATGTGGAGATAGGAAAGTAAGGAAAGTTTCAGACTTTTTTGTTTTCTTGAACAATGATCCTCATTTAAAATAATATCAAATGTTACCCTTCATCCAGTCATGCTAGTGGGTCCAACGTAGCTTACCCAGTAAAATGGAGGAGGAACTGGAATGTATGTATACATCTTGTATGGAGTCTGCAAGAACATCATAATTGTAACAGTGTCAGTGGAATTTACTTTCAAGTAAGTAGATTGAACAGTCGGTCTATGATTTTCCATATGTGGAATCTCAGATGAAGATAACAAACTGTGAAAGCATAGGTACTTCCAATTTTAAATTTGTTTATTTCACTTACAACCTACCTTTCTCTCTGATTAGGGTTTAAAGTGGCTTAATTCATTTAACTTGGCAACAGCCCTGTGAGGTAGGTTAGGCAGTTAGTCTGTGACTGGCCCAAGGTCATCCAGCAGGCTGCCATGGCAGAGAGAGGGTTGAAATTGGGTCTGCCAGATCTTCTTCCACTTCATGCCAGCTGATGTAATGGCTGAGGACGAGGCTTTTAATGTCCCATATAGTTTTAAAATAATCCATAACATTGTTTATAATAGTGTTTTCTGTTCAGGAGTGTGCATGTCAATGTTGAAAATATAGTTAAACCGAATTGTGTTCTCTAAAATAGCAAACTACAAATCAGATGCAAGCAGATTCTTTATCTCCATCTCCTAACACTGTGTCACCAGTGCCTTTAAGTAACCCCACAAGTGCCCCAAGGTTTGGAACAGTGATTCCTAATCGCATCTTCGTTGGAGGGATTGATTTTAAGGTAGGTCTTTGAGCAATGAAATAATCAAATGCCATGTTTGACAAAATCTTTTCACTGTGTCTGTTTTTGGCCTTTAGTCTGACTCTAACATACTCCAGAGACGTGGGGCACTGTTTGTTGGTTGTGTGAAGGTCTTTTTTCTTTTTTAAGGATTGCCAGTAGCTTAGGTCAGTTGCTTTCTCATCGTTTAATATTTTTAAAAGGTGACCTGTTGAATTAATTGTGAAGCAGATTTTTAAAATATAAAGTATTTTTCAACTGTACCTTCCAGTAATTAGGCTGTCACCTTTGGAAGTATGATTATCCCAATATTTTATGACTTTGCAGCATAATTTGAAAAATGTAAGTTTTTGAGAAGGCATTTTTAATCTATTTTTTTTAATTAGATGCTGTTGCGCATGGTGCTGCTAAAAATTAACATTATTGCAGTCTTTAGTTACTTTTAAATTATCTTGACAGGCATATCGTACCTGTTGCATTGTAGGTCTGCTTTATCTCTACTGAACATTTGTTTTAGTTAGCTTTGGAGTAGAGTAATAGGATATACGTTAGCTAAATAAAAACAACAGTAATACAGTTCTAAATATCAGTCCCAATCCTTGGGTGGCTTGTTCTTTCTCAGATGAGGGCAGTTCTGCTACGGTGCCTTGTATAGCAAAAGTGTGTTATCTAAAAACAAGTTACATTTCTTTCTTCATAATGAACGGTCTTCTGTACGTTTTAAAATACTTTTGTGCCTTCACACTGTCAATTGTGTACAAGTTTAATTCTCTTGATGAGACAAACTGATCAAAGGAATGAAAGATTTTCACTGCACATGTGTAAATTTATGTGATGTGAATTCAGTAACCATTCTATCACAAAAAATAAGAAAAAGGCAGTAATATCATTCTCATAATGGAAGCATGAAGTATTGTTGGAGGATGGCATAATTGCAAGAGATACCCTTGTGATTTTCCAAGTAAAGCTTAATGGAGGAAGGGAGTGTTCAATTATAATTGCATCTTTGTGTATATTCACTGTAATATTTGGTAAGGTAATCATTTTTTTTTATTTTTGCCAGACTAACGAGAATGACCTAAGGAAGTTTTTTTCCCAGTATGGCTGTGTTAAAGAAGTAAAAATAGTAAATGACAGAGCAGGAGTATCAAAGGGGTTAGTAGAGAAAGCATGTACAATGCAGAAATCCTACTAGCTGGTTCAGATAAGAACGGTTCCATATGTTATTACCTGTGAATTTTAGGACCTTCAGTTGAAAAAGTCAGTTACATGTAAAGACAAATGATTTAAAATACTTGTTTATAGGAAATACCATTTTGATTTTACTTCTGCCGTTCATATCATCTTCAGCAACCTACCAACTATGAATTACATATTGCTAATTATATTAAACTTTGATATGATCTTCATACAAGAGAAGCCTCTTAAATGGTCCACTGAGTGCCTGTGTATCTATTAATAATGCCATTGAGAGTTTCAATAGAGTATGCAAAAAAGAGCATGTAATTATCTTAGTAGCATTTTCATTCTTTTCTTGAGGCCTTGTAAATAAGCTTACAATATTTTTAGCTTAAGATAATTTACTAGCCTGTTTTCTCACCCTGTACTTGTCGTACAATTTATTTATTTATTTATTTGATATGTTTATATACTTGTTTTTTTCTGAAGTATTTCAGGATTGAAAGTATATGATGTAATAGCAGGATAGAATAACTTGATAAGGCCAGGGGCCCTCATATCTACGGGACCGTCTCACCCCATATGTCCCGAGTTGCGTCCTCCGATCAGCGGAGGCGAATCTGTTGGTGGTCCCCGGCCCCTCCATGATGCGACTGGCCTCCACGCAGGCCAAGGCATTTACTGCCCTGGCCCCACCTGAGTGGGCAGGCATCTTCCTCCAGCAGTTAGGGCCCTGCGGGACCTCGGCGAGTTCCGCAGGGCCTGCAAAACTGTGTTGTTCCACCAGGCTTTTGGGGGGGCCGGCCACTGAGCCCGCCCCTCTTTTGTTGCCCGCACACTGGCTATATATCTGACCATCTGCCTACCCCCTCCCGCCCAGGGTTTGTCCACTGGGGGTTGGATCCCAGACACCTTTTATTATTATCATTCATTTTTTGTAGGTTACTGCTGCTATAGTTTTAATAGTTTTAATAGTTTTAAGGTTTTGTATTGTTTTAATTGGGGTTATTCGATTTGTTTTATTGTCTTGTTATTTGTTGTTGTACACTGCCCTGTGCCCTTTGGGGGTAGGGCGGTTTATCAAATCAAATAAATAAATAAATAAACTAAATAAATAAATACATTGTATTATCGAAGGCTTTCATGGCCGGAATCACCTGGGTGCTGTGTGGTTTCCGGGCTGTATGGCCGTGTTCTAGCAGCATTCTCTCCTGTCTTTTCGCCTGCATCTGTGGCTGGCATCTTCAGAGGATCTGATGTTGGGAAAGCAAGTGGAGTATATAATACCTGTTGCAGAGTCCAGGGTGGGTGAAGAAACATTGTCTGTGAGTAACAAAGAGAGACAGCCAGGTCAATCGGTGAGGGCGTCTGAATAGAAGTATGAGTAACAACGCAGTCTATAGCATGGGAGTAACAATGGAGATAGCAAGGTCATGTTACTCCCATGCTATAGACTTCATTGTTACTCATACTTCTATTCAGATGCCCTCACCGATTGACCTGGCTGTTTTCTTTGTTACTTTCACAGACAATGTTTCTTCACACTTACCCTGGACTCCGCAGCAGGTATATATACTCCACTTGCTTTCCCAACATCAGATCCTCTGAAGATGCCAACAACAGCTGCAGGCATCAGGAGAGAATGCTACTACCAACTCTGTCATACAGCTCCCTACAATCTCACAATCCTAACTCCTTCATTAAGTCCTACTTTTATATGCTCAGTTAAGAGCTTGGGGGTGGTCCTGGACCTTACCGTTTTTATTAGAAAACCAAGTTGGTATGATGACTAAGAATGTTATTTTTCCCCAGCTTCATTTAGCATGAAAGTTATTTTCCCTAGGCTGATTGATTCTGCGGTCGTCTTAAGAGTGGAGTGTTACAATGTGGCCCACATGGGGTTGGTCACCCGTGAAGACAATCCAGACCAACCCCAGTTGATTCAAAATTAGGCTGCTCAACTATCGCTTGGAACTAGCTGTTTTGTGTTTTATTGCCATCTGGAAATCTATTTGTTACTTATTTGTTTCTGGGCAGACTTCACTTCCTCTTTGCCCACCCACTCCCTTAACATAGATATAATTAACATTCAGTTGAAATAGAGAGAAGAAATTTACTTCTGTCTGCCTCTCAAAGCCAGTGGTGCCCTAGGTGAATGGCTAAATCACCTATGTGATCGGGCTGCTTTATAAAATGAAGGCATTGGCTTTGGTGGCCAACCTCCAGGTGGCACCTGGAGATCTCCCACTATTACAGCTGATCTCCAGGCAACCAAAACAATTTCCTCTGGAAAAATGGCTGCTTTGCAAGGATGACTCCATGGCATTATGCCCTTCCCTAAACCCCTAAATTTCCAGATGTTTCCCATCCAGAGCTGGCAGTCCTTGCATTGGTCCTTCTATCTTTTAGTTGTTGTAAAGCTGAACTATTTTGGAAGGCACTGGAGGGGGGCTATTAGTATTAACATGGGATCCACACTGGATTGGGACCATGACGTTTGGCGAGGGGGAATTTAACAGTTTTTCCAGTGCTTTTATTACATTATAAATCACTTCCCTATTTGTCCTAATGCAGAAAATGTGTAGGTACTCACCTTATCATGGCAAATGGTCCTACCGCTATGGTTTCAGTCCATTTGAGTTACACCCTGTGGGTGCTGTTTACACAAAATCGAAGAGAATTTTTGAAGACCTACCTTTAGGGTGTAACGTCGTTTGGCCCTAAAATACGCCCACGACAATGCATGCTTTGGAAAAAAAAAACCAGGGTCCATCTGAACATATTTATTTAAACAATATGTAATGCAAACTGAGAAAAAATAATGAATGCTGTTTTACTTAGGTATGGTTTTGTCACATTTGAAACTCAGGAAGATGCACAGAAGATTCTACAAGAGGTAAAATGATGTTACATATGTGTAAAAATATGCTGTAATAAGTACATAGACATTATGTACAATGCTTTTGGTATTTTATGTACAACAAGACTGAATTTTCAGCACAGCATCTCTTCTGTGGCACTGCTCTATGTTTACCTGTATGAATACATTGTTCATGGTTTGAAGAGTTGCATCCTTCTAAATCCATGGACTTAAGTGAATTTAAATGGGTGTAACTCTGCTTAGGACCGTACAGCAAGTCATCTGTCCTGAATCCACTTTCCTGCATGTATTCTGATTTTGAAAAGCATAGTCATTAGACAATAACTGCAGAATGAAAAGGTTTAGGTAAGAGGCCATGATTTTTTTTTTACATCTAACCACCACATGGAATTCCTATACGTAGATGCCTTTATTTTATTTTATTGCATTTTAAAAATTTACCTGTGATTTTGGTCCAAGTTAAGTGTTGTCTTGCAAAACTAACTTACAAAGAGGCAAGGCATGTAGTTACAGTTATGGGGATGGAAGAGTACACTGACGTCCCTTCAACCAGCAGAATATGGGAAGGGTGCTGTCCTCCAGATAGACAGCACCATTGGCAATTCAAAGGGAAAATATTCTAACCTTTTCATGTGTTAATTAGAGGGTCCATGTTCTGGTAGGCTTGAACGCAGATTGGCTAAGGCCCCTGAACTCCACCCGGGGAAGCATCTGGAAAGGGGAACTGTTCCTTTGACTGGGCCTCACGTAGGCCCTTTCCACACGGGTCCAAAAACAGCGGCCCAGGGACGGAAAAACACCAGTCCCTGGGGTGCTGTTCGCACAGGTGCCGCTGCTGCAACGCAGCAGTTCCGTCCTGTGCAGCCCTGAGCAGTGCAAAGGCGCTGCTTTCCACCTCCCTTCCCAAGGAGCCAACAGCACCGCGCGGAAGACACCGCTTTCCTGTCCCCCCCACTCATCTCGTCCTCCACCGTCAGTCTGGAGGGCTGCTGAGACCCGCCCACTCTGACCTCTGGAGGTTGGAGGGCAGTATGGGCAGGTCCCTGCAGCCCTCCAGACTGACACTGGAGGACGAGGTGAGTGGGGGGGACGGATGCAGAAGAGGCCTGGCATAATTTCTGCCAGTGGAGAGGCGCCCTTTCCGCCATGCAGAAGGGGCCAGAGAGTAACACGTCTTGTGTGCATTTGCAGTGGAGGATGACAGAGGAGAATGATGCTGAAGATGTTTGCAGGTTTCCTTGGGGAGTGGGTATCATGCAGCCCACAAAGGCCAGAAATGCCAGGGATTTGTAAGTTCCCAGTTAGTAGTTTTTCTTTTCCTTGATGTTTCTAGTTCCTGTCTTGTAGGTACTTAGAGCTTGTGCCTTGTAGAAATAAAGCTGTTTAAGAGAGTTTACGACCTTCCTTACTCACTTGCCTGGCAACTTGGAATGCTAAAATTCACCTTTGTGCAAGCCACCCATGGAGGATTTCTGCCAGCTGTTTTTGAAGCTCCAGGTGACCAGTGAGTGCTCTCATCCCCTAGTAACTTAGACAGGCGAACGTTTTTTCCTTCCTGAAACCCACGTGACTGAGGACAGGGAAGCACTCTCCCTCCAATTTGCTCTTCGCTGCAGAAGTAGGACATCTTCCAGCGAGCTCCAGCATTGTGGTATGTTAGTTAAGGGTTTTTTTAGAGTTTCCTTCCTTCTACTTAGGACTAAACCATTCTGTACAGGTGGTGCCCTTTTTATATGTTTTAAGGGCTCCCACAAGTGAAAGGGGGTCATGGTTCAGACCCTCTCACAATAGGTAGGTTCAGCCATTAGATTGCCTTATGAAAAGTCTAAAGTTCCTTGCCTTTTGCACATTAGGACCCACTCTACAAGGACCCAAGCAGCTTCGCCTGCTGTTGGTGTGAAAGTGGACTTATTAGATGTCTGTAAGGCGGCCACTGGGTTGAATCCTTTGACCTTCATTGAGTATCATCCTGTGGACCTCAATGCCAGGGCAGAGGCGGCAGTGGGGAAAGCTGTGTCACGGTCTTTGTTTCATTAACAGCTCCACACCCACCTCTGTTGCATTTGAAGAAGAAGAAGAGATTTATATCCCCCCTTTCTCTCCTGCAGGAGACTCAAAGGGGCTTACAGTCTCCTTGCCCTTCCCCCCCCCCCACAACAAACACCCTGTGAGGTAGGGGCTGAGAGAGCTCCGAAAAGCTGTGACTAGCCCAAAGTCACCCAGTTGGCGTGTGTGGGAGTGCACAGGCTAATCTGAATTCCCCAGATAAGCCTCCACAGCTCAGGCAGCAGAGCTGGGAATCAAACCCGGTTCCTCCAGATTAGATAAATGAGCTCTTAACCTCCTACGCCACTGCTGCTCCTTGAGCTTGCCATTCTCCCATGTTGGACTGCACAGAGACCACAAAGATGAAAAACAGTGTTTCACTTACCTGTAACTGTTTGTTTGTTGAGTGGTCCTCTGTGCAGGCACACGTCCCTCCCTCCTTTCCCCACTGTGAGCTGTCTATGAAGGGAGAGAGAATCCTTCCCCGCCCTCAATCACGTGGGTTTCAGGCAGGAAAAACCATTGGCCTGACTGCGTGACTGAAGGAGGGGAGCACTCACTTGTCACCTGGAGCTTCAAAAACTGAAAAAAATTCTCCATGGTTGACCTGCGCGTGTGCAGTGTCATGTGTGCCTGCACAGAGGACCACTTGATGAACAATTACAGGTAAGTGCAACACTTTTTATACACCCTTGAGGTGTCTGCTTAGTGGACAGCTTGAGCGGGGACTGATTGTTACCCAGGGTGATGGCGAGAAAGGAGGGCAGGATGAGACTTTTTTCCTCAGCTTCCTGACTGTGCTGTGAGCTGGCTTACAAAGAGGCAAGGCATGTAGTTACAGTTATGGGGATGGAAGAGTACACTGACGTCCCTTCAACCAGCAGAATATGGGAAGGGTGCTGTCCTCCAGATAGACAGCACCATTGGCAATTCAAAGGGAAAATATTCTAACCTTTTCATGTGTTAATTAGAGGGTCCATGTTCTGGTAGGCTTGAACGCAGATTGGCTAAGGCCCCTGAACTCCACCCGGGGAAGCATCTGGAAAGGGGAACTGTTCCTTTGACTGGGCCTCCTACGTGGAAGAACCCTTTCCACCATGGGTCCAAAACAGCGTGGCTTGAGGAGGCCGGAAAAACTTGTACCAGTCCCTGGGGTGCACAGTAGGCACAGGTTAAGCCTGCTGCAACGCAGCAACAGTTCAAATCCTGTGCAGCCACAAAGAGGAGCAGTGCAAAGGCGCTGCTTTCCACCTCCCTTCCCAAGGAGCCAACAGTCTGGAGAGAAAGAACTCTCACACTGCCAGAGTGGTTAAACAGTCCTGCCGCAGGATGGCGCTGTCCCGCCTTATAACTATCCAACATTCTGTGATCTGGCGTTGTTGTTGGGGGTGTGTGTGTGTACATACATACATACATACATACATACATACATACATTAGCAGAGTAGAACAGACTGATTCTCAGTTGCTTTATATATATATATATATATATACACACACACACACACACACACACACACACACACACACGAGTTTACTAACTATAAAGGGAGAGTTACATGAAGATAAAATAAGAAATCCTTTCTCTCCTGTTACACATCTACATTACTGTATGGTTGGTTACATCTGCAGTCTCACGGTTGAGGTGGTGGTGGTGTCGTGTCTGCTCAAACAAAGAAACAGTTAACTTTATAACTTCAGAAGTATGTTCTCACTAACATGTAAGCAATGGTTATCTGACTGACCAATAGCTAATCAGTCGATCAGCTCATTAACAGTGACTTCAGCAACTTGTTTGCACACAAACAGTTAACCCTTTTATGACTGAGTTGTGACAGACACTTGCAAAATCCCCACAATTGTCTTTAACAACTCTGTTTAAGATGTACATCAAACAAAAACCACATAGTTATTATATTTAAAACATTTATTAGCCGCATCTGCTCCTTACAGAGCTCAAGGCAGCTTACAATACAAATAACATCCATAAAACAGGGTATATAAAAATACACAAAACCAGCTCTCCTGAAAGGGGACTCCATATTGAAGGGTTTCTCAGGCGAGGGTCTGGGACCCGTGGGTGTCCACAAAGGTGTCCTAAAGGTCTGCAAGTCCTTTGTAAAGACAGAGCGCGAGCCTTTCTTATGCTTCATGAGCTAACGTAAAAACTGAGCCCTCTCTGTTTTCTACCGATAAGGTAGGGACTTCATGGGAAGGAGCTGGTCCCCTTGGCACGGAGACAAGTGGCATGTAAATATTTCAAATGAAATAAATACATTTTTCTTTCAAAAGGCAGGAACTCAAAAAGTGGCCACTGCCTGCAGATGGCTGGTGTCCAGATCACCTCAGGGCGCGAGCTAGGAAGCATGCTGGTCAACTGCTGGGAACCTGCAGCTCAGCCCCAGGAACTCCAGTTTGATTGAGGGGAACCAAGAAGGTCCAGTGCTAATGTCCAGTCCATCATAACTACATCCAGTATAAAACTGAGCTGTTTTTTATTCTCATTTTCAGTGGAAAGGGTTTTAGCAGAGAGAAGGATGCCACTTGGTGTCCATAGATAGTAACTGCCATCAGCTGTTGTCAGCTGAATACCAGAAATGCAGCTTTCATGTAATGAAGTTCATTTATACCCCGTCTTTCTCCTCGTTTGTTCTCCTCTCCTCCACGCTGTTCTCACAAAACCCTGTGAGGTAGGTGAGACTGTCAGTGTATGAGTAGCACATCATCCCCCAGTGGGCGTCCACGGCAAAGCAAGGGTTTGAACCTGGGGCTCCCATTCCTGGTCCAGTGCTCTAACCATTATACTGCACTGGCTCTCCGTTACACCCTCCTAGTTTTTGTGTGATGCTGGTTTTTATATCGATTCTGAAAAATCTGTTGTGGGCACTTTCCCACCCTGTTTGTTTGACCTCTGGCAAAAGTTATCAACCAGTAAAGAATTTTATGACATTCTCCAGTGAAAGGTTTCTTGTAAATCAAGAGATGAGGCTGAGTGGAACTTGGCTGAGGGCCTTTTGAGTCGTGGCCCCAGGGCATCAGGTACCTTCAATGACCTGTCCTTGAAAGCCTTGTACGGACAACACAGACAATTGACTGATGCGTTTAAAATGTGGCAAGTAATATTCTCTTTGCATAGTTTTGGGAACATAAGGCGGCTGAAGCCTGCACAGACTCCACAAACTTGTGTCTGTTATGAGCTGGCTGAAGAGAGCTTGGGGTCCATGGCAGATTTTGGATCAGAATGGGGAGGGGGGATCTTTGTATGTCTAAAATTCTGCAAACTGTTGCAGTATTTTCAGGTGCTCCTGAAGCAGCTTAATGGTAAAAGAATAAAAGTGTCGGCGTATTTTTTTAGGGCATAAAAAAGATTTGTCGCTTCAAGTACCTTCCGAAATAAAAATGGTTATATTCTGTTCCCCAGAAAAATGATAGTAGGGTTGTATATTCACCTGCCACATGCTGGACCTTTTTTTGTTGTAGAATTCTCCACCTGAGTTCTAATGTCTACCTAGCCCTGCTCCCACCTACTGCTGTCCTTTGAAAGTAAAAATACATTTTGCCATTCAGTTTAATTACACAACATTGGCACCCAACTCAGTTACACACCTGTACTCCTGGCTGGCCTTCCTCACTTTCCACGCTGATGGTGTCCTTCCACCCATAGTAAGCCCAGTGTCGCTGCCAGTGCTGGCTGGCCGGCCGCGAGCAGTGGGCTGCAAGCCCCCCTTACTCAGATCCCATTTGTCGGCATCAACAGCTGCCAGATGGACCCATGACCCAGCAGCATTGGAGAAGGGGGCCTGCCTGCCTGTCTGCCTGCCTTTGCGACTGTGTTGGTGATTGTGGACTAGCCCAGGGATAGCCCTTTGTGATTGGATTTAAAATAACAGTGAGGAGAGTTCTCTCCAGAAGTAGACATGCCTGCATCACTCCATTGGCCATTTTGCCAAGAAATACTGTGTTTCCCCGAAAATAAGACAGGGTCTTATATTAATTTTTGCACCAAAAGATGCATTAGGGCTTATTTTCGGGGTAGGACTTATATTCGGGGATGTACGGTACCTTCACAATTCATTAAGGTCGGCTCTCGGCAAACTGTTGCTTCCCCCATCATGTGTGACACAAGCTGCATCCTCATTGGCAGGGAGCACAGGGCATTGTCCGCAATTGTGATCTTTAACTACCAGTAGGGCTTATTTTTGGAGGAGGGCTTATCTTTTAAGCATCCTCCAAAAATCCTGAAAAATCATGATAGGGCTTATTTTCGGGGTAGGGCTTATTTTTGGGGAAACATGGTAGTATGATGCAGCTTGCAAATGGCAAGTATTGGTGGTAATTGTTCAGTGCACTATAAATGAACTTGTATCAAAGCATTGTGTTCAAATCATGCACAAAAATGGTTTTGACAGAGGCAGCACAAAAAAAAGGAATTATAATTCTTATATGTGTTTGGGGCTATATTCTAATGCAGAAGCATACAATTTTATCGACTGCTGTACCTCAACTGGCCATACTATCGTCTTTCTGTGGAAGAGTATAGACGGGAGTTGAGTAGGAATGCCTCTTGGGGCTGCACGCTCTGTGGTCCGGGCCCAGTCTTGCATGCCTATCAGTCCTGCCTTACTCAGAGCAGGATGCCCAGCAGAAGGTTGTCAGCCCCACAGAAATCTCTGCAGATGAAGGCTGCCCTTCGCACATTAATTGTACAAGCATTTAATCTGCGGAATACCCAGTTGTTGGATAATGAGCCTGCACATCATGCGCTGCGTGGTATGTTCTTCTGTACATTTTGCCTCCTAAAAATGGCTTGTTAATTTTATATTTTTAACCATTTGTGACATTTATATAGGGCATGCAGACTTAAATGTTATGCATTTCTGTGTACTACTGTTACAAAGGTATATATGAGAATAGTGATCACTGTAACATAAGAGAAATGCTTCCAGACAAATATTGTTTGTTTTATTTTAAAAATCCTAAGTCTACACAGTTTGAATTAAGAGTTCTCAAAATCACTGTGACTAATTGGAAGTCTAAATAGGTCACTTGTTTGGACAGATATCTTCACAGATCACAAATCTGAAAAGATGCTTGGTAGTCGGCAAAACACTTTGCTTGGTAGTCGGCAAAACACTTTGCTCACTCCATGGCCCTTTCCGTACACGCGCGGATCCGAGCCTCCGCCAGCATAATTTATGCCAGCAGAGGCTCAGGGGCTGTTTGCACGTTAGTGTGCGAGCGGCCGGTGCTTCCCCCTTAGCTGGAGAGGCGGCTCTATATGGAGCTGCCTCCGGTCGCCCCCCTCACCATCCCGTCCTTCGTCGCTCTGGAGGGCTGCAGGGACCCGCCCACACTGCCCTCCAACCTCCAGGGGACGGAGGGCAGCATGGGCGGGGCTTTGCAGCCCTCCATAGCAACGAAGGGAGGGGAGGGGGAAAGCAGTGTCTTCCTGCCGGTGCTGTTCACACCACGCTGACGGGAAGACGGTGCTTTAGAAAAACCTTGCTAGTTTTGCGAGGTTAATAGGACGGCGCTGCTGCGATGCAGCAGCACCTCCTGTGTAAACAGCCGCCCAGGGACGGTGTTTTTGCCGTCTCTGGGCTACTGTAAATCACCCGTGTGGAAAGGGCCCATGTTTCTGCTGGAATCTGAGTGAAATGACATTTCTAAAACCTGAATTGCTGCATTCATTTGCTGAATACTGTCTGTGAAAAAAGTATAAGAAAGATCATTGGGTGCATTTTCCTTGTTTTGGTTTAGGCTGAAAAGCTGAACTATAAAGATAAGAAACTGAACATTGGTCCAGCAATAAGAAAACAAGTAGGGATTCCTCGTATGTATTTACTTGCTTATTTTTTTCATAGTTTACTGAAAAAAACAAACAGGATGTAAAAATTGAGCTTCTGCAACTTGCAGGGAATGAATCGAGAGAGAGAGAGAGAGACTTGTTCGTGCTTTTGCTGCTGGTTTTCTCCCTGGCTGCTGTCTGGTGAGAAAGAGCCCCTGGAGAGGTTTGCCACCACCCATCCCCCTGCAACGGGCTGTTTCACAGAGCCAAATAAGCACTGGGAAACAATAACTATGAATGTATTGTCGAAGGCTTTCACGGCCGGAATCACTTGGGTGCTGTGTGGTTTCCGGGCTGTATGGCCGTGTTCTAGCAGCATTCTCTCCTGACGTTTCGCCTGCATCTGTGGCTGGCATCTTCAGAGGATCCTCCGAAGATGCCATCCACAGATGCAGGCGAAACGTCAGGAGAGAATGCTGCTAGAACACGGCCATACAGCCCAGAAACCACACAGCACCCAATAACTATGAATGATTGCCTAATTCAATGAAATAATAATTGTAGACAACCTCCGCTTAAGAGTTTTAATAAGCAATGTCTGTGTGATCTTTGTCCTCAGAGAGAACAGTTAGAAGGACAGTCCAGTTCTTCCTTGCATCCATTTCAGTTTTCCTTCCTGCATGTGGAGGACTTTGTGCATTTATTAAGCTGAGAGCAGTGTAAAATGTGCCCTGTATTTTCAAATCTGAAGTATGCTTTACTCAGTAGATTACTTTGTCCCAATAAGTGGAATGTTGGATCATATCTGATGTATTTTAAATGTGCCCTGACCTGGCTAGTCCCAGGATAGCCTGATTTTGTCAGATCTCAGAAGCTCAGCATGGTTGACCCTGGCAAACATTTGGAAGGGAGATCTCCAAGCAATACCAGAGCTGTGACGCAGAGGCAGGCAATGGCAAACCCCTCTGAACATGTTTTGCCTTGAAAACCCCGCAGGGCCCCATAAGTCAGCTGTGTCTTGACTGCAGAAAGTGTTTTTAATAATGGAAAATGGTATCCAGGTGTGTTACAGTTTTTACAGTACAAAGACTTTTTCAAATGGTTTGTACTTTACAACTAATATCCAGTCCAAATGTTTAGCAAGGTGCATCGTTTTTGACATGAATGGAAGGTGATCACAGGAGGGCATAAGTGACCTCTTTTCTGCCTCTTTCTTGATAGCCCTACAGTGAGTAGCAAGACACACCCCAGCGTCTTTTGAGCATACAGAGGCTGTGGGGCTGTGGGGAGGAGCAGGGCAGCTAGATCTACAGGCGGATAGGGCAAAGGGTTATTATTCCACCCTAGAGGATAGTTAAATGGTTTGATGTTATTCATGGATTAGCAGTATGAATGCCATGTAGGAAGCTGTTTTGAGTGGGAGCATGCAATGTAGACTGGTGATAGTTGCAAGGTCCTGAGGAAGGTATTATTTATGAAAACACTTTTAAATCCAGAGAACCCATGAACCACAGAAGGCAACTAACCGCAGAATGCAATCTTGAAGGAATTGTTTGCCTATGATTATATTTCTACATGATAGCAATATTGTTTTGACACATACCAGAGAATTACATTGGTGATCTTTGTAATTATATCACACACTGTGGTGATTGCATACTTGTGGTACTATACTGAGTAGCCCTTATGGAATTGCTTCTGGTTGTTTTGACTTTGATCTGTTTGCCCCCTGTGACATTGGCGTTATTCCCGTCCCGTAGCAGATCAGTAGGGAAAGATGTCCTTATGCACATTTGCAGTTCTGCACTGTTTGCCCTCTGGAATGCATGGACGAGCAGCAACTTTTTGTATGTGCAACTCACAGTAAGTTGCGTATCCCATGTAATACTTGCTGTTCTGAGGCAACCCTAAGAAGGTCTACTCTGGAGCAAGTCCCAGATGGAGCTTTGTCCCCACAAAATTTACTAGTGGGTATTAAAAGTTCCTCAGCCAGTGGCCTTGTTCAGTTTGCAAACGGTCAGAAGCAGTTGCCTTCCACACGATTCTGCTACTTTGTTGGTGTCATTTCACTGATTGTATTTGTAGAGTCTTTTAAAAATGATTCTGAAGCAATTATTTAAAATACAGTGAGCTGAATCTTTAATTTAGCAATTAAAATTCTATTGACAGTATTTGTATTTCCCCTAGTCAGGGGTTCCCAATGTGGTGTCCGTGGGCACCTTTCCTAGGGCCCATCAAAGTTTTTAGAAAGTAGGTGGGGCCAGGTGGCACTTTTGCCCAGCAGTGGTTCTGGGTAGCTAGCCGTTGGAGACTTGGTGGACTGTGCAGAGTTTTAAAAATGTTGTTTAGACAGCAGCTGCCACCACAGCACAATGATCTTCATGGTGTGACCACGGGTAACCTGAGGCAGCCATATTTTTCTCAAACTCCACCTCTATGGCAGCCATTTTGTTGTCGTGCCCGCCATGCTGTGTCAGAATTCCGAAGATGACCACGGGCTGAAAAGGGTTGGGGACCCCTGTCCTAAATTTTAACAAAATAATTCTTCGTTGTTTTCAGTATTCAAAACGCACATGAGTTTTTATGACCGCTGCTTATTGTAGGATCCAGTATAATGCCTGCAGCTGGTACAATGTACCTGACTACTTCCACTGGGTATCCTTACACATACCACAATGGCGTGGCTTATTTCCATTCTCCCGAAGTTGCCTCCATTCCACAGCCGTGGCCTGTAAGTAATTCTTCTAATTGAAATATTAAGATTCTGAGCATTTATTTATTTTAACGATTTCTATCCTGTTCTTTACACCAGAGATACTCGAGATGGGTTGTAGATATTTAAAAATATATAACCAGCAGTCCTGTATTTCTCAACAGGTATAATAATAATTTTCTGTCTCGTCAAAAGAACGTTGTTGTCTTTTAAGAGATCTTTCCCATCATCCTAACTGACTATCTTAATAGATTTATTACCATGGTTGTCTCTGCCTCCACCTTCATTGCTGTACTTTAATGACACTCTGACTCTGTGTCATCGTCATTTCATAAATTGTCAAAGAGCAGATTTTGTGAGAGGCGTAATGCCATCGTCTGCTAAGAACTAAATGAAGTTTCTCCTTTTCTGCACAACACCACTATTTTACAAAATGTGACAAATTCCCATACAGTTTGGGGAAAAACATGTTTAAAAGAAGGTAGGATAACAATAGAATTTGGAAGTCAGTCAATACATGCAGGTAGCTCTAGAACCTTTTGTAGTAATACTAATGAGTTTAAGATTTTTTAGATTCTTTAAAATATCATAGGAATGTTTCCAGCCTTGTCCACTTTTTAAAAAGAAAATTTTATAGATTTCGGGGGGGCAGTTAACAGAATTTGAAATGGAAATGTGAATTTGCAAGAATCATAGTTATAGTAAGTAGTCACTTGATTAAAGTGATCTATTTTTCAAAGTTCCTGTTCTTTAGTACAGTGCTCAAAGTATTTGTCTTGGTGAAAGTTTGTTTTTACTGGTGGTGGTTGTTGGTTTAAGATTTTAATGCAATTTTCTCTCTTTTAAAGTCACGTTCTATTTCCAATTCTCCTGTAATGGTAGCCCAACCTGTTTATCAACAGCATGCATATCATTATCAGGTAAAAAAATTTGTTTGCAAATGACTTGAATTGAGATTGGATTATGATTCAGATTGCAGTTGTGTGCTTTTAAAGGTGTAGTCTTGTAAAATATGTTTATTGTCCATTTTGACTCTATGGTGTTTTAGTGTGCTGTATTCACCTATTTTCGGCCTTTGTTTTACTTTATTTTACCAGCTGTTTACTTGCATGGAGTTTTTTGACACAGTAATTTTTTAAGCAAACCGGCTTCTTTTCAATTGCTATAGGCTCCGGCACAGTGTCTTCCGGGACAGTGGCAGTGGAGTATTCCCCAGGTAATTACTCAATCCTCATTACCTGTTTGTTTATGTATGACATTTACATCTCAATCTTCCTCCAGATAACTCAGGACAGCATATATTGTCTAGAATGAAAATTTGTGAGGGGCGATCTGCCACTCTCAGTGCCTCTTTCTCCCAAGACCGCTCAGTACCCGATAAAGTTGCCAGCTTTGGGTTGGGAACTACCTGGAGATTTTGGGGATGGGGCTTGGGGGACAGGATTAGGGGGTGGGAGGGGCCTCAGCAGGGCAGAATACCACGAAGTCCATCCTCTAAAGCAGCTGATTTTGGTCATCTGGAGATTCTAATAGCAGATCTCCAGGTGCCACCTGGAGGCTGGTGCCCTCATTCACAGGCAGGAGGTATGGGAGGCATCCTCAGTCATGTGGTGCTCTCTCAATTTCTCTTCCTCTTGGTTCATGAGCTAGAGTGCAATGCCCCACCCTTGGCCTGCTCCAGTCCAAAACCGCCTGCCATAGGCGGGCCATTTCCCAGAAGCACGTCGAGGGGAAATGGCACCCGGGGACAACACCTCCTCCAGGCGCCCCCCACCCCTGCTTGGGGCAGGGCTCAGACCAAGCCCCTCCCCCTCCCTGCAGGTTGGTTCCTGCCGTCCCCAGGACCTGAGGATGCCCTGCACAAAGGCCGAGGGGGCGGGGCTCAGTGGCGGCAGGTGGCCCAGGTGGGCCCCACAGCTATCCACCACCAAGCCCCACCCCCGCCTCCCTGCAGGGGGGTGCAGGGCTCAGTGGCATGCCACTGGGGTGAATTCTGTTCCATCCGGGGGGGTGGGGGGTGCCAGGAAGGGTGACCCCATGTCCCTACAAGCTGCATGCCTCTGCTGTTTCCCAGGTCACCATGCAGACAGGCAGTGTTTCTGCCCCAGTCCTGGGCCACCAATCAGCTGCATTCTGAGAGGAGGGAGGGAGGGCGGAAGCCCTACAGGAGTCCCATGTCATGCACTGCCCCCTCCCTCACCTTGTAGCTTCCACTGGGGGCGGGGGCTGATTTCCCACACCCACAACAAAGTGGTGATCCATGAAGTATGGCGATCACTGTGAAGGCTGGAGCTTTATCACTAAGGTTGTCAGTATCCTTCCCAGTGGAGGGAGTTGTGAGCAGCACAAGCCAGTCCGACTGCCCTCATCCACTGCAGATGCCTCTTCTGGATTCTGCTGCCTGTCGGTGGGTGGGAAATGACAGTTTGTTCAGTTCTGCTAAAGAAGCCTTGAAGAAGAGTATTTCAGGGTGGGAGGGGCTGGCGGAAGTTGTGCTTCTCCCCATGTCTTTGGCTTGTTTGGGTCAGGATTACAGCAGTATTTTCCAGGTGAGGGCGGAGTATAGTAAACCCTGCCCTTGAAAGTAAGAAAATAAAGAGCAGGCTGCCAAGTCATCCCTCCAGCACTGTTTGCTTGAGTGCATGGCTGAGATGTAAACTGTTTCCTTTCCATTTGTGTTTCTGAAGTGAGGCGGTAGCATTGGCATGATGGAGCACAGGTTATCTTTGTTCTAATTGTGCTTTTAAAAAAAGTTTATATTCTGTGGTGGCAGTTTCTATATGTCGAACCTTTATGGGAAGGGGGTGTTGTGTGGTTTCTGGGCTGTATGACCGTGTTCTAATAGAATTTTCTCCTGATGTTTCACCTGCATCTGTGGCTGGCATCTTCAGAGAATCATGGAGAAAATGCTACTAGAACACGGCCATACAACCCGGAAACCACACAACACCCCAGTGATTCTAGCAGTGAAAGCCTTCGACAATAATTTTTGGGAATTTTGTGCTATGTCCCTTCGCCCCAGTCTTAGCTCTTTTGAGGATTGAGGATTATAACTCCTAACTCTTTTTTCCGTTTTTGCTTTGTTCAGTCTCCTGCCTCTCCCACCTCATTCTTTTATCTGCACCCTTCTGAAATTACTTTCCAGCCGCTGGAGATTTCACAGGATGGCGGATGCATCCCTCCTCCCCTTTCCCTAATAGAAGCTGCCGTTCCAGAGGTATTTGTAGTTGATGAACTACTAGTAGAATGAGTCTGCCCTAAAAGGTTGATTCTTTCTAGATTAATTAATTGAATCAAGTACACTGTGAATATACATAGAAACATTTGCTCTGTGGAATTATTTTCAGAGAAAACTGGGCCACAAGGGGGCACAATTCTCCCTCTCTTCAGTGCAGAATAGTTTGAGTGGCAGACATTCATTTATTTCTATATTTACAATATATATACCCTGCCTTTTTACCCTCATCAGGCCACCCAGGTAGCTGATGTCCTAAAAACCGTTCAAACCAAACAAAAACAGACATCATTTAGACAATTAAAGCCAAATTAAAATACAACACACTGTACAATAAAATCCACATAGGTAAAAACAACAATTCACAGGGCAGGAAGGAGAGAGCACCAGATGGAACAAAAAAAGTCCTGTCCTGCTAATGGCAACAGGTAGGGGCAGGCGAGTCTCTCTGTCGCAGAGTTTTGGTGCCACGGTTGAGAAGGCCCTCTTCCAAGTTTGCAGTGTTTCTGATCTCAGAAGCTGGGGGCACCTGAGGCTGGACCTTGGATAATGACCGCAGTGGTTTCAAGTTGACAAAATGTAAACAAAACCACTGCTTATATACAGAATGAAACTTGCCTTGTGAAGGAATTCTTGAAGAGAGCAGGTCAGTTGCTACCTGTATGGCTTTTCTCTGGCTCCACACTTTGAGAATTGCTTTTCATAGGGAGTGATCTTCATTGGACCTCCTGGGAAGTGAGTCCCATTTTAGTCAGTGAGGCTGACTCCTAGGAAAATGTCTGGAATCCAGCAGTGCACAAGACCTAGCTACTTTAAATGAATTCAAATCTCCAGGCCCTGATGAGCTGCATCCCAGGGTATTAAAAGAACTACTGGTAGCAGAAGTAATCTCAGAACCACTTGCTATAATCTTTGAGAACTTCTGGAGAACAGGAGAAGTCCCAGTGGACTGGAGGAGGGCTAATGTTATCCCCATCTTCAAAAAGGAGAAAAAAGAGGACCCTAATAATTACCATCCAGTCAGCCTGACATCAATACCAGGGAAGATTCTGGAGCAGATCATTAGACAGACGGTCTGCCAGCACTTAGAAGGGAATACTGTGATCACAAAAAGTCCGCAGGGGTTTCTGAAAAACAAGTCATGCTGGACCAATCTTATCTCTTTTTTGGATAGAGTGACCAGCTTGGTAGATGAAGGAAATGATGTTATTGTAGCATACCTGGATTTTAGTAACGCTTTTGACAAGGTGCCCCATAATATTCTCGCAAGCAAGCTGGTGAAATGTGGACTAGACTACTATTAGATGGATGTCTAATTGGTTGTCTGATTGAACTCAAAGGGTGCTAATTAATGGCTCATCTTCATCCTGGAAAGAAGTGACTAGTGGGGTGCCACAGGGTTCTGTCCTGGGCCCAACGCTATTCAATATTTTTATCAACGACTTGGATAATGGAATAGAGGGCATGCTAATAAAATTTGCAGATGACACCAAATTAGGAGGGGTAGCTAATTCCCAGGGGACAGAGTCAGAATTCAAAATGATCTAGACCAGTGGTGGCGAACCTATGGCACGGGTGCCAGAGGTGGCACTCGGAGCCCTCTCTGTGGGCACGCGCAAACAGAGTGCCCCCCCCCCACATCTAGGCTGACCTGGGCCACTGGGCTCGATTATTAGCATTAAACCTAAGACCTATTTTTGGGAAGCAGTGTAGGTAACCCTGTCAAGCGCTGTTAAACCCCACTGATTTTCATGCAAAGAACAAAAGCGAAATCCTTTACCTGGGAGTAAGCTCGGTTGCTGGCAATGAGGCTTGCTTCTGAGTAAATCCTTCTAGGGTCGTGATTCACCCATTGGAAGAGATGCATGGTTACTTCAAAGCAAAGCCCCCGACTACCACCAAGCTTACTCCTGAGTAATGCATGCCTTGGAGCCAACCGTTTTTTCTAAACAAAAACCTCAGTATTCAGGTTAAATTGCCATGTTGGCACTTTGCAATAAATAAGTGGGTTTTGGGCTGCAGTTTGGGCACTCGGTCTCAAAAAGGTTCACCATCACTGACCTAGACAGATTAGACAGCTGGGCCAAAACAAACAAAATGAGTTTCAACAGAGATAAATGTAAGATTGTACACATAGGCAGAAAAAATGAAATGCAGAGATATAGGATGGGTAACACCTGGCTTGACAACACTACATGCGAAAGGAATCTGGGAGTCTTAGTAGACCATAAACTATATATGAGTCAGCAGTGTGATGCGGCGGCCAAGAAATCCAATGCGATTCTGGGTAGTATCAATAGGAGTATAGTGTCTAGATTGAGGGATGTAATTGTACCTCTCTATTCTGCATTTGTTAGAACTCACCTGGAATATTGTGTACAGTTCTGGGCACTGCAGTTCGGGAGGGATATTGACTGGCTGGAGTGGGTCCAGAGGAGGGCAACCAACCAAAATGGTAAAAGATCTGGAGTCCATGCCCTACGAAGAGAGGCGTAGGGAGCTAGAGATGTTTAGTCTGGAGAAGTGTAGGTTAAGGGGTGACATGATAGCCATGTTTAAATATTTGAAGGGATGTCATGTCGGAGAGGGAGCAAGCTTGTTTTCTGTGCGTCAGAGACTAGGACACAGAGTAATGGATTCTCTACATGATATGTAACAGTGATCCTGTTATTGTACTTGGAATGTATGGTACTTCTGGTTTTATGCCTAATAAAGGTTTTTGGATTAGATTGGAGTAATGGATTAGATTGGAGTAATGGATTCAAGAGATTCCACCTAAACATTAGGAAGAACTTCCTGACCGTCAGGGCTGTTCGACAGTGGAATTCACGGCCTCGGAGAGTGGTGGAGTCTCCTTCTTTGCAGGTTTTTAATCAGAGGCTAGATGACCATCTGTCGGGAGTGCTTTGATTGTGTGTTCCTGCATGACAGGGGGTTGGACTGGATGGCCCTTGGGGTCTCTTCCAACTCTATGATTCTATCTGGTGGAATACCCAGCACTTTCTTCTCTGTATATTACATGGCCAGAGATTGGCTGCACCAGATCTTGAGCTAGTGGAAGCGCAAGTGGGATTGTGGTTTTTCATTACATTTGTGTATGCTATTCTCATGATCATAGGCATACCGGGGCCAAATGGCGCTCGGAGACAAAAACCACTGCCCCCCCCCCCCCCCGGCATGCGGAGCCCCGCTTAGTCATGAGTTGGGCTCCAGCCCCTCTTCGCTGCCTAGAAGCTGGCGCGAGGGAAACTCATGCCCGGATTATAGGCAGGGAAGAGGGGTGCCCAGCTCCCCTGTACTGCCTACAAGCCGGGCACGAGGGAAACTCATGCCCGACTTCTAAGCACAGAAGAGAAACTCATGCCCAGCTCCCCTCGCGCCCAGCTTGTAGGAAGGAAGAGAGGCTGCCTGTTTGGTCACGTGGGGGGGGGGGGGATTCCAGCAAAAGGCCAAAAGGTGTGCGCCCAGGGACATGGTGTGCCCCATGTCCCTAGGGCCATATCCCACTGCTCATAGTTCAACCAAGCCCATGTCTATCCCTCAACCACAATTACTGTAAACAATTAGTGATCCTATATATAGGCAGGGTATAAACGTAAATAAATTATTAATAATAATAAATAAATGCTTTGCATTGAGTTAAATTGGGTGCATATATGTTTGTAAGAACTAGTGTAAAATAAGGGGCTGACAGTGTTTTGTCTCAGAAGTATTATCTTAAGAGAGCTATGGTTGATTAATTGCACAATACCTGATGGCAAGCTAAATAATTTTTCATACATATTTGGGGGGGAGGGGGTATCTGTTTTCCTTGTGTTTATTTTAAATTTTTTTTTTGCATACTAGCCATATACTGATCATGGTGTTCAAGCAGCTTATCATCAAGTTTATGCTCAGAGTGCTATTGCCATGCCAGCCCCTGTGATGCAGCCAGATTCTATTAAAGTAAGAAATGTGGTTTTTTGATCAATGATTTTTTTCTTCTTACTTTTCCGGTGTATCTTAATTGAACAAAGTATATTACAAGTTTAGTAAGTAGTAAAAAAGTTAAAGAATAATGCCATTTTTCCTTACAGAAGTACAAATGTTGTTATTTACTTCATGTGTATCACTTCCAAATTACAAGTTTTTCCTCTCTTTCATTTTATTTACACAAAAACATTGTAAGGTAGTTTAGGGCCCTGACTGTCCCAAGGTCACCCAGCAAATTTTCATGGCAGAGTAGGGAGTCAATCTTAAGGCCATTCTGCATGGTGGCTGAAACGGCTGTCCAGTGGCATAATTAATGCCGGTGGGGACACAAGACCATTCACACGGTCTTGTGCGGGCAGCGCCGAGGCTGCTGCGACCCACAGAGGAAGCTCCGCATGGAGCCACCTGCGGGTCACCCCATTTACTTCTCCTCCCTGCACAGTTATGGACACCTGGAGGGACACGCCCATGCTGCCCTCTGACCTCCAGGGGTCGGAGGGCAGTGTGGGTGTGTCCCTCCAGACATCCAGAGCTGCGCAGGGAGGAGAGGTAAGTGAATGGGAAACTAGAGGAGCCAAAAGCGGCGCCCTCACACCGGTGCACTTTGCACCGTGCCGGCACGAAAGCTGCTTTTGAAAAAACTCACCCAGGATGCGAGTTTCAAAAGCGGCATTTTCGCACCAGTTTGCGGGGGTGGGGGGGGTGAGCACAGGGCTGCTGCGATGCAACAGCACCAATGTCAGGCCTGCACTATACTGTAATGAACTGAGACCAGACAATCAGAATCACCATAGAAGAGTGGGATCTTTATTGAAAAGCTTAGACTCCATCTAAAGGCTTGCAAGCAATGAGATAAAAACTACAAAACAGTACCTAAGAAAATTCTCTTCCAACCCCCACAAAGACTTTCACATGCCAGACCAGACCAGTCTGGGAAAAGCGCCAAGGCAAAACAGATAAAATACATAGCAAAAAGCCACAGCAGGTGTTAGACAGTAACGAACCAACATTCCGGACCACTCTTCATACATACTTGGCCTGGCAGCTCACACGCCCGCAACTCTGATACAGATGGCCCAGCTATTATCATTGCTCATTGCTCAAGGCCATGGGGCCTCTTTCTGTTGCTCGCAAGTAACTAGCTCAATAGTGCTTAACTGTTTCTCCTTATCTGCCTTCCTGAGGGAGTAAACTGTCTGTCCCAAAAACAATGTCTCTTTCCCACTGTGCTTTCCCATGCTGATATTATGGGAATGCGAGGGTGGGGGAATTCTGGGTTGAGTCAAACTGTAACCTACAGATATATACCAGGGGCCAGAGAGCCAAACCCCAGTTTTGGCTATCTGGCTATTGGGCTGACAGTGTTCCAATAAAGCTCTTGAACCTTCCTGGAGTCTTGTTGACTGGGGTAACAGACCCTTATAGCCAGCTGTGCGAACAGCCCCCCAGGGATGGTGTTTTTACTGTCCCTAGGGCGCTGTTTTTCAGCTGTGCAGAAACAGCCTTAGATTGTAAGTCACCTTGATTTTTTTTAGAAAGTTGGAATAAAATTAGTTATTTTTTTAATGCCTTGCCAAAATATGTCCTCAATCCCTGTGTTGCAGGTTGAGATTCTAGGAAAGATTCAGTGTTTTAAGTATATGCTTTGTAAGCATTAGCTAAACAATTATTTTCATAGTCATATATTTTTTAAAATGCAGTCCAATTATGCATGATTCTATGTACTATATGGAGAAATGTCAAATAATTACAAAATGACTCAAAAAGAGAGCATAGTTGTTGTCGGGTATTGGTGAATGCTGGTGTATCACCCAAAATGTTGTGCCTTGTAACCTTTGACATGCATGTCATAGGTTCGCCATCATTGTTCTAGAGACAGTTCAGGTTTGATTTGATCTAGAAACCACTGTGGCTTTTTTTTGGGGGGGGGGGGGAGGTCCACAATATCTATGACACCCTTTTCTAACACTACATTTCAACAGAATCTACTTCCTTCATTGTCCAGCTTTCATACCCACATGTAGTCATCAGGAATACTATGGCAAGGATTAGCTTGATCTTGGTTTGCCAGTGACACATCCTTACGCTTAAAAATCTTCTCTAGGCCTTTCGTGGCTGCCCTTCTCTATCTAGATCACCTCGGAGTGGTTTCTTGGCTGCAGAGTCTCCCTGTTGGTTGATGATGGAACAGAAAATTTTGAACAATTTCAATTTCTTTGTTATCAACCTAAAAGTTGTGCAATTCCACAACAGTTGTTGTGCAATTCCACAACTTAGGTTTTTTTAAAAAAAAATTGCTAATGTCACTTTGTTAAAATATTATTAATTTTCTTTACAGTTGCGTTCACAAAATTTATTGTGCGGATTCCAAATAAAAAAGAATTTTAATTGCATTAGGCAACACATTCCCAGTAATAAATATTCAAGGATTTAGGCATCTTAAAATCTACCCAAATATTGCTGTATGCAGACTTGCAGAGGATTTTTTTTACCTAACCCTATTTTGCAGCTATGCCAATGTCATTCTAAATGGACCTGTAAAAGTCCATTGGACCTTAGTTTTGTGAATGGCAGCCCAGGATCTGTGAGACCTCACTCCCCACCCTGCCATCAAAGCAAACCACTTTGGGTTCCCACTGGGGAGAAAGGAAGTAAATAAATAAACCCGGAATCATAATCCTGTGGCCTGAAACAACACATTTGTTCTTAAGATGCCCAATAAAATATGCCTAGAACCTTAGGGATTTTGAAATACTGTATATACTCGCGTATAAGCCGAGTTTTTCAGCCCTGTTTTAAGGCTGAAACGTGCCCCCTCGGCTTATACATGAGTCACCGCTTACCAGCCGGCTCTTCAGGCCTCTGCTTAGGCTGGGGGCACGGCCGGGACGACCTCCCTGCGGCTCCCTGCGCTTGTTGCTGCCCTCCTCGGAGGGTGAAGGGGGAACCCCGAGGCACCCTGGCTGGGCTTCCTCAAACCCCGGGAGGCAGAGGGAGCTCCTTTTTTGGGCAGTGACTCCCCCTGATGTCACTGCCCAAATTAGGAGCTCCCTCCGCCTTCTTCTCTCCCCGCCAGCTGGCAGGCAGAGGGAGCTCTTTATTTGGGCAGTGACATCAGGGGGAGTCACTGCCCAAATGGCTTCCCACCGTCGGCTTATACGTGAGTCAATAAGTTTTCCCAGGTTTTGGTAGTAAAATTAGGTGCTTCAGCTTATACACGGGTCGGCTTATACACGAGTACATACGGCAACAATGGTTCCAGAAGTTTAGATGAGCTGAAGAATTACCTCCATGGGTCAGAAATCCTGGGCCTAATTCTGCATCTCCACCAGTATGTGTTGATCAACATAGATTTTGTTCTAACTCGGGGGTGGATTTTAAGATACCTAAATGTCCTTGTTCAGGTAATTGTTGCCACTGTGCGTGGGAGGCCCAAGCTAGCAGCCGAAAAAGTGGGGGAGGGGAAGAAAAAAATCCAGATCCAATCTGAAAAACAAGCTAGGAATCCAAGAGGTTGAGAAGTCTCATAGATGTCTGCTTTAGCACAGTGCAATAAAATGTATATTTAATATCTTTTAACAGACATCTGTGAGACTTCTCAACCTCTTGGATTCCCCTGCCCAGGCTAGCCCAATTTTGTCAGATCTCAGAAGCGAAGAAGGGCCGGCCCTCATCTGTGTCTGGAAGGGAGATCCCCAAGGAATTACAGGGTCATGACATGGAGACAGGCTTCTTTGTGTCGCTTGCCTTGGAAACCCCATGGGGTCGCTGTAAGTCAGCTGCAACTTGATGACACTTAACACACACACAGGATAGTCACAAGCTAGTTGGTCATAGCAAAATGAAACCTTGTCTGCCCTAGGCTTTAGACATTTAATATAGTAAATTACTATTTTGAAATGTACAGGTTTTTTTCCTTTTTTAGGAAGCCAGGATACACTCTGTGAGAAGAAATTTTTCTCATTCTTCGTCCATGAGTTTGAAACCTCGATATGCGCGAAGTCCCCATTTTCATCCTCGAAAAGATTACAGATCAGACGACTCAATCCTCACCACCCCATCCTCTACAGACTCTGTTAAATAGAGCCTTAATTGTCTGCCAGATTACTAGTATGTTAGCACATGAAGGTATGTAATTTTGTAGCTCTTAGCATTTACTGAGTACAGTGAAGTCAAAATGCCCTTACTTTTTGTAAGAGAAAGATCTTGTACTTACATAAATTCAGTTAGTAAACATAAATTGCAGGATGAAATCATGGTTACCTGTTTCAATTGATACACTTGAATGGTAACACAGATTTGCAGTTTGCAAATTACAAAGGCACCATTATTAATGCAATTTAAAACAAACATATTTGTGTTAATGACAAATTAAAAATGCATTTTCACCTGATCAGCTGCAAGAACAACTGACTACAATATTAAAACTATTTTGCTGGAAAGATAACAATCGCTGCCCTTCACCATTTTAGTCAACATTTCTATTGAAACATATTTGTGTGTATCTTACATAATTTGAGTGTTTTCCACGTTTCATTTGAAATCAGCCAGTCCTACATTTCTTGGATTTAAAATTTTTAAACGTCCTGTTCAAAACTGAAAACTAGATCATCTGCTTGTATCTGTATAAGTTTGTCTTACTGATACAAATTTTAAATAAGCTGAGCCTTACATACATTTGTGATACTATATTAGATGTGGAAACATTCTGTCTATTAGAGTGTTTAAGTACACACATTCGGCCCTTGAGTCTTGTCATCATCTGCCTTCTCCCTGTGCAGGATTAAAACAAATCACTGCCTATATCATGTCCTGAGGAGGAAAACATTGTTTCTCTTCACCATAAGAATTGCAATTCATTGTTACGTTCTTTTCGAAGCTTTTTGTTGTTATCTCTAAGCTTAAGTTACTTTGGCAGAAGAAATGTGCCTGCAAGCCAAGTTACCTTTTGTTCTCTGCATAAAAAAGACCATCACATTCTTTCATACTTCTATATAACCTGTGCATTTTGCTTCTTGCTCTTGCTCTTGCTTCAAAGTTAATTTCCAGCCCCTCTTAGGGCTAATTTTTCACTTTAATGTAAGGTAAAGTTTTTTGTAAAGGCAGTATTGCAGGGTCAGATTTCCATAATTTAACTACCAGTACTGTCTTTTAATATTATACTGGAAAACATATTCAGCTTGTTTGGCCTATACTAGTTTTACCTGTTATTTCAAATGCTAGAATTAGGGAGCATCAATTGAGACTTCCTAAAATGTTATTTATTTTTCTAGTAACACTGTTAAGTCTTAAAATAAGTTTGTACCTTTATTGAGCAGAAAGAAGATCATACCCAAAAAATATTTATACCTCTTGTAAAAATGTTTGTGATAACTAAGCAGCTGTCAGATTTAAATAGTTTATGTCAAGTATAAATAACCTGAGCTGCTGGGGTATCAGTTTAATGTTACTGTTTTTATATTTGCAGAGGTTTTGGAATATATCTGTATAAATGTATTGACATCTCTTGAAATTACTTTGTACGAGAGGATTTGTTCAGTTGTAAATATCCTTGTAAACAATGAAAGTAGCCAGGGGAAAACCTTGTGTTCTGTTACGGTGGTCTTATTTCCAGTTGCATCATGACACAGTTGTGCATAACCCATTCCATCTAAGCAATCAGGGTGGGTTTTAAATCTTTTGCTTGGATTCTCATTTTTACTTTGTTCAAACCTCTTTTTCCTCGAAGAATTTCGAAATGTAGATGTCCAAGAAGTGCTTAGTATTTACAACTGCAGTTAAAAAAATTATTCATATTTGAAATCCATTGATATAACGGCTTGTGTTATGGAATTATTGATATGTGATGTGTGCATCACGTAAGATAATACTCAAGAAATCCCATTTTAGTTTGTTTCCATTTAAAAGAACGATACAGACATAAAGATTGTTTTATATTTGTCAGTATTTGGCCAAGCCTTATTTCATAAAAACAGAACATAATAATTGAAATAAGGTTCTGATTAATGAGAGGTCTTATTCTAGGACTTATTCTAGGGGGATGAATTCTATATTTTTGTCCAAAAGTTTAAAAGTTGCATTTGGCACTCCGGTTCTGTATTATACACAGTGTGCATCAGTGTGTTTCATGCAGATTATTATAGAACTCGGGGTGATACCTAGAAAACACTTTTAACAGCTAGCTAAATCAAATAAACCCCGTCTCATCTTCCTTCATTCTGTTTCTCCATGAAAAACATTAGTTCCCAAGTCCAAGGTGCTTTCTTGTTTCATATTACGACATCTAATTTGTATATTGAGTGATATACGATAAGCATTCACAATGCTTCTTAGTTTTTGTTAAAAACGGAACTTGTATTATTACTCTGTGTTAAAATCCTGATTTTAAAACTTTGAATTGGGATATATAACAATCATATTAACCATAGATTTTGAGGTGAATAATTTATTTAAGCAGTGTATATGATCATAACTCCAAACATATTTGTAAGAAATATGTAAAGAAATGCCATAATGTCAAAAAAAACCCAGGATTTAAAAAAAACCAGGATTTTCCTGTGTCTGGAAATCTACCTATTTGATATTTTAAAGAATGAACATCAAATTGGTAGTCATTCTCAGGAACAAATAAAAGTTCAGTTTAATTATAACACAGCCACTTAACTTTAATATTTCTTAATACTATTATATTTTTAAATCCTCTTGAGAAAAAGCATATTGCATTCCATAATGATTTAGTCAAAGGTAACAGAACACATGGCTTTGCATACATATCTGTATTTTAATAAGTAGTTTTATACTGTTAAGTTTATTGTAATATATGTTCATGTATGTGTTAATGTGAAATGGTGATTTCGTGAGACTTGAATTTATCTTCATATTGTGGCAGCTTTTTAAAAATGTGACATGGCCGATATTTCAAGGACACATTCATACAAATCTAGGAAGATAGAGTTTTTATTTAAAATGGGCTAATTCCCAATTATATCTGCCTAAGTTTTTGTGGAGTTCTGATTTTAAATAGAATGTGACATAGCAGAAAAGTATGCATCTTATTTGGGACTTCATTATTAGACTGTTTTTTCAGATATTTTGGTATAGCAACACTTTTAAAATATTGCAGAAAGCAAGCTGCAAGCTGATAAATTTTCTGCCAGAGACATTGTGGTAATATGCAGTCATAATTACGAAAAGTATGCAAAGCACAAGCATAACCTTAAAATTTTTGCAGACATAAAAATAGTATTGGACCTGATCTATGGGGTGCCTACTCTGTTTATGTACTCCAGATTCATTGATGTGAGTTACTACAGTCTTGTAAGCCAACATAAATGTACAGAAATGTCAATTTCACTGTAATTTAGAGTTTTGCAAATGTTTTATCCATTCCTTTTTTGTTCAAACTATGGTCATAGTACATCAAAAGTACTGCAGCAATTCTTGGAGGAGATTCCTGTAGACTCAGGAGACCTCGCTCTCTCTGGCCTCCAGACCAACTACATACATACACATGCTCCAGAGCATAACTTATGTGGAGACCAGAGACAAGGGCATGGATTCCATTCACTCTAGTGGCCTCTTGCTTCACCTGCATATGGGAAGAGGGGAACGTAGGGTTCTGCAAGGTCAGTGGGAAGCTACCACATATGAGTACTAAGAATCCATGCCCACAATGGGCCAAATTGTGCTGCATATGGATAGTATACAATAACCAGTAGCACTCTTATAACTTGTACCTTCTCACAAAAACCAGTGGATTTGTAATATTTAAGTTTCATTCAAATAAAACATTATTTGCCTGCTGCTTTGATGCAAATTCATTCTTGAGAAATTTGAATGAATCAGTTCATTGGTCCTTCCAGCCTGGCCTCCTGTCTCACGTGGCAAGAAACCAGTTCCTGTGGAGGCCCATCAGCAGGGCCACTGAGGCTGAGGCTTCCCCTGATGTTGCCTCCTGGCACCGGGATCCAGAGCTTTGCTGTCTCTGAGATGTGTTGCCTTGAAGCTCCTTTTTCTCACCATGGCTGCTGGTGGCCAATGACGGACTTCTCCTCCATGAATGCTCTCGCCTGGCAGTGCATTCCATAATTCAGTGACTTGTTGAGTAAAGAAGTGCTTCCTTCCGTCTATCCTGTGTGCCTTTCCCATCAACTTCATGGGGTGTCCCCAAATACCAGTATTATAGGTGTAAGGAATTCCGAAAGCAGAAATAAAAGGCATTGATTCAAAGTCCGTTTATTCAGACACTTCAGAAAGCACACATACACGGGATGGCAAGACTGCCTGCTCCCACCAAAACTACAGGTTATAACCGTTCTCCCCCCACCACCACCCGGTCACATTCTCATGGGAACGGAATGCTAGTTTCACACATCTAAGATAAGGCCACAAACAAAGTTACTATGGAGGATTCTGGCTCCTCGCCTGGCCGAAGGAATTCTGTCAAGGCCGGACGGCAATCAGAAGAGCGAGCTCAACCAGCATCTTTACAGTAGGAAGGAGAGAAAGGCTCCCGCTATCTGCTTTCTCCACTCATGTATAATTTAATTTGTTTTGTTTTTTTAATTATTATTTTAGAAGTCCCAGTCTCTTCAGGCTTTCTTCATAGGAAAAGTGCTCCAGGCCTTTGACCACCCTCTCCTGTACATGTTCCAGCTTTGCATAGAGAGACATTGAGGCACCACTGTACGCAAAAATAAATGACAGTCAGTTCTCTGGGATTAATTGTAGTCTGGTATCAGCAAAAAAGAGAATCATGGCTGGAACCATGCTATTAGATGCGTGGGAAGGACTGTCCTCAGTGCCTTCTGTCTAGGTCGGAAAGGGGGAATTGCCCCTCCCCCTGATGTTTCAAGCCATGTGCTTATTCCTGTAAGGAATCAGCAAGGACCAGACTTAAAGTAACTTTAGGAGTTCTTTAATTCTTAAACTTCCATGATGCACAATACAGGAAATGCAGATTCTGACCTTCCCCAGATGTGTAGCTGCTTTTAAGAGCTACTTCTCCCCCCCAAAGCATAAGGTAAACAATCCCAGAACAAAACGTTGGTTCTCACAGGGACAGAAAGCAAGATTTCACACAGACAGAAAGCAAAGTTAAGATAACAGCAGTCCTGGGCACACAGCCCAGCCAGAGGAATCCTCCCAAGGTCGAGCTGCTTGACTGAAATTAAAACACAACCTTACACTCTGCCTCCCCAACAAAAGCCCCCCCCCCCCCCGGCTTGTGAGGGAAAGACTTATGAAAAGCAGAAATTAAAGAAGGCGCATCAATGTTTTCAACATAAATCCATTGATTATGGCCGGAAGGGTATCCAACCCAAGAGACTAAATATTGTAAGCGTTTGCGGTAGCCGAGGAGTCCAAGACGCAGCATCAATCTCAGAAGTGCTTGTGTCCGTCAATCAATCACTGGTGGGGAGATGCACCTCCCGATGGAGTGCGTGCACCAAGCATGTCGTGGAATCCAGAGCCCGCTTGAAGTAAGCTAGAATGATAAACAAAGGGTGAATGTTACTTAACGAATTGGGTTGCATCAAAACTTCCAATCGAGAGCAGTCACGTTATACGTATCACCTGTTTTTAATCTGAAAGGGGACCTATGAATTTCTTGCCAAAGCTTGGAGATATTTGTGCACATCTCTTAAGTTTTTTAGGTGGACAAATAAACCCATGCCCCCACTTGCAAGGGAATTCCAGACCCGATGCTTCTGTCTGCTTGCATTTTCTGGGCTTCTTACGGCAGAAAAGTTGTGGCGATGGCGACACCGACTTCCCACCCCTATGGGCCAGAGTTCGAATCCACTCGCCAAACTCCGGAGGTTGCAGAGACTGATCAGTGAGAAGGGGAAACGGTGGGAAGGATCGTCCTGACACCACCTCAAACGGGGTTTTGTTGGTACTGCTATGAACTGCGTTGTTATAGGCATATTCAGCAAAAGGCAACAAATCAAACCAATTATCCTGGTGATAATTTGTGTAGCAACGCAGATACTGCTCTAGGGTTCTGTCGGTCTGTTCCGACTGGCCGTCGCTTTGCACGTGGTACGGGGCAGTGACTGCTGAGGTGGTTCCCAGAAGCTCCAGAAAAGCCTTCCAAAACTTTGACACAAACTGAGGGCCGCAGTCAGAAATTATCGTATTAGGCAAGGAATGCAATCGATAGATATGTTGAATAAACAGCCGTGCTACCAGCTTTAGGGGCTGACGAGGAATGGTTAGCAGGACATGGGATGAAATGTTGCCTTGTTTGAGAAGAATAAGTCCGCACCCCCCCCCCCCACAAACAGTGTTTTCCAAACAGTGGCTTTCCATAACCAGGAGATCTGTAATGAAAATCCATGGATATAACTTGCCAGGGCTTAGAAGGCTGCTGGAATGGGTTAGTAGCGAAGTAGCCCATGAGGTTTACCAGGGATGAGCTTCTGGCTTTCCTCGCGACATGTAGAACGGCAATCCTTTCACATATGCTTTGCCTTTAACAATGTCTTTCGCGCATGGTTCACCACCACACAAAACTGACGCCGGTAATACGTTGCAGCGTTTTCAAAAATCTGAAAATGTCCACGCTTTGCCTGGCATCATGGCGCAGCAAGTAAGACTTGTTTACATAAGCGCTGGCGAACGTACCAACACTCTCCCCTCCTCCAAACCTCTCCTTTCAATTGGAGGAGGGAATGCGGTATCCTCGAAGGAATGACTGCTCAAGGCGTCCTGCCTCTTCCAACTGACGTAGAAAAGAAAACGATATCGAGGAATAACTTAGGTGAAGGGGTGGTGGTGGAATCAGGCGTCCTGGGATCGAGGTTACCACTCAATCCCCAGTTCGCGCAGGGCGACAAGAACAGTGCAGCGGGTATGGCTCCGTAAGGAAGAATCCATGCCTATGGGCGAGGCGAGGAGAGATGCATCCACGCTCCAAGCTTGTTGCTTTTGCCAGGGAAAAAATGAACAGAGAAGCAAAACCTGGAAAAGAAATCAGCCCAACGCAACTGTTTCGCAGACATTTTGGTGGGGGTGGAAAGGGCCGCCAAATTTTTATGATCTGACCAAACTTGGAACGGGTGGGCAGCCCCTTCCAACCAATGCCGCCAGGTGCTAAGGGCTTCCTTTATAGCAGCAGTTTCCTTATCACCTACAGTCCAGTTCAGCTCCGGGCCGGAAAACTTTTTGGATAAGTAAGCACACGGAACCAGTTTATTATTTTTATTCCTCTGGAGAAGGGCAGCCCCTAAGCGGCTTTGTTCAGAGGCGTCCACATGAACAACGAAAGGCAAGCGGGGATCTGGGTGCTTCAAAACGGGCTCTGTGGTAAAGGCAGATTTGAGTTGTTGAAAAGAGTCTTGACAGGCAGAGGACCAAAGGAGGGGTGCCCCTGGTTTGGAGGCTAACGGACCCTTTCCCTTTGTGCGAAGTAAGTCAGTGAGGGGCAAGGCGAGTTCTGCAAATTGGGGAATAAAGTCATGGTAGAAATTGGCAAACCCCAGGAAAGATTGTAATTCCTTGCGGGTGGTCGGGACGGGCCAATTTACTATGGCAGCCACCTTGGCTGGGTCCATCTCCAACCCCTCTGGTGAGATTCGATAACCAAGGTAATCCATAGAGGTCTGATGGAAGGCACATTTGGAAAGCTTCACAAACAGAGTTATCGAGGAGACGTTGCAATACGGCTCGAACTAAACAAACGTGCTCCTCCTCCGTCTGCAAATATATGAGGACATCATCCAAATAAACGACCACACCATTGAACAAAAAATCCTGAAGCACTTCGTTGATGAGAGACATGAAAGCCCCCGGGGCCCTGGATAACCCGAAAGGCATTACAAGGTATTCATATTGCCCAAATTTAGTGTTAAAAGCGGTCAAATGCTCAAACCCCTCTGCGATGTGTACTCTGTAATAAGCTTCGCGTAGGTCAAGTTTTGTGAAAATGCGTCCTGTTCCCAAAGCGTCTAGGAGATCTTTAATCAGGGGTAAAGGATATTTGTTGGAGAGAGAAACCACATTCAAACCTCTATAGTCAGTGCATATACCCGTAGGGGACCCATCCTTCTTCTTTACAAACAGTACCGGATGCGGCGGTAAGGGTATTCTTTTTTGTAGCTCTCACGAATGTAAAACCCTCGAGCCAAGTTTCTTCTTTTATCCAGGAAGGCACGGAGCTCCTCCTCGGTAGGACTCATTCGGTAAATTCTACCCTTGGGCAACTGGGCCCCTGGCACTAACAGGATTTTACAGTCCATATCTTGGTGAGGGGGCACCTGGTCACATTCATCCTCCTCAAACACCTTAGACAAATCCCAATAGTCCCTGGGGATTCCAACCAATTCAGGGCTGGGGGAAACCTCAAAAGCCGAGGGATCAGAGCGTTCTGGGGGTCCATGGGATTCATCTGGAGGCTCCCCTTCATGCATATGATCCCCGCAAGGAGGATCCGTTAGGGTTCACAGGGACAGAAAGCAAGATTTCACATAGACAGAAAGCAAAGTTAAGATAACAGCAGTCCTGGGCACACAGCCCAGCCAGAGGAATCCTCCCAAGGTCAAGCTGCTTGACTGAAATTAAAACACAACCTTACAATTCCCTGGGAGAATTTGCGCATCTAAGCATCAAAATGACTTACATTATTGAGCAGTTGCTATTAAAAAAAATGATATCTGGGGCCCTGTTCATCCTTAGTTGACTTCAATGTAGTTATTAGAAAGTAGTAAGTTTCAAGGGACCTTAAAACCAGAACCAAAAGGGGTGAAGAGTGAATCTTCACACCCCAGAGGAGCCGTCCCACCCAGCCCTTTTCTGTTCAGCCAACCAGAGGCCGAGGGACAAAGTTTCTAGCCCTCCTGGGACCACAATCAAGAAAGTTACCCTTGCAAGGTAGGATGTTTACAAGGCGAGTTTCAGAAAACCTGTCTGGTAGCTGTAGCCAGTAAGGGCTAAAGTACTGGATTCAGATTGAAAACTCCCGAATTCAGGAACACCACAAAATATAAATAAAATGTTTTATTATAACAAAAGCAGTGAACAGGTAGAATGAAAGCAATAAAGCTGTAAGTCCAAACATGTTTACGAGGATGAGTTTAAGGTCCAGATGGTACTGGTAAGATAGGGCAACAATGAGAGCCAGCGTGGAGTCTAATCTGGAGAACCAGGTTTGATTCCCCACACCTACACGTGAGAACATAGAACATAAGAACAAGTCAGCTGGATCAGACCAGAGTCCATCTAGTCCAGCTCCCTGCTACTTGCAGTGGCCCACCAGGTGCCTGGGAGCTCACATGCAGGATGTGAAAGCAACGGCCTTCTGCGGCTGTTGCTCCCGAGCACCTGGTCTGTTAAGGCATTTGCAATCTCAGATCAAGGAGAATCAAGATTGGTAGCCATAAATCGACTTCTCTTCCATAAATCTGTCCAAGCCTCTTTTAAAGCTATCCGGGTTTGTGGCCACCACCTCCTGTGGCAGCATATTCCAAACACCAATCACACGTTGTGTGAAGAAGTGTTTCCTTTTTTTAGTCCTAATTCTTCCCCCCAGCATTTTCAATGTATGCTCCCTGGTTCTAGTATTGTGAGAAATGCATAATTTTATAGACTTCAATCATATCCCTCCTCAGACGTCTCCTCTCCAAACTAAAGAGTCCCAAACGCTGCAGCCTCTCCTCATAAGGAAGGTGCTCCAGTCCCTCAATCATCATCGTTGCCCTTCTCTGCACTTTTTCTATCTCTTCAATATCCTTTTTGAGATGTGGCGACCAGAACAACACAGTCCTCCAAGTGCGGTCGTACCATGGCTTTATCTAAGGGCATGACAATCTTTGCAGTTTTATTCTCAATTCCTTTCCTAATTATCCCCAGCATAGAGTTTGCCTTTTTCACAGCTGCCATGCATTGAGTTGATATTCCCATGGAACCAGGGACGTAGGTATAGATTTTTCATGGGGGGGGGGTTGGGGGGGGGCCATGCCTCCCCAAGCCCTGCCCCCGGCTCTCCAAGGCCAGGAACGGCAGACTCCCCCGCCCTGCCCTCCCCTGCCCCCCTCCCCACCAGCTGGGCTCCCAGCCGGCAACTGGCAGTTCCTTCTGCCCTCCCCTCTGGGCAGAGGCATAGAGGGAAAATGGAGCCTGGTGCAAAATCTGAGTTTTGCGTCCGTCCCCCCGGCAGCCGCTGTGATGCTGGAATCCACCCCCAAACAGCATCACTTTCAATGGTGTTTAAACTAGAGAGCCCAAATTCTCCTTTTAAATCCACCTTAAAGGGAGAATCTGGGGTCCCCAGTTAAACAACATTGAAAGTGATGCTGTTTTGGAGTGGATTATCCCCCACCGTGAAACAGCATCACTTTCAATGTGGCATAGTGGTTAAGAGCAGGTGCATTCTAATCTGGAGGAACTGGGTTTGATTCCCTGCTCTGCCGCTTGAGCTGTGGAGGCTTATCTGGGGAATTCAGATTAGCCTGTGCACTCCCACACAGGCCAGCTGGGTGACCTTAAGCTAGTCACAGCTTTTTGGAGCTCTCTCAGCCCCACCCACCTCACAGGGTGTTTGTTGTGAGGGAGCAAGGGCAAGGAGATTGTAAGCTCCTTTGAGCCTCCCACAGGAGAGAAAGGGAGGATATAAATCCAAACTCTTCTTCTTCTAAAAACTGAGGACCTGAGATTTTCCCTTTAAATCCATGCCAAAGGGGATGAATTTAAAAGGAGAATCTGAGGAAATTTGGGGGGTTCCTGCTGTCAGGGGTGTAATTGTTAAGCTAGCAGCACCAAACTTTTAGGGTATCTTTAGGAGACTGTCCTAATGATACCACCCAGGTTTGGTGAAGTTTGGTTCAGGTGGTCCAAAGTTATGGACCCTCAAAGGTGTAGCCCCATCTCCTATTACCTTCCATTGGAAACAATGGAGGATGGGGGCACCCTCTTTGGGAGTCCATAACTTTGTACCCCCTGAACCAAACCTCACCAAACCTGGATAGTATCATCAGGAGAGTCCCCCAAACAATCCCTGAAAGCTTGGTGCTGCTTAGCCTAAACAATGCGCCCCCTGCAGGCCAAAAACCAAAAAACACTAAAAAATTTAAAACCCACAAATGGGTGGGCGGAGCTTTGGACATGAATGGGGGGTTTGAACCCAAGAAACCCCCCCTTACCTACGTCCTTGCATGGAACTATCAACTAAGATGCCCAAATCCCTTTCCTGGTCTGTGACTGATAGCACTGCCCCCTGTAGCGTGTATGTGAAGTTTGGATTTTTTGCCCCTATGTGCATCACTTTGCATTTTGCTACATTGAACTGCATTTGCCATTTCTTAGCCCACTCACCTAATTTATCAAGGTCCGCTTTGGAGCTCTTCGCATGAATCCTTTGTGGTTCTCACCAATTCCTACATAATTTGGTATCATCTGCAGAAACTTGGCCACCACGCTTACCCACCCCTACTTCCAGGTTTCATCATTTATGAATAGGTTAAAGAGCACTGGTCCCAATACTTGGATCCTTCTTGGGGACACCACTAATTCCCTACATCTCTCCATTGTGAGAACTTCCCATTTATACCCACCCTTTAACTTTCCTGTTCCTCAACCAGTTTTTTAATCCATAGGTGGACTTCCCCTTTTATTCCTTGGATTTGCTGAAGATTTTCTCAATGGTTTTACTGGTGAGGAACTTTGTCAAAAAAGCCTTTTGGAAATCAAGTATTAGACAATGTCCACTGGTTCCCCTTTATCCCACACTGTCTGTTTACACTTCCTCAAAGAACTCGTAGTAAGAAGTTTGTAAGACAGGGACTTGCTCTCTGCAAAAGAGCATGCTGACTCTTCCTCAGCAGGTCTTGCTTTTCTACATTATTGGTTTACAATTTTATCTTTTAACGATAGATTCTACTAATTTACCAGGAACGAAGATGTCAAACTGACTGGCCTGCTTTAATTTCCGGGTCCCCCCTAGATCACTTTCTTAAAATTGGTGTGACATTGGCCAAATCTCTCCAGGTGCTTCAGGGATGGGAAGGAGCCTGGATTTCAGGGATAAGTTGCATATTAAAGGGGTAGAGTGAGAAGATCAGCAATTTCAATGCTTGAGCTCTTTAAGAAACCTCTTGGTGTGAATACGAAATCTGGGCCAGGGGATTTGGTAGCCAATTATTTTATGAATGGCTGCCAGAACCTCTTCCTTGTACTACCACTATCTTCACCTACTTGGGGTTCCTTGGATCTCGCCTCCCTAAGAAGCTTGGAGTTGCAGGAATTTTCCTCACCACCTCACCCTCTTACAGCCATGAGAAGACAGATGCAAAGAGAACTTCATTCAGCTTTTCTGGGCAATCTTCTCCTGTCATCTTTTAGCACACCTTTTGTTTCTTAGATCGCTATCCCTACAATGGGCCTTCCGCTTCCCTAGCTGCGCTTCCTAACGATATACTAATGAAGAACTTGTTTGTTGCCGCTATTGTGAGATGGTCTTACGATGTTCGCTTGGCGTTCCTCATAATCCTTTTTTTTTTTGCCTCCCTTACAGCTAACTTGCTTCTCCTTTTGCCACCATTTGTGTTCCCTCTGGTATTCTCTTCATCAAATCCAAACCTGGACTTCTCATTTTTCTAAAAATACATTTTCTTTTTTTCTGATAATTTCCTCAACCTCGCCTTGTTCAACCAGGCTTTTCTTTTGGACTGGGTTGCTGCTCTTTCTAATCTGCAAGAACACATTCCAGCTCAGCTTTTATTACTGTGTTTTTTAAATAACCCTCCAAGCTTTATCTTGGAGGCAGTTTTGACTCCTCTTGGATTTCCCCTTTCAGCTTTCTGCGCACTATCCCCTCATCTTTGGAGAAATTTCCCTTTCTACGAAGGCAAATGTCTTAACTACATTAGTAGTTGTCACTTGTTTCGCAATGTGCAGGAAGAATACTTGAATCTGACATGCAACTTTTGTGTAGTTGCTGTTTCCTTATCGACTCCAACTAACTAACTGACTTCCACGCACTTTCCAGGTCCTTGGGTCCTCATCCAGCTTTTCCTGTAGAGCTTTGTAACCTGGGATAACAGCATCCCCACTGGTTCTCCCTCATTCCACCAACATGTCTCTGTAATGCCTCCACTTATATCAAGAGATCCTCCCCTTCAATACTCTGTACTCCAGCTCTCCCCCATTTTAGGGTCGAAGGCTTCTACTATTAGCATCAGAGACACCTGTATACCCTGTCTCTGTCGCTTAACCTGGGATTTATGTGCTTTACCCTCAAGGTCTTTTGTAGACACTATTCGCCTTGTCACATACACATTGCTATGTTCCTAAAAGGCTTTGTTGTAATGTAGGTTGATTTAGAAAAACCTCCTCTCTTGTCTGCATCCCCATGGACACTGTATTCCCGAACCGAAGTCACCTCAGCTCCTGGGTCATCAGCTTTCCCCCAAGGATCAGTTTAAAGAAAGCTGTTCTGCCACCTTTTAATGTTGGCGCCATTGGCAGTGACCTGGTTCCTCTTTGGTTCAAAGATGAAGCTCCGATCCCTTTTGTACAGGCCTTGCTGCTTGGTCCCAAAAGGTTCCCCAGTTCCTGACACATCTGAAACCCTCTGCCTTACACCACCTTCTCATCCATGCATTGAGACCCTGTATCTCCGCTTGCCTAGCTCGCCCTGCACGTGGAACAGGTAGCATTTCGGAGAATGCCACCTTGGGTGTCCTGGATTTTAACCTGTTTCCTGGCAGCCTAAACTTAGCTTCCAGAACCTCCCGGCTACATTTCCCAATGTTGTTGGTGCCAATGTGGACCACAACTGCTGACTCCCCCCCAGCACTGTCTAAAAGCCTATCTAGACGAAGCGTGACATCCGCAACCTTCGCACCAGGCAGGCAAGTCACCATGCGGTCATCACGCCTCTCACAAACCCAACTCTCTACGCCAGCCATTCTCAACCAGGGTACTGTGGTACCCTGGGGTGCCGTGAGCATGTCCCAGGGGTACCGTGGCAACACTACCACCCCCCCTCATTTTTGTGGTGTCTCCCACCGGCGTCAGCAAGGACATGGAGCTGGCCCATGGGGCAGGGCCAGCCACAAGGTCAGCAGCCACCCCCCCCCAGTGCTACCCTTCACCCTGGGAGGGGAAGCTGGGGGTGTGGCAAGCAGGGGCAATGGGAGGGGAAGGTGGAGGGTGGCGGCAGGGGTACCGTGAGATATGAAGAGTGAGGTCAAGGGTACCCTGACCTCGAAAAGGTTGGGAAACACTGCTCTACGCAGTGGCGTAGGAGGTTAAGAGCTCGTGTATCTAATCTGGAGGAACCGGGTTTGATTCCCAGCTCTGCTACCTGAGCTGTGGAGGCTTATCTGGGGAATTCAGATTAGCCTGTACACTCCTCCACACGCCAGCTGGGTGACCTTGGGCTAGTCACAGCTTCTCGGAGGTCTCTCAGCCCCACCTACCTCACAGGGTGTTTGTTGTGAGGGGGGAAGGGCAAGGAGATTGTAAGCCCCTTTGAGTCTCCCGCAGGAGAGAAAGGGGGGATATAAATCCAAACTACTACTCCTCTTCTTCTTCTTCTTCTTCTTCTTCTTCTTCTTCTTCTTCTTCTTCTTCTTCTTCTTCTTCTTCTTCTTCTTCGTCTTCGTCTTCGTCTTCGTCTTCTTCTAATGATCGAATCACCCACTACGAGGAGCCCCCCACCTCCCCAAGGAGTATCATCAGTGCGAGAGGAAAGTCTTATCTTGTTTCCCTGCTCCTGCATTCCTGCTGGGTGATGTTGGTCTAGTCTCTCTCAGCCCCACCAACCTCACAAGGTCCCTGTTGTGGGGAGAGAAAGGGAAAGGAGCTTGAAAGCCCCTTTGAGTCTCCTTCAGGAGAGAAGGGGGGGTATAAATGCAAACTTTTTCTAGGGGTGTCAAAGTCAGCATACAAGGTTTCCAGTCAGTATTGTTGGAAGCGAAGGACTTTGCGCAGCCTCTTAACTTCCCACTCCACAAGGGGGACATGACTAGAGAGCCCAAGAGAGAGAGGGGTGAAGGCCCTGGGTATCCTGTGCCCTTTGATGTGTGGATTGCTACTCTTAGGGGAACTTCCTTTTTTCCTGCTGTGCCGTCTCCTCCATTTGCATGCACTGGTCTCCATCTTGCAGCCACGAGGGCAGGATGCACACCCCATCTCTCTCTCTATCCTTGTTAGCAACTCTAGATTAGGAAACTGTATTCTCTCCTATCCAGAAATGGAGTTCTTACAATAAATGAAATGTATTAGTTTGAGTAGAATTTGCTCCTGGCACTCAGATATTCGATGGACTTTGCAGCACATGATAACCTTGAAACCCTCTGCTAAGTTGCCAGATCCAGGATCTAACAGGTAGAGGGGACCAGATTCTGAACCTACCCACAAGAATGACCCACACAAAGTCAAGATGTGTCCCCAAGTCAAATATAATCCTGACATGAAGCAAAACTAGTACAATGAAAGATTTCCCTATATGCTCATTGGCCTGATTCTAGTTAACCTAGGGGTGTCCGACTCTTGTGCTTCAGATGCTCATGGACTACAGTTCCCATCAATCCATGAACATCTGAAGTGCCAGAGTTGGACACCCCTGAGTTAACCAATCAAATGATGTTACTTAAGAAATGAAAACATGTTGCTCACCAGGTTATCTCATCCATCTGATTAGTTCGCCAATTAGACCAGCTGCATCCATTCCAGTTAACAAACACCAGCCCTTTCCTCGCACACCATTTAAAACATTTTCAGGCAGGAAATAAAGCATTTCCTCCATGGAGTTCCGCACTGGTTTTTCCCTCTTTGGTTCTGAAAATATTTCCAAGCAGCTTTTTCTGTTTCCTTTGAAACCCTTTTTACACCGCTTCTTTTTTCCAAAACGTTGCCAACAAAGCCATCTTCCCTCTCTGGGAAGGGAGGGAAGGGATTTTTACAACATTTTATCTTCCCCGTTGCCATTTTCCAGGCCCCCGTGCTGCCACCCAACTTCCCTCTTGGCACGGTTTTCTTGCATCCCCAATGTCCACCCTTCCCCCTCACTTCTTCCGTTTTCTTTTTGCTCTTTTGGTGGAATGAATGAAGCGCTGGTGAAACGGAGCGACGGAGCCCTGATTTTAAAAAACCTCTCACAGTGGCCATGAAATGTTTGAGGAAGGTGAGTGTGAATAAACATTGAGGTAAAAAAAAGGGGGGGTTTGAAAACATTTTTAATTATTTATTTATTTCTTAAATTTATATCCCGCCCGATCCCCGAAGGGCTCCGCTTTTAGTGACTTGTGCAGAGAAGTCCACCTCCTCCCCCCACAGAGCTCAGGCGCTGCTAACCAGGTGGGATGTGCCTCCCCAGATGCTGGCGGCCTTGAATCCTCTCGGCTTAATGGGGTGACGGGCACAAGGATTTCTTCCCCATCTCCCTTATCTAATGAGACCTTGAAACTACAAGCAGTTTGACCTCAGTTTTCAAAGAAAGAAACGTCCATCCTTTTTAGGCCTCAGCCTGAACCACTGTCTGAAGTGAACAAGAAGATGCTGAAAGGAACCCGTTTCTTGACATTATCAGGATGGATGTCAGGATGACCTTCGTGGTTTAAACAAGTTTAATTAAGGCTAACTATAAGAACTGTGGAACAGCTAAGCAGCAGCTCTCACTCCCAGGTCTCAGTCCCAACTGCTTTTCCCGGGTCTCTTAACTCCACCCATCAACTCAAAAGGCACACATCACCACAGTAAGCAGCCACCAGAGTGCAAGGGCGGGGCAAGAGGGGAAAAGCAGCTGCAACAAATGCTCCTCTTTTGTTGCTTAATCTTGAATATGAGAGCCAGCTTGGTGTGGTCAAGAGCAGCGGGACTCCAATCTGGAGGTTCAATTTCCCACTCCTCCTCATGCAGCCTGCTGGGTAACCTTGGGCTAGTCCCAGTTATCTTAGAACTCTCCCAAGGTGTCTGCTATGGAGAGGGGAAGGGAAGGCAAGCTGCTTTGAGACTCCTTAAAGGTAGAGATCTCACCAACTGACCCCACTCCTTAAGACAGAGATCTCACCAACTGACCCCACTGTCTTTTCTCAGACTCCTTCTGCCAAAACTGGACTTTTAATTCTCTCCTCTGGGCCCTTCAAAGAATGTGTCAGCCTGTCTCATTGGTTCTACCAATGGAGGTAGTCAAATTGTCCACTAACTGACCAATCGTAAGCTTGACCAATCATGCTGAATACTTCATATAAAAATGAGAGAGAGAGACAGCCACTATCTTGGCAACTAAAATTAAGAATCTGCTCCGCTGCTTAGCAGGCTGCCAAGAGGCCTGTGTATCTTATAGCATTACACCCTCCCCCCCCCCCACTTCCAGAAGTAAATGATCTCACATTTACATCATAACGTCACAATTTCTTAATACTAAACATCACCTTTTCCATGCAGAATGATTATTTATTGTTATTTATTATTTACCTCTTTTACCCTCCACCTTCTTCTCTAGTGGGGACCCAAAGCCGTCCCTCTTACCTTCTCATTTTATCCTCACAACAAACCTGTGAGGTGGGATAGGCTGAGAGTGGGTAACTGGCCCAAGGTCTCACAACAAAACTTCTGATTGGCTCAGCTATCAGAAAAGGTATATTTTGGGGGGCTGCTACTTCTGCAGGGAGGGTCAGTGCATCGACAGTCCATTTCTTAAGGTTTTCCCCCTGAGAGGGTGGTGTTCACGCCCAGTTTAACTTTCCTCCCAAAAGTGGCCTCCAGATTTTACACGTGGGACTATTATACACTTGTCGTCTGCCCTGCAGTGAGCGCACATTCGGGGCAGAGTTTTGATTGCAGCCACCATTTCCCCTCTCTCACACTTATTGCGCTACAGATCCCAGAAGCCCCACGGTTCCTGATAGTGGGCCAACTCTGACATTTTCCCTGGCTCCGCAGGAAAAGTGAAACTTTGCAGCGTTCGTTCTTGTAGCCTCAAGCTTTTTTGTCAGCAATTTTTTTGTCAGCATACTTTTTTGTCAGCAATTTCAATTTGCGGACGTGCTTGTAATAAGCTGAGCTTTGGCAAGCGCCCATACTTACCGGTGGTTCATTGGACGAGAGGGTCCTTGAACGCGGGTCCGGGGTTGCGTAGATCCGGCGGACGACGGTACACCTTCGGGGCCTATTCCAGGCGACGGTAAGCGGGCGGTTGGAGATTCCCAGGTTTCAGCACCAGCATGAAGTCATTACGGCAACGCAATGAATGAGACGAGACGCAGCGATATCAAGGAGCCTGGTGGAGAGAGGCCAGCGGCAGTGGCTAGTCTGGCCAATCTGCCGAGCTGGGGTCCCTGGCATCTTTATTAAGGGTTTGGGGAAGGTGGGAGAGCGGGAGAAAGTTGTGCAATTCATGACTCAGTGGAGGGCTGTGTAGGTGCAGGGGGAAATGTTCCTGTCTGGGTCGAATCCACATTCAGGTATCTTGTGACCTGGGTGTCTGGGAGATGTCGTGATGTGCGTTCGTGGGAGCCCAGGAGGGGACAGATGGCACAGGCATCCCTGTGCACTTTCTGAGGCTCTACTGGGTCCGCTGACGCACCCCTACAGCTATGAAAACATTTTGTGGTGTTGTATCCAGATTTAAAGGGAGACTCTGAGGTCCCCAGTTTAAACATTGAAAGTGATGCTGTTTCAGGGTGGGGGAGAATCCACCCCAAAATAGCATCACTTTCAATGTTCAAATCCGGCTTAAATTAGACCCCAGATGTCTCTCCTTTACAGATGAATTTAAAGGAGTAATCTGGGGCCTCCCGCTTAAAACAAGTGATGCTTTGGAATCCACCCCTCTCAAACAGCATCATTTTTTCAATGGTGTTTAAACTAGGGGCCAGGAGACTTCTCCTTTAAATCCGCAATCTTAAAGGGAGAATCTGGGTCCACAGTTTAAAACAACATTGAAAGTGATGCTATTTTGGGTGGGATTCTCCCCACCCTGGAACAGCATTACTTTCAATGCTTTAACTGGCAAACTGGGGACTCAGATCAGATTCTCTCCCTTTAAAATCCATGCCAAAGTGGGAGGTTAAAAAGGAAAATTCAGAAGTGGAAATTTGGGGGTACCTGCTGTCAGAGGTGCAATTCGGTAAGCTAGCAGCACCAAACTTTCTAGGGTATCTTTAGGGAGACTTAATGATACTCACACAAGTTTGAGTGAGAGTTTTGGTTCAGGGGTTCAAAGTTAAGGGAACCTCAAAGGTGTAGCCCCCATCTATTAGCTACCATTGGAAGACAATACTGGTGATGGGGCAATTCCCTTGAAACTGGATCCTGATAACTTTGGACCCCTGGTCCAAACTTTACAAAGCCTTTGGTGGTATCAGTAAGAGACTCTCCTGATGACATACATCCCAGGTTTTGAGTGAAGTTTTGTTCAGGGGTCCAAGTTAGTGGACCCTCAAAAAGTGTAGTAGCCCCCCATCTACTAAAGGCTCTCTCTTTGGAAACAATGGGGAGGGCACTCCCCTTTGGGGAGTCCATAACTTTGGACTCCCCTGAACCAACTCCCTCACCTAATCCTGGGTAAGTGATAGCTCCAGAAACATCCACTGAAATTTTGGTGCTGCTAGTCCTAAAACTGCATGCCCTGCAGGCCAAAATGAAAAAAAAACACTGAGAAATACAAAAAAAATCCCACAAACTAACTCCTGCACTGCAAAGGTGGCACTCCCTGGGCAACTGCCCACTTTGCCCACAATGGGAGGAATGCTACTGAGTGAGGGGTCTCTCTCTTGTCGATTTGCCCTGAGCATAGCATCTGGCTGTATTTTTTCCTGGTGGGGTTTGAAGATAGCTTGTAGGTTATGTTTTTTCATCGGATTCCCTATTTGATCTATCAGTTCTTGATGTATGGCAGTGTGAAATATTTTTCCTGGGTGGTGGGCTGTTTCCTCCCTCAGTCCTCTGGGGTTTCTCTTGGCCTTGAAAGCTCTTCCTGATTTCTGTTGCGTGAGAGTAGCCATTAGCCTGCAGGAGCCCAGTCTAGAATGATTGATTTCCATCAGGGAGGAGGTGAGGTTCACAAATTCGTTTTGCACAATCTGTCAAGAGTTTTCACTGTTCACCAAAGTTCTAGTGAAACGCAGCATTCAGACTTCATTGATAAGGGAGTACTGAAAAGACACTTTCGGGCTTATCCATTCTTGGAAAAAAAATCTGCAGTAAACAGAGACATGTCCTAAACGTTCCAACATGAACATACATTTTATTTGAAAAAAAAAACTGAAATTCTGGACAATTTGGAAGGTTACTATGTCAGACTGCATTGAAATCCATAAACACCAAGAAAACTTCAACAAGAAAGAAGAGACTCTGAGAATTAACAAAGCTTGGCTACCAGTACCTTAAGAAACACCAGTAGGAAATCAAAGGCCAAGAGACACGCTTAAGTTCAAAGACAATGGACTCCACTCCAAACACAGGATTTTGCATGCCGCCAATACTGCTGCTGCTGCAGGGAATGCAAATTCGACTACAGATGTAAATGGACTAATAACCCCACCCACAATACAGTGCACTCAACCACACCTTTGCATAGCACGTTCCACCCAAACACTTACTGAGTAGTTCCCCACCCTGGGACATGGACACTAAACATTCCCTTCTCACTGGACACAGTGTGTAACAGACTTCCCTCTGTGATACACCTCTGAAGATGCCAGCCACAGATGCAGGCGAAACGTTAGGAACAAGATCCACCAGACCACGGCCACACAGGTACCTTCCCTTAATCTTGGAGATGATTCATTACGAAGTCACTATTAGTTATCTTTCCCTGCGTGAGTGCAATCAATATTAAAGGGGGAGGGAATCCAGCGAGCTGGCTTTTCTTTCATCCAACAACAATAAATAATCCTTTAACTAATTACACTTTTAATTCTAATTTGAATCTGGCTGTGCTGAAGCTCCTTTTTTTGACACAATACATTGCTTAAAAAAAGGGCTTTGAAGAAAATGTGGGAATCTAGCGAGCGACAACCCAGAAGCAGGGGAAGGCAAAATGGCAGCAGGCTGCCCAGCCGGCAGTGGGGCACTTCCTCGCGTGTAAATGGAGAACAGCAAGGAGACCCCACTGAGGAGCTTGGGAATGAGTGGTCCAGGCAGAAAAGGCTGCTCATGTTGCCAGTGGTTGGTTTTGTAATATTCTTCTGAAGCAGAGAAAAAATGCACTCCCTTGATGTTCAGCTGAACAGATGTTAAATGTTAAAGCAGGAGTGCCTAAACTTTTACAGCCTGGGGGCACCTTCTCAGAGAAAAAGGTGCACACCAGGCTGCCATAGGAGGCTCTGGAAACATTTCCATCTGAATGAGGTCCACCAATAACTTACCGAGGTCAACAACCTACTCTTGCAGTGGCTCCAGCTTCGACTCTTCACATGGAAAAGCTTTCAGTGGTGGAACAGGGGAAATAGTGGCAAAGTTTCACAATGCCCACGGGCTCCATGCTGGTGGAACCCTGTGCTAAAAAAACGTTCATTTGACAGAATGACTTGAGGATCCCAAAGTACCAGTGTGTGGTGTCGTGGTTAAGGGCAGGTGGATTCTAATCTGGAAAACCGGGCTTGATTCTCCACTCCTCCACCTGAGTGGCAGAGGCTTATCTGGTGAAATGTGTTTCCACACTCCTACATTCTTGCTGAGTGACCTTGGGCCAGTCACAGTTCCCTCAAGACTCTCTCAGCCCCACCTCCCTCACAAGGTGTCTCTGTTGAGAGGAAGGGAAAGGATCTTGTAAGTCCCCTTGAGTCTCCTTACAGGAGAGAAAGGTGGGGTTTAAGTCCAAACTCCTCCTCCTCCTCCTCGTCTTCTTCTTCAAGGACCATGCAAATAGTTTCATGCACATAATGGAGATTTTATTTTACTAGTTTAGTATGCTGCCCCTCCCTGTATGGGACTAGGTCAGCTCCCAACATTCATAAACAATTTCAATTTAACAGATTAAAATCTCAGTCATTTAAAAAAAACAATTTAAAATCCCATTTCAATTCTCATATTTACACAGATGGCAAAAGTGTCTCCAACCTCACTGAGGGAATAGCCTAAGGGGAGGAGAAGGAAAGGGGAAGGAAAGGAAAAAGTGGACTGGGTGAAGGAAAGGGAGGGAGGGGAAAGGGAAGAAAAAGGGGGGAGGGAAATGGGGAGACCTGGATGGAACAGCTGCAGCAGCCTCAGCCATATGCCTGGTGGATGATAATAGAGTGATGGAGTAACCAGCAAGTTGAATCCCTCTCTGCCTTAGAGGAAGGTTGTAAAAATTAAATGCTTTACACATTGCTAGTTTAAAAAACAAGTTGTCTACACTGCAAGATTTTGACCTAGCAGAATGTTCATGTGTTAAAGCTATACTGGATAAGAAAACCCAACACTGAAACATTCCTGAGACAAGAGAAGATGCCTGGGGTGACCTATTTCCCCGAGCACACGCCTTTCTGTCATGGGGGGGGGGGGGGGCTGCCGGGCGGGTCCCTGGATCCGGCCTCTCCTGCTGTGCAGCAATTTAGCTGGTGCCCAGTGGCTCCCCCCATGCTGGGGCAGTACCCCCCAGTGCCCAAGGCCAGGCCCAGCTGCACAGCCAGGAGGCCTCTCCCCCGGAGGGATTACACCCGGTGTTGTCTGGTTGTGCCCGGTGGTGCCCAGTGCTTAACTGAAGCACCAAGGCTAGTCTCACTCTAAGAGCTTTCAGCTTGAGCAATTGCGGGGTGCTCTGAGCTCCCCAGCCCTCACCAGCCTCTGCTGACAGCCTGCTTGCCCCGGTACAGCTGGGCTGCTGCCGGGCTGCCTCAGCCTGGCCCTTCTGCTAGGCTCCCAGCCCCTTCAGGCTGCGGGACTGCTGTTGTCGGAGCAGCTGCTGGGACCGCCTCTGGAGCAGCCACTGGCTACCAAGGTAAGAAGTGAGGGCAGCCGATTCAGGTGTGGGGGGGCAGATGTTGTTGCCCCTGGGCCATTCCTCGGTACGAAGCTCTTGAGAAAATGTTTAGGTGATTCTGTGAGAGTCCAGAGAGTTGGCTGGCTGGCAAATTGGGGAGAGAACTCTTCTACATCAAAGATACCTACATTGCTCCAGGGGATACCTTGTAGACGTTGTAGAAAGCTGGAAGAGTGGGTCAGAGGAGAATCATATGGTTGTCAGAAGAGAGTATTGACCCGTAGCCCTCGAAAAAAAAGGTATATAAATGCAGTGTATACCTGTATCAGATTGCACAAGATCTGGAGATAATTGTTTCCCTTGTGTTTGTTTTGCTATCTGTGCAGATTGTAAAGTGTAACTTAGCTTTCCACTTCATGGTGCAGGGGTTAAGAGTGGTGGACTCTACTCTGGAGAACCGAGTTGGATTCCCCACTTCTCCACATGAACAGCAGACTCTAATCTGGTAAACTGGGTTTGTTTCCCCTCTCCTCCAGCATGAAGCCTGCTGGGTGTCCTTGGGCAAGTTAAAAACTTTGCACTAGAGCCAGACAGATTCTTTTTCCCTTTGTAACTTAGATTCTGTCTTTGGCTCTTCCTGTTATTCTGACCTTGGGCAAGTCCCAGTTCTCTCTGAACTCTCTCAGCCCCACCAACCTCACAAGGTGCCTGTCATGGGGAAGGTGTTTGTAAGCCACTTTGAGACTCCCTGTGGTTGAGAAAAGAGGGATATAAATCCAAACTCTTCTTCTTTTCTTCTTTGTGTGATTATTAGCTGACCACTAGGCCTATTTTGCCAGTGTATGCCAAGGCTGCATGTGCAAAGCAGCTTTCTTGGAAATAAGTTGTTTCAAAGAGGGGCGGTTTGCTTGTTCCTACATGGATGCAATCTCAATTTCAATAAGCCTTTATTGGCATATGAAACAAAACAATATAAGATACAGTTAAATTATAAGATAAAACTTCACATTGAATCATGAGTTCAGTTTCACAGACTTCAAGCTGGGAACTTTGCCACTTGTGAGACAAACAGTTAAAATCATTGCAGTTCAAAAGCCTCAAGTTACTTTATCTAACTCTGTATGGGTTCCTATAGGGTCAATAGCCTGTGATAACAAGCTGGGATCTTAGTTTCTGATAAAGGAAGCAGAGTGGAGGAGAGAATGTGCAGGATGGAATCCAGCTACCCTGGGCTGCAGGGGCAAAACCTCTTCATCACTCGGTGGACCCTCAGGAGTCTTCCTGTATAAAGAACGAGGGATGGCATAATATTAAATCTAGCCAGCATGTAGGCTCTCCTATATGTGAGGTTGAAGCTTGCAAATATAGTAGCTAGTATTATCCAAGGCTTTCGCGGGCCAAATTCAACTGGTTCGATTGGGTTTTCCGGGCTGTGTGGGTCAGTGGGTCTGGGTGGATCTTGTTCCTAACATTTTAGCCTGCATCTGTGGCTGGCATCTTCAGAGGTGTATCACAGAGAAAAGTCTGTTTCACACTGTGTCTAAGACTGATTCCGCATGGACCAAAAACAGCGGTGTGAAAATGGTGTGAAAACAGTATAAACTCTTTTACACCATTAAAAACCCTTTCACACCATTTTCACACTGCTGTTTTTGGCCCATGCGGAATCAGCCTAAGTGAGAAGGGACAGTTTAGTAGGAACATATGTTGATAATGTCCCAGGGTGAGGGAAACCAATCCATTAGGAGTGTTTGGGTGGAACTTGCTTTATATACCGCAAGAGTGTGGTTGAGTGCATCTTGTATTGAGGGTGGGGTTATCAGTCCATTTTTTAAGTACTGGGAGCTCAGGGCTTTGCCTTGCTAATTTTTTAACGTCTCTTCTTTCCTGTTGAAGTTATGCTTGGTGTTTTGTGAATTTTCCAGTAATGGCCTCCTGTGCAGTGTCTGGACATAGTAAGCTTATAAGGAATTGTCCAGAATTTAAGTATTTCTCAAATAAAATATTGTGTCCAGTTTTTGTTTAACACATGTTCTGCAAACTGCAGATTTTCAGGGATAGGTTAAAGCTGACGAGTGTCTTTTCGTGGTTCCTTTAAATGTGTATCTGAATGCTGGGCGCTTTGTGGTTCCTATGTAGATCCTTTCCACAGCTACAGGGTATGCAATATACTCCTGCAGAAGTGAAGGGTCTCTTGTCCCTTTGCTGAGTGTAGACATTTGCTGTATTGTTATTTTCCTGGTGGGTTTTGAAGATGGTCTGTAGGTGAATTCTTTTTCATCAGTTTCCCTATTTTGATCAGTGCGATTCCCTTGATGTATGGTAGAAATATTTTTTTTTCGGTGGTGGGCTGTTTTCTCATCAGTCTATGAGCTCTCTTGGCCTTAAAGCTCTTCTGATTTCTTGGTTGTGGAGCAATAGCCATTTGGCCTGCAGAGCCTAGTCCCCAGATGATTGATTTCATCAGGAGGAGGTGAGGGTTCTGGATCTCGATTTTACCACCCGATCTATCCAGAGTGCTTTGATTATGCCCTTTTCACCGTGGATGATGTTGGGCAATGGGTGCAGGTGCTGTTAAGGTGGTTCAACCATGGATTTCAATGCCACGGGTTCCAGCTGGATGAGCAGTAGCCATGGGAAGCCCCTCCCCCCAGCCCAGTGGATAGCCAATTTCTGCATGGAACATTTTGAGAAACAAGCTCCCTCAAAAAAAACAGCACCCAGGAAACCTGGCAACTTGGTTCCAATTTCTTGGATGACACTTTTACAATCTACGGAGCCATGGTGGCGAGGAACACTGAATTTTGAATTTTCTGAACCACCTTAAGAGCATATCCACCCAAACTTATCCAATTTACCATAGAAACTCGGGAAAAAATAGCTGAGGAAACTGCCTTTTTTTTTAGGATAGTCTTGATGTACGCTTTCATAGAACCCAGCTGCATTTAAGAGTGATGGAGGTTAAACTCAAAGGTGGAGTTGGGTCAATGAGTTTTTGGAGCTTTGGTAATGAATGTGCAGCCAAAAATTTATGATGTTTAACCAGACAATGGCCTCAATGGAGTATTGACCAGATTCTAAACATAGAACTGCAAATGGGATGCAGTTTGGCACACCAAATAATTTGTGCAGGAGATTTAGAAATGGAATAATGACCCTAATGACAGGTATTGAGATTGGGGATGTCCAAATGAGAGCTCTGTAAAGCAGTTGTGCTCTCACCCTTGCTGTGAAAACTTGCAAAGCTGGGGGGGATATATTGGTTGCTCCTGGAGTGATAGAACCTCCTGGTGGCATTTGCATTTGATTGGGCCTGAGCCAATGTATATTTTTGGTGAGTGGACCATGACAAGTTATTGCTAAACCAGAGTCCTGGGTATTTAACATTTTTCACTTGCTCATTATAGTGGCCCTTTATCTTTGGGAAAAAACTTGTTTTTTGCTGTTTCTTTTCCAAAAACCAGAATCTTAGTTTTTTAATACCAATTCTGCAGAATCCATTTGTCCTACAAAGATTAAGTCACCAAATCTTTGCAGGAGTCTTGATGGCTCCCACACGAAAGGGAGAGAGTAGAGGGCTGCATCATCCCAAGCAAATAGCAGGAGAGGAGGACCGCACGCTTTGGGTCGCATCTTTTTAGGACTATGCCCATCCGCCTGGCCAGGAGGCTATAGGGAGAGATCATGCAAAGAAGATGTTGCAAATAATAAGGGGTGGGCTAGTACACAGCCTTGTTAAAGTCCTCTTTATACCTGGACCCGGGTCTCAGTAGCAATCCTCTAGTGGTCTTCTTCACCACAGCACGTGTTTTGGGTGTGCAGTTGTTTAATCAGAAAAAGAAGTCTTGAGTTGATATTAAGGGCTGTAAGTTTTCCCCAGAGCTTTTCTGTAAGGAATTCCATAGAAGCAGAAATAAAAGGCTTTTGGAGTAAAAAAAAGTCCATTGGTATTAAGACATCTTAGAAAGCTCAAATACCGCGCAGTGGTGCAGGGAATGACACTTCCCGCCAGAAGCACAGGGTTATAATACCAGTCACCCCATCCCCCCTTCCTGCTTCCCGCCAAGGGGAACAGAGGCTTCCATCTCCAGCGCTTAAAGGAGATAAAGTCTCCGCACGATGCATCTGGCCGCTCGCCCCCGGTGCTGTGGGAATGCACTCAAGGAAGGTTACTGCCTCATCAACACCATTGAATCCTTTACACTCTGCCTGCCTCCCTAAAGAAGACCCCCTTCCCCAGGTTTTGTGCCGGAGGAAAAGCGTGATTGGAAAGCAGCCGTAATAAGGGTGGGGGCTTCAATGTTTTAAAGGAATAAACCCATTGATTTACATACCCAGAGAATATCCCGCAAAGAAACTAAATATTGCAAGGCGTTTAAGCGATTAAAGCTGAGAGTCCAGGATGGCGTCAATTTAAGTAGTGTTTGTGTATCGCCATCCAATAATAGTCGGTGGGGAGGCCTCTCCGCTTAGTGCGTCGCCAGGCATGTAGGAGGCATCGGGAGCACTCCTTGAGCAGAAAGCTGGAATGGAAGACAGGATGGATATTACTAAAGGAGAGTTAGGCAAATCTAAGCGAGGGCAGTGACATCATTAATCACTTTAATTAATCTAGAAAAGGCGTCCCACCAAAATCTCTTGCCGCTCAAAGAAGTTTGGAAGGCTATGCACCCGTCTCCTAAGATTTTTTGTAGATAAATACGCAGGAGCCCACTGCATGCAGAGGAAATCCGGCGGTGTTTATGCCGCCTACGGTTTTGAGGAGTCCTTTTAGCTTGTTGTAAAGCGGTCTGGACTGACTGTTCAATCCCTCATGCTAGGGATGAAATCCATTGATGGAAATTCTGGGGTCCAGGGGGTCAAAAGCTCTTGGTGAGATTCTGCGGCAACGGCGGGGAAGGGCTGACCAGACATTGTCAATTTCAGCAAGAAGTTTCTTTGTACTACTATGAACCCGCATTGTTATAGAGGCATTACTGCATTCGCGAAGCGAAGTTAAGTTCGCACCAATTATTGTCTTGGTGGTAGTTGGTGTAACAAAGCGTAAATACTTTCGCTCTAGAAGGTTCTGTTACATTGCGTTCTCTCCGTCTCACCGTCACTTTGTGAGCGTGGTAGAGGCTGATTGCGGCGATGACCCCAACAACCCACAAAAACGCTTTCCAAAACTTTGAGGAATGAATTGGGGAGACTGTGACCGGAGAGACCACCTTAGCGAAGGCGGAATGGAGACCCGGTAAACATGTTGAATAAACAGCCGTTATAACTTAGGATGCGGAGGGATGGAAGCTACCACATGGGAGATAAAATGGGCTTGTTTAGAGAATTTCGGTCTACCACCACCCATAAAGACTGTATGTTAAGCCATGACTTTTCGAGGGCAAGTCTGTAATAAAGTCCCATAGAGATGACCTCCCAAAGGCTGAGAGAGGCTACCGGGAGAAGGTTTAACAGCCCATGGGAGACTTTCCGAATAGAATCTTGGCTTCTGCACCAAGCCGAGCAGCTGCCCTAATGTATGCCTCTCCAATCGTCTTTGCGCGTTGCATTGCGCCACCCAGAACTGTGGCGCGGCTAAATGCAGGAGTTTTCTCAAAAAGCCAAAATGTCCAGCTGGGCGGGCATGCGTGGCGCAAGCCTCAAGAACCTGCTTGCTTGAGGAGGCATAATGCGTGCCAACATTTATCCATGAAACTCCATTCTCCAAAGCGCGGGTGGGAGTCTCCTTCGCCCGGCTGCTGGAGCTTTCGTGCAGCCCCGGGCCTCCTCAGTTCCGCAGGAGGAAGGAGGGAGGCGAGACTGGGAAATGGGGGGTGGAGGGAGAAGCGGGACGTTTGAGATCGGGTGACAGCCAATCCCAACTGGGAGGAAGAACAGTGCGTGGAATGTCAAAGTAAGGCAGCTCTCACCCCCCCTCCCCGGAGTAGGCGCTTGAGCCCAGCTGGCCAGTCCATATTGTTGGTTTTCCTGGGAAAAAAAATGGACTGTAAAGAGAAACGAGAAAAAAAAGAAATGCGGCCGCAGTAGTTGTTTCGCTGAGACATTTTGAGGGGGGGTGGGGAAAGAGCTGCCAAGGTTTTATGGCGATCCAGAGCAAACTTGAAGGGTAACACTTAGCCCCTCAATGAGTGGTAAGTGGCCATGAAGTGCTAGCTGATTGGCATCGAAGTCTCTTTGTCTCCCCACAGTCCAGTTGAGTTAGGCACCAGAGAACTTTTTAGGACAAGTAAGCACACCGCAGGAACCGTTCAGCCTACCAAATCTTTATTTTTTCTGGCAACAACAGGGCTTGCCCCAAGTGCTTTGTCAGGGGAAGCATCCCGCGTGAACCACAAACGGGAGGTCTGGGTCAGGGTGCTTTAGGGATGAGTTCAGTGGTAAAAGCAGATTTTAACTTAGTTGAAAGGCTGTTTGACATTCCTCCGACCAGGAAAGAGGGCCCGGGCTTGATGGACAGTGGATCCCTTACCCTTAGTGCGTAGAAGAGGTCTGTAGAGGATTTAGAGTAAGTTCAGCGAATTGGGGTATAAAGTCACGATAGAAATTTAGCAAAACCAAGAAATGACTGGAGTTCTTTAGGTTGGTGGGGGTAGCGAGCCAGTTGGAGGGACTAAGGTCAATTTTAGCAGGATCCATTTTAAAGCTCCCTCGAAGCTGAGAATCCAGTGGCATGTAACAAAATAGTCAATGGAGGTCCTGATGGAAACAGCATTTGGAGAGTTTAGCAAAGAGAGAGTTATCAAGCAAGCGTTTCAATACCTCTCGAACCAAACATTTCATGCTCTTCTATGGTTTGTGAGTAAGAACATTAAAGCGTCATCTAAGTTTATCACAACAACTCACTTTGTACAGTAAATCATGGAGAACTTGGATTGATAAAGGGCCATAAAAGCTCTGGGGCCCCACCTTAACCCGAATGGCATTATTAAATATTCAAATTGTCCAAACTTTGTGTTAAAGCGCGCAGTCGAGGTGTTCATAGCCTTCAGCAATTCTTGACTCTGTAGTAAAGCCTTCTCTCAAGTCCATTTAGTAAAAATCGTCCTTTGCGAGGTGCATCCTAAAGGTCCTTGATCAAAAGGCAAAAGGTGCTATTAGTGGACGAGGGGCCGCATTGAAGTTACCTCGATAATCTGTGCAAAGCCGTACAAGACCCATCTTTCTTTTGACAAAACAAAGCGGAGGCAGCGTGAAGACGTGTGTTTGGTAGCCCGCCCGTGTTATGAACCAGCGAGGCAAGGTTCTTGTCTAGAGAGGTACAGGAGTTCCTTCTCCCTCATTGGGACTCATACGGTAGAATTCTACCCTTGGGTAGTTGTGCCCCTAGTTGTATGACAATTTTACAGTCAGTGTCTCTGTGGGGTGGCAATGCTAGTCGCATTCCTATCCTGAAAAACTCTGGCCTAGATCATGATATATGTACAGGTGGGATGTCCAATAGAGATAAAGAACCAATCACTGAGGAAGCCAGGGGAGAGGATGTGTCAGGAAGATTGGGTTTTCTTCCCAATTCATGTGTTCACGCAGGGGAGGGTCAGTGAATTCTAGGATTCTTTCTTTCCAAATGAATTTTGGTTCAATGTAATAACAATAACCAAGGCATGCACCCAAAACTATGGAGTGTTTGGCCACTGGTAAAAATAAAGCAATCTTCTCCCAATGAGTGAAACATAGGAGGAGCACCGGCTTGTGTTTTGTACTTCTTGGGCGGTCCTTGCGTTCCCGAGGGAGCTGCGTCCATTTAGGTGAAAGGTATGGAAGCTTAGCCAGGGGAATTCGGTCCGAATTACACCTAACTCCTCCCGCCACCTGGGGCGCATTAAGCAATGGGAGCAGCCCGGAATCCCACAGGGCGAGAGGCTATAATGCGAAGTGTGCATTTTAGCGAGGGTTGGCCAGAAATAGCTTGAACGCAGTAATGGGGCGCTGCCTTCCGCTGCCGTCAGGAGTGGGGCCCATGTCCATGAGGGGCTACGAAGAAAGGCAAACAGCTGCTTCCCCCCCCTCCTCTAGGTAAGCCGCCGGTAACTGCTTTAGAGCGAGCCAGTGGGAAGCTGACCCTGACCTGCGTGGTGGTTTGGCAGGCCAGTGTAGCGGGCATGGGCGGTTGGTTTTTGTTTCTTGGGACAGTTGGCGGCTAGATGACCTGGCCCTCCGCAGTAAAGACACAATCCCAGTCGGCGACGGCGTTCAGAGGTGGTTCTGTTCACAGAATCAAATGCCCCCTTAAGATCCAAAAAGGCCACACTTAATTTGGTAGAACTGTTCTTAGAGTATTTGTTGGCTAAGTGGGCCAGGACATGGGCCTGGTCTAGCGTTGATTTCCCCTTGGAAAAGCCCACTTGTTCAGGGCCAATAATGTTGTTTTGCTTGACCCATGACTCTAATCTAGTCAGGAGAAGTTTGGCATAAATCTTCCCAATGATAGAGAGCAGGCTAATAGGTCGATAGTTTGCTGGTTAATTTTGGTCACCTTTTTTGAATATTGGGACCAGCATGGAGGAGGTCCATGCCTTCGGCATTATCCCCTTTTTGTTGATCCTTGTAAAAAGATTGGCAAGCAAGTTTGCCCACCGTAGTGAGTTTGCTTTCAATATTTCGGGGATGACGGCATCGCTGCCTGGGGCCTTGTTTGACTTTAGGTTCTGTATCAAGGGGACGATCTCTTGACAATTTACCGGATCCCACCTTGGTCCCACTGGGATTTCGCAATCACCATTTGCTTGGGTGGGATTGGTTCCTGGATGCAACCTATAAATATGTTTTCTCAATACTTGCAATCTGAATAAAGAATCCCCTTTGGGACCAGTCAAAGTTAAGGTTCTGCTGGCCAATCTGTTTGTCGTTGCGAGGACAGTTCCTGCTACCAGTAATTCAAAGTACCTCATATAATGCAGCATGTTGCTGTAGAAAGCTTTGCACAATGATGCTGATAATATTGTGGTTTATTATGATTGCATCTGCTGAAGAAGCAGGGGAGAGGCAAATAGCCAGAAATCCACAGCTTCAGTCATTGTAACAAACCACCAAACAGAAGTTTTAAGAACTGGTTTAAGTGCAATTTAGAGAACCGCAGAAAAAGCGGAGAGGGATATACTTTGAATACAATTCCTCTCTCTGGATTACTGTGAAGTATGTTTCGTTGTTTTCAGATGCAAGATATCAAAAGTAGGAAAGTCTCTTGTTTAAGCTTATCGAGTTGGCTTTCCCAAATACCAATTTTCTAGCCAAGAAAAATCTTTCGCTACTCCAGAATTGTGTGCAATTTTCCAGCGGTCTCATGCAAAGGAAGTCAGAGCCATACCCCCACATTTAAAATAGACTCTGAACTGTTTTTCATTTTACTTTGCTCCCTTTGAGATGCCAGAAGCAATTTCCTCTTGAAGCTGACTTCCTTTCTGGAAATGATTTTTGTCTCGAGCCCTGTTGAGGCTCTCTATGCCCACTCTTTGACTAACTTGTCCTTTTTTGTTCCCTTTCTTTGTGGCTGTGGCGCTGGAGTTGGTCTTCTGACTGTAAATAATCGCACTGAAGTTTTCCTGTAACTTTTTATTTCAGTTCTTTTCTTGCATCACGGCCATCCAGCCAAGAGGAACAGACAAAGCACTCATTGGTGCCCTCTGCAACAGAACACTACTTCGAGGGCTGGCTGCAAATTGACGTGGCATGGAAAATCTCTGCTAAGTTTGTATCCTGTTAAAGAAGCACACTCGCTGAGCTTGGGGGCCTGAAAGCACTAAAAGGTTTCCGGCTGGGATACAACATGGATCGAGAATTTCTTTGTTTTCAAACCTGGGAGCGAAATATTATTTTTTTCCCTTTGGCTTTCTGGCTGAAGGCAAAGAAAATCTAAAACAGTTTTTTGTGAATGTTTTCACCGATAAACGGATTTTACAGCACCCTTCATTTCTGCTCCTGGCCCCTTTTCTGCACTTTTACTTTTTTGCAGACTTTACCATGGGGTGCGGATTAAGGAAACTAGAAGACCCAGATGACAGCAGCCCTGGGAAGATATTTTCAACGCTTAAGAGACCTCAAGTGGAAACAAAGACAGATTCTGCATATGAGTACATACTGCTAGATTTTACATTGGAAGGTATGGGTTGCTTGTGTCAAGAATATGAAAATATTTATGGAGAGGAAAGGCTGTCTAGTTAATTGCGTTTCTTATGATCAAACATGGAAAAAATAATTATAATACATTTGTCTAGAAATAGGTTTCTAATGACTGTCTAAATGAAGTAGTTGTGTGCGCGCTCACGCATATAAAGCATCAATTATTCTATGAAGAAGCACAAACCTCTGGAGACAGCTAAATTCTGTCAGTGAGAACTGAAGAAGCCAGCTTGAAAATGCCTTTTTGGCATATCATCTTTGTTTAATAGGTTTTTTTAAATATTGTTGTGAAAGTAATATTGAAATTGGTTCGGTTAGAGGTGGACGGTGTCCTGTAGGGCGACTTCCTTCTTTAGCAGAATGTCTTGTTTCCAAGCAAGTGACTCCCTGTCCCCAAAAGCTGAAAACACAAACAAACCTCCCCAGATGTCTTCCCCCCCAAAAAAGAGGCTGCTCTGTTCTGCTTTGGGAGTTTCAGAGATTGGGACATTTTGCAATAAAAGTTGCAATGGAACTTCTCATAATAGAGAACATCAGTTTGTTGAGGCAGCTGTTACTAAACATGCGTTGTTGCAATGGACAGGTTCATTTTATTATCAGAATCTTCATGTACCTCTTCATGGGAATCTTCATGGGAGCAATATATGCAAGATAACTTTTTAATGATGCAGAATATATCCAGTGCCACCTTTGAATCCGGTACCCGTCTGTGGAGCTTATCCTTCTGTATCGATGAGTTCATTTGATTCTTTTGTGGACCAAACAAAATGTCTTTGTATGAAGTAGTAGTCACAACATCCTATCGCATCTCAGGCTGGGCTGATGAATACATACACAGACAGTGTGCTCATCTGGAACTTGCCACTGGCAATCGCATTTAATTGTACAGCATTTTGTTTGGCAACTTACTGAGCTTTAAAGTTACGTACTCAAAAGTGCCTGAAAGGATTTTGATGGAGATAATTTCTGGTTGGAAAAAAAGTCATTTTGTTGTGGTAAACACTAAAATAGGTGCTTAGCAACTCAAGAGAAAGAGGCTGGGTGTTTCTTTGTGTCATTTAAGATGCCTATGCCATATTATTAAAAAGGCAGGGGCTTGGCTTGGCAGAACAGAACCAGTTGGCACCACTGCAGACTCGCACGTCATGGCCAACGTTTGAAGGATCTCAGAAGTTGAGTGGCAGGTTTCGGGAGGCCCAGTGGTCTTCAGCAGGAGAATGTGGTGGGCAAGGTTCATACCATAAACTCCCTTCTGCCTGAAGCACATAGAATCTAATCTATTGTCCATAAGATCTTACTGAAATAGTTTCCCAAACCCCATTGAGTAGATGCTTGAATATACTTGGCCAAAGTATTAAAGGTTTTGGCAGTTTTGTTAGGATCTGTACATTTTCAGTAAAGACGATCCCTTGTTTGCAAACTAAGTATTCCGAAGTCAGTCTTGCAGTCAAGAAAGTGTGCACTGGTTTGCGACAATTATCACTGCAGCATTCCAGCCCAAAATGTTTGTAGCGGAGTAGCTTCTTGCATTGTGGGAATAACATGCCTGAAGTTCCAAAACACAGTGACAGTGACTTGCTACTGGTATACCTCTGCCTACATGTTGGTCTTAACAAGTCTTTCAGTCTGTCCATTAGTAAATTCACAAAGATAGGACTGGCACTTGTAACCATAACAGTTCCTACATAGACAAAAACAGACATGCTGGTGATTAGAATAATCAGCATTCTGTACATTCATGTTCCGTTGAGGCCTTTATCATACAACAGTGGTATACCCTACCACTGAGAAGGAATTACTTATGATTTGAGTGTCACATGTACGACTATCTGCCACTAGGACAGAAGTCGTGGGTGTGCCCTCGCTGCAATGAGCTCCTGGCACTCAAGGAACGTGTGCGTTCTCTTGAAGCCAAGGTGGCAGACCTGGAGAAGCTGAAAGAGGCAGAGAGGGTGACAGACAAGGCTTTCAGGGACCTAACAGCCGGGTCCCACTCCCAAGGTGACATCTCTTCAGATGTCATGGAGAATGAAGGTCTGGGGGACGGAGGGTGCCAGTCTGAGGTGGGGGAAGATGCTCCCTTAGATGGGATCCCTTCCTTAGCTGGTGATCAGCTATCCTCTCGCACTGAGGATACCCCTCGGGGAGGTGGGGGGCTCCTCGTAGTGGGTGATTTGATCATTAGAAATGTAGAGAGTTGGGTTTGTGAGAGGCGTGATGACCGCATGGTGACTTGCCTGCCTGGTGCGAAGGTTGCAGATGTCACGCTTCGTCTAGATAGGCTTTTAGACAGTGCTGGGGTGGAGTCAGCAGTTGTGGTCCACATTGGCACCAACAACATTGGGAAATGTAGCCGGGAGGTTCTGGAAGCTAAATTTAGGCTGCTAGGAAACAGGTTGAAGTCCAGGACCCCCAAGGTGGCATTCTCAGAATGCTACCCGTTCCACGCGCAGGGCGAGCTAGGCAAGCGGAGATACAGGGTCTCAATGCGTGGATGAGAAGGTGGTGTAAGGCAGAGGGTTTCAGATGTGTCAGGAACTGGGGAACCTTTTGGAACAAGGCAGGCCTGTACAAAAGGGACGGGCTTCATCTGAACCAAAGAGGAACCAGGCTGCTGGCGCTCAACATTAAAAAGGTGGCAGAACAGCTTTTAAACTGATCCTTGGGGGAAAGCCGACAGGAGCAGAGGTGACTTCGGTTCGGAATACAGTATCTATGGGGATGCAGACAGAGAGGGAGGTTTTTCTAAATCAACCACATACAAGCAAGGAACATAGCAATGTGCCTGTGACAAGGGATAGTGTCTACAAAAGACTTGAGGGTAAAGCACATAAATCCCAGGTTAAGGACAGAGGCAGGGTATACAGGTGTCTCTATGCTAATAGTAGAAGCCTTCGACCTAAAATGGGGGAGCTGGAGTACAGAGTTTTGAAGGAGGACTTTGATATAGTGGGCATTACAGAGACATGGTGGAATGAGGAGAACCAGTGGGATGCTGTTATACCAGGCTACAGGCTCTATAGGAAGGAAAGGACAGGGCGCATTGGGGATGGAGTTGCCCTTTACATGAAAGAGAGCATAGTGTCACATAAAATAGACAATGAAAGGGGAGCTGGAAACACTGTGGGTATCAATACCAGGTGTGAAGGACAGTTTAACATTAGGAATATATTATCGTCCCCCTGACCAAAGTGCACAAGAGGATTCTGAGATGGAAAAAGAAATTAGAGAGGCCAACAAAAACAAAAATGTAGTGGTAATGGGTGATTTTAACTATCCCCATATAAACTGGAAAAATGCATGTTCAGGTCATAGTAAGGAGAGAGCATTCCTGGATATCCTAAATGACTGTGGCTTAGAACAGATGGTTGTGGAACCAACCAGAGGAGAGGTGATCCTAGATCTAATTCTATGTGGCACCCAGGACCTGGTGCAGGAAGTCAGTGTTGTTGAGCCGATAGGGAACAGCGACCACAATGCTGTCAGATTCAGTATCTCTGCATGCGAACAAGTGACAACTACTAATGTAGTTACATTCGCCTTCAGAAAGGGAAATTTCTCAAAGATGAGGGGGATAGTGTGCAGGAAGCTGAAAAGGAAAATCAAGAGAGTCAAAACTGTCCAAGATGCTTGGAGGTTATTTAAAAACACAGTCTTAAAAGCTCAGCTGGAATGTGTTCCTCAGGTTAGGAAAGGCAGCGCCCAGTCCAAAAGAAAGCCACCATGGTTAACAAGAGAGGTTTAGGAAATTATCAGAAAAAAGAAAATGTATTTTAGAAAATGGAAGTCCAGTTTGACTGATGAAGAATATGAGAGGGAACACAAATGGTGGCAAAAGAGAAGCAAGTTAGCTGTAAGGGAGGCAAAAAAGGATTATGAGGAATGCATGGCTGCGAACATCAAGACCAGCAACAAACAGTTCTTCAAGTACATCAAAAGTAGGAAGCCAGCTAGGGAAGCGGTAGGCCCGTTAGACGACAAAGGAGCAAAGGGTGTGCTAAAAGATGACAGGGAGATTGCAGAGAAGCTATATGAATTCTTTGCATCTGTCTTCACCCAAGAGGAGCTGAGGAAAATTCCTGCACCTGAACCATGCTTCTTGGAAGGCGAATCCGAGGAACTAGCGAAGATAGTGGTAATCAAGGAAGAGGTTCTGGCAGCCATTGATAGACTAAATGCTACTAAATCCCTTGGCCCAGATTGCATTCATCCAAGAGTTCTTAAAGAGCTCAAGCATGAAATTGCTGATCTTCTCACTTTAATATGCAACTTATCCCTGAAATCAGGCTCTATCCCTGAAGACTGGAAGATGGCCAATGTCACACCAATTTTTAAGAAAGGATCTAGGGGGGACCCGGGAAATTACAGGCCAGTCAGTTTGACATCTGTTCCTGGTAAATTAGTAGAATCTATCATTAAAGATAAAATTATAAAATATGTAGAAAAGCAAGACCTGCTGAGAAAGAGTCAGCATGGCTTTTGCAGAGGCAAGTCCTGTCTTACAAACTTACTAGGGTTCTTTGAGGGTGTAAACAGGCATGTGGATAAGGGGGAACCAGTGGACATTGTTTACTTGGATTTCCAAAAGGCTTTTGACAAAGTTCCTCACCAGAGACTATTGAGAAAACTCAGCAATCAAGGAATAAGAGGGGAAGTCCCACCTATGGATTAAAAACTGGTTGAGAAACAGGTAGCAAAGAGTGGGTGTAAATGGGAAGTTCTCACAATGGAGAGATGTAGGGAGTGGTGTCCCCCAAGGATCCGTTTTGGGACCAGTGCTCTTTAACCTATTCATAAATGACCTGGAAGTAGGGGTGGGTAGCGTGGTGGCCAAGTTTGCAGATGATACCAAATTATGTAGGGTGGTGAGAACCACAAAGGATTGTGAAGAGCTCCAAGCAGACCTTGATAAATTAGGTGAGTGGGCTAAGAAATGGCAAATACAGTTCAATGTAGCAAAATGTAAAGTGATGCACATAGGGGCAAAAAATCCAAACTTCACATACACGCTACAGGGGTCAGTGCTATCAGTCACAGACCAGGAAAGGGACTTGGGTGTCTTAGTTGATAGTTCCATGGGAATGTCAACTCAATGCATGGCAGCTGTGAAAAAGGCAAACTCTATGCTGGGGATCATTAGGAAAGGAATTGAGAATAAAACTGCAAAGATTGTCATGCCCTTATATAAAGCACTGGTGCGACCGCACTTGGAGTACTGTGTCCAGTTCTGGTCGCCGCATCTCAAAAAGGATATTGAGGAGATAGAAAAAGTGCAGAGAAAAGCAACAAGGATGATTGAGGGACTGGAGCACCTTCCCTATGAGGAGAGGCCGCACCGTTTGGGACTATTTAGTTTGGAGAGGAGATGGCTGAGGGGGGATATGATTGAAGTCTATAAAATTATGCATGGGGTAGAAAATGTTGACAGAGAGAAATTTTTCTCTCTTTCTCACAATGCTAGAACCAGGGGGCATTCATTGAAAATGCTGGGGGGAAGAATTAGGACTAATAAAAGGAAACACTCCTTCACGCAACGTGTGATTGGTGTTTGGAATATGCTGCCACAGGAGGTGGTGATGGCCACTAACCTGGATAGCTTTAAAAGGAGCTTGGATAGATTTATGGAGGAGAAGTCAATTTATGGCTACCAATCTTGATCCTCTTTGATCTGAGATTGCAAATGCCTTAACAGACCAGGTGCTCGGGAGCAACAGCTGCAGAAGGCCATTGCTTTCCCATCCTGCATGTGAGCTCCCAAAGGCACCTGGTGGGCCACTGCGAGTAGCAGAGAGCTGGACTAGATGGACTCTGGTCTGATCCAGCTGGTTTGTTCTTATGTTCTCATGTTCTTATGTACAGAGATCAATTCACCAGGAGAAAATGGCAACTTTGTATGGTAGATTCTGCATTGCATTCCACTAAAATCTGTCCTTTCTCTGAACCCCCCTTCCTTGGGGTTTCACCTTGAAAATCTTCAGATATCTCCCAGTCTGGAGTAGGCAACCCTAGTTCTGCACAATGTAGGATGTTTTAATAATAGCTATATTTTCAGTGTTTTAATGTCACCACTTCTTGTTTGTGATTAATAAATTGTAAACAAAGGAGTCTAGAAGAAAGAGCAGGGGACATGAACACATAGCTGTTCATAATTTCTCTGCATCTGGGATTGTAGAGAGTGATGTGTTGGAATGCTTAGAGTAAACTCCCCACAGTAAACTCCCTGAGGTTCAATTTATAATTCGATCATCAGTTATGATGAGCAGCCTCTGAGAACATTTTAAAATAATTGCATTTTATCATGAATTCTAAACTGGCTGTTTTCTATGTGTGCACACACATTCTTGAATATGGATCCTTCATGGAAGAGAAAGTGACAGTGAGTCTATTTTCAGGTAATTTACAAAATATTTCAGCTGACTTTTTATTTAAAAAAAGAAGTTAGTGAAAAACATAAGAAAGTCCTGCAGGATTAGACTAGTAGTCCATCTCGTCTAGCATCTTGTTACACACAGTGGCCAGCTAGTTACTCCTGGGGCCCAGAAAAAGGCATAGAGGCCAAAGTCTTATGTTGCCTCTTGGCACTGGTATTCAGAATGTGGAAGTTCTGCACAGTTTCAGCACTCAAGACAGATTTTTCAAGAGCAAGTAAAGAAAGTAGATTCTGAGTTTGTGCCCAAAGCAGCTTCTGGCTTTGGCTACCCAGGCTGATGAATGTTCACCATATAAATTCAACAGAATACATAAGCTCTTTCTCCCTTTTTCTCTGGGAAGAACCTTTGGGTCATCTAGGGGTTACTTTGAACTGCACCCTTAGCAATTAGAGGACAAATCTGCAGAGCTTGGAGTTCTTGTAGATACAAGTGTGAAATAGGCATTCAGAGGAAGAGATGGAAATTCAGGCTTGCTGGTACTGTGCCTTAGTTGGGCAGGTTTGATATTAATCCAAATTGGCTATTATTTCTGGCAGTGCTTGGGAAAATGCAAAGGAATGAGTGGAGGGGTACATAAATGGACTTAAGTGATTGAGCCCTCTTTTTCAAATTGCAATGCATTTATAAAAAGGCTGCAAATAATGTCATTATGTAAAGTAAGAATGAGCAAAAGGAACAGTTGTGAGATTTCTCCACAAATGCTGCGACAAAGCAACATACCTGCTTCTATTTCCCTTAACTGTTAGGTTAATGGGAGATGCTTGAAGGTTGAACAATAGATCCTTCTGTCTCCCAGAATTAGGCAGAAAAGGGAAAGAATTGCCAGAATTGGGCTGCTGGATATACCCTGTTTCCCCGAATATAAGACATCCCCGGAAAATAAGACGTAGTAGAGGTTTTGCTGAAGTGCGAAATATAAGGCATCCCCCAAAAGTAAGACATAGCAAAGTTTTTGTTTGGAAGCATGCCTGACGAACAGAATACAGAAATATAAGACATCCCCTGAAAATAAGACATAGCGCATCTTTGGGAGCAAAAATTATTATAAGACACTGTCTTATACTTGGGAAAACACGGTAGCTCCATAAAACGTTTTCACGGCATTTATAAAACATTTTGAGAACATTTTAAGTCATATGACACTTAGAACACTTTTAAGTGTTATAACAGTTGTTAAACATTTTGAAAGCATTTTGAAAAATGTCAAAAAAGTTATTTCCGCTGTGTGGCGTGGTCCATTGCTGTGTTCAGATTTGTGAGTTGGGACATGTTCTATAATGTGATGGTGACTTTGAGGTGACCTGGTGCAAAAATAGTTCTTTAGTTGTAGTGGGGGAGGGTGGCCTTTGGTCAAGGTGAGGGAGGGCGGCTGCCCAAGTGGGGGCGGGTGCAAAACTCAGATTTTGCCCTGGCTCCATTTTCGCTAGCTACACCTCTGCAAGAAACATACAGAGGTGGTTTGCCGTTGCCTTCCTCAGCATGGTGACCCTGGACTTCCTTGGTGGTCTCCCATCCAAATAGCTCTGTTCTGATCCTGCTTTGCTTCCAAAATCTGATGAGATCTGGCCAGCCTCGGCCATCCAGGTCTGGGCATGTTTCAGCTGAGCATATTTTTATATGTAAATGGAACATATAAGTGGCTGATGTCACAATTTTCTCTACTTCCAATTCCTTTAGGTTCAACAAATCCAGATGCCATCAGGATCAGCTCTGTGCTGGATATTGAAAAAAAGGTAGAGGACCATTATGCTAGAGGTTATGTGGTAGGAGCTATTCATCCGGTTTTGCTGCCTGTTGGACGGAGGCGGCACTTTCCAGCAAGTCAACTGTACAGAGTTGTCCTGCTGCGTCTCAAACTAAGGTACCTGTTATACATAATTACTTAAGTGACAGTATAAATTAGCAAATGGCTTCTTGTTACCACCTTTATAAGAGTCAATGGAATTTAAGTATCTGAAAATAAAACCCAGTTGACGCACTATCAGGAGAAATGGTGTTCGCCTTCATATAAACCGAGGCATGAAATAAAAAGCAGCACAATAAAGGAGCACGGATGGAGCATATCTGAATGTGATAAAAGTAAATTTGTTTCTCATTTTTGCATTTAATTGGTGTGCACTTCAGTTGTCTCAGCACTTCACGAACTGAGTTACAGGGACTGGTGCAGGTTGGCTAAGGGTACTCCGGAGGATTCATGAGTGTTGTAAGGATATAACGGGCGATTTCCCACTGAAAATTAAAAGTAGATTAATCCAAGTTTCAAAATGAACTGCAACTTTTCATTGCGGATTAAACATCCTCACTGCACCATTTTTCCAGGGGAGATTTGTAGGCCTGCATCGGATTCCAGAAATGCTACAATCCCTACTGCTGCCCGATCGGCTTGGCAGGCCTGGGCGGGTCTCTCTTGATTGGCTGTCGTGCTGTGTTGGGGCGGGAACTTTTTTTCACGTCAACACGTCAGCTGGTGAAGACGTGAGACCATGAGGAAGGCACCCCCTCTGAGGTTAACCGTTATACCAAGCGTCCCCTTGCTCTCATTCTCTCGTCAAATGTTAGACCAAAACAGAAGAAGCCGTGCGAAATGATACCAAACGAGACAAAAACAAAAAGAAATAACTGCGTACGCACTGCGCACAGGCTGCCATGCTCTGATTGGCTGGCAGCATTTGCGTCACTGTGAACGGCAGGAAATTGAACTACATCATGGCCCCCAAACCTTCCCACCAACATGGATTGGTAACGTGTTTTGCCAAAAAGTTGCACAAGCAACCAGGTACTGGGGAAACATATTGACTGTGTATGTATCAGCTACATATATGATAATATATATAAAAGAAGAAGAGTTTGGATTTATACCCCACCTTTCTCTCCTGTAAGGAGACTCAAGGTGGCTTACAAGCTCCTTTCCCTTCCTCCCCCACAACAGACACCTTGGGGCTGAGAGAGTTCATAGAGAACTGTGACTAGTCCAAGGTCACCCAGCAGGAATGTAGGAGTGTGGAAACACATCTGGTTCACCAGATAAGCCTCCGGTGGAGGAGTGGGGAATCAAACCTGGTTCTTCAAATTAGAATCCACCTGCTCTTAACCACTATTTAGATAATTATATATAATTATCTTCGGGGGTAGGGCGGTATACAAATTTTGTTGTTGTTGTTGTTGTTATTATTATTATTATTATTAATAATAATAATAATAATAATAATAATAATAATAAATATAGAGATTATATGAATAGAAATAGTGTGTGTGTGTGTATATATATATGTGGGTATATGTGTGTGTGTGTGTGTGTGTGTATATATATATATATATATAATGTAACTATTCTATATGTTCTATTACATATTTCTCTCTATAAATAATCTAAACATGGGTGTGGGTGTGTGTATATACACACATACTTTTATATATACATTATTGATTGATCTATTGATATATACCTCACGGGAGAGGCAGGCAAAATATTATTCAAATTATGCAATTTCAGTTTCCACCTCTCTCTCTTTTTGTATTTTTGTTGTCTCTGGTTCACATTTTTGAAACCAGATTTCCTTCGGTTAGGCCAAAATTTTGCCCTTGGCTGGAATATCTCCTCAATCATGTTGAGGCAAACTCTCCTGCTGGAATTCCTCACATCCTAAGGGGAGAACTCACCAGAAAGGGCTTCCTCGTTTTTTAACCAGCACCATGTCCGTCCCCCACCTGGTGGAAAGTTTTGGGCTCTTGGATTCAGGAAATTCCCAGGAGATGTAGCAATGATGCAGCTCTTTGTCTGTAGTTCTTCACCCTCAGAAAGCTTGAAAGGTAGCTGGGGGGAAATCTGCTTACCTGGGAAAGATTTTTTGGGTGAACCCCTGAGTGCTAGATTAAACGCTGCCCTTTGAAATAGCTACATTTTACGCAAGTTACCTGCACAGGGTGGCCAGCTCTGGACTGGGAAATACCTGAAGATTTGGGGGGTGGAGTCTGGGGAGGGCTGGGTTTGGAGAGGGGAGGGGCCTCTGCAGGCTATGAAGCCATAAAGTCCACCATCCAGAGGAAATGGACTTAGTCATCTGGACATCAATTGTAATAGTGGGAGATCTTTGGGTGCTACCTGGAGGTTGGCAGCCCTAACTGTGGGGTAAAGTATCACATCTCCATAAAATGTGCCCATGTCCCTTCTCATTCTTAGGCCTGGGATAAAATTACGGTAGATTTGTTTTGTTTCATTCCAAAGGAAGAGAAAATGCCTTTTTTTTTGGCCATAAGCCCACAATTTCGTCAACGACAAGCAAATGGGATCTTATGGGGCTGTGGTTGAATTTGTGGGAGTTTTGTGCAAAGATTAAAATGCATTTGGGTCATCTGAACAACTTCTGCGTTGAGCAGCCCTTAAGAAACTGACTTCAGAGTAGTGATGTTGATCTTGTGCAGACAAGTGGGCAGCTCTAGCCCGAACGCAGGCGGCTGAAATTTTACTCCAACGGTGGGTGTGGCCAAATGTTGACATTATCTCAGAGTTTTCAGCTCTGGTCTTTGAAGGCATGTCAATTACTCTGGTTGTGTGGAGAAATATGGTTCTGAGAGGAACTAAAGTAGTGGATTGTACAATACTGGATGTGGAAATCGGATGGAGGGTCAGAAATTAGAAAAGGAAGAAAGCAGGTGGAGAGGATGAAATCTGGGAAAAGTTCATCGTAATTCTTTGAAGTTCTTATGCAAATCCCTTGAGTCTTATACAGTTTTCTTGTGGTGTGTGTGTGTGTGTGTGTGTGTTAATGGAAGGAAGGCCTGTAGAGAGAGACTAACCCTTTGATGCTTTCCCCATTTCAAAATCATATTGACCAAACTCAGTGGTGGGATCCAAAAATTTTAGTAACAGGTTCCGATGGTGGTGGGATTCAAACAGTGGCGGCGCCGCACACATGCCCCTCCAGTCCCTATTGGGCAGGGAGGTTGCTTTAGGAACCCCTTCTCGCCACTCAGAAAAAATTAGTACCCACTTCTAGAGAAGTGGTGAGAACTGGTTGGATCCCACCTCTGACCAAACTGCTTCATAAGGATGCCAGCAGCTTCCAGGTGGGACCTTGGGGATCCCTGGGAATTACTGCTCATCTCCAGACTGCTTTGGAGGGCGGACTCTGTGGCATTGTATACCACTGAGGTCCATCATGTCCTCCCTAGTTCCACCCCCAAATCTCCAGCAGTTTCCCAACCTGGATCTGGTATCCCTACTAGGGAGTACTGTGGAGTGCCTATACTTCCTCTTTGTTACTACGCCAAAAGGTGAAAAATCAGAGAGGTATTTTGTTAGCTAAAAATAGATAGGAAGCAAAAATATTAAGATGACCAATCAAAGAGCACCTGTTACATGTAAGCAACTTTTTCTTTCAGTAGGTAAATCTATTATGTATTATATAGTTTGTTTTGGGAGATGGGTTGCAATCCAGACTAATTAAAGCGTCATCAAGATAACAGATGGGAAAGAAGCAAGTTGTATGTGCTAAAGCAGTGGTCGCGAACCTATGGCACAGGTGCCAGAGGTGGCACTCAGAGCCTTCTATGTGGGCACGTGCAAACAGAGTCGCCCCACCCCCACACATCTAGACTGGCCTGGGCCGCTGGGCTCAATTATTAGCATTAAACCTAAGACCTAGTTTTGGGGAAGCAGTGCAGGTAACCCTGTTAAGCGCTGTTAAACCCCACTGATTTTCATGCGAAGTTGAATCTGTCCTAGGCTGTGGTTATGGGAGGGGATGTTGGGGATATGGGGGCACCACTATTGGGGCAGGGGATACCAGTACTGATGGGACAGGGTAAATATGACGGTAGGCGGGGGCCATATGAGAAAAGGGGGTGAGAGGTTGTTATGCTCGCTCCCCTTCTGACCTCCAACCTATCTCGAGGAATGAGGGCTATGGGGTTCAGGTATTCCCTGCTTCGTCCTTGGTGTTGATTAATGCCGGATCCATTAATAATAAGACCACGACACTCCGGGATTTTCTCGGAGCTCAACAAATGGACCTGGCTTGCATCACCGAAACCTGGGTGTGTGATGGTGAGACAGTTGCCTTGGGTGAAGTCTCACCTCCAGGTTTCACGTGTGTCCACTAATCACGAACTCAGGGCTGGGGGGCGGCGTAGCAGTGTTCATCCGGGATTCGATTCCTTTCAGGGTTATCCCTGACCCAAAAAAAAAAGGATCCACCCGGTGTGAGATGTGCTGGCCCCTAGAAGTGGATGGCCTCGGAGGAGAGGAGTTGGCTGTCTTCCTGGTGTACCGGTGCGCCCCTAAGGCAGCACCAGAGGGCCCGACTGACCTGCCCACCGGCTGCTGGAGGCCCCGGTGACCCCGGCTGGAGCATTGCACAGTTCCCTAGACTTATTGTCTTGGGTGATTTCAACATCCATGTCGATGCCACCTCATGTTCAGCAGCTGTGGATCTACTGTCATCCATGGCGACGCTAGGCCTCTCCTCTATAAATTCTGACCCCACTCATGAGGCTGGTCGTACTTTGGATTTGGTCTTTGGGTCAGGAGTTGATATGGTCGTATCCTCTGTTGACGGAGTGCCATGGTCTGACCATTATTCCCTGAAAATCCGGGTGGACCTGCCACACCAACCCTGTCTAGGCGATGGGCTGATTTATGTCTGCCTGCGGAGACTTATGGATCCTCTTGGATTCCTGAATGTTCTGTGGGATCCTGAACTCGCTGGCACCCTTGATGAGCAGGTGGAGGACTGGAATTGCAGGCTCTCTGATGCCATTGAGGTGATTGCTCCCAGGCGTCCTCTGCACCCCCACTCTTGGCTACCCCCCTGGTATACCGAGGAGCTGCGCCAAATGAAGCAGGAGCTCAGACGTGTAGAGCGAGTGTGGAGGAAGTTTCGTGGCGAGGCCACGCAAACATCTTATAGGACGTTTATGAAAGCCTATGAGATGGTGACAAAGAGGGCAAAGAGGGGCTATTTCTTGTCCTCTCTCGTGTCTGCTAGCTCTTTCCCAGCCCAATTGTTTCATATTATTCGGTCGCTTTCCTCACTGAGGGTTCTAAAAACATGGAATTGGCTATTGGCTGTGAGGCATTTATGAGCTTTTTTGTGGATAAAGTTGCATCACTCCGCCATGACCTCCCTGCCACTTTTGCTACAATTAGCGAACTGGAGGCCCCGCTGCCATCTTCAGGTCGTTGTTTGGACCAGTTTTCCCTGCTCGCTGAGTCTGATGTTGACAGAGTCCTGGCTGCTGTTAGACCTACTACCTGTCCTCTGGATCCATGCCCCTCCTGGCTAATTAAAGCATGCCAGGACGAGTTGTGACCTCACCTGTTGAATATCCTCAACTGTTCCCTTGAGCAAGGAGTGTTTCCTGGTGGGTTGAAGGAGGCAGTGGGCTGCCCACTCCTGAAAAGACCATCTTTAGATCCCAGTGATCTGGCCAGTTACCGCCCTGTTTCGAATCTTTCGTTCCTGAGGAAGGTAATTGAGAGAGTGGTGTTGGAGCAGCTTCAGGGCTTTCTGGAGGACACATCGGTGCTCGATCCCTTCCAGTTCGGCTTTCATGCTGGGCATGGAACGGAGACCATTCTCGTCGCCGTCACAGATACACTCCGCATGCAGCTTGACCAGGGCAGATCAGCGCTGCTGGTATTAATAGATAGCCACTGCGAAAGCGTTTGATAGTGGTTGACCCGCGACAACTTTGACCCCACTGCCTTTGGCTGTGTCTCACCAGGGTGCGGGGGGGCACTGTCCTTCAGTGGATTGCCTCGTTTCTCCAGGGCTGGAGTCAGCAAGTGTGGCATGGGGATCAGGCTTCCCAGAGGTGCCTGCTTCAATGCTGTGTCCCTCAAGGGGCCTTGTTGTCCCCGCTGTTATTTAACATTTATATGCGACCCCTTGCTCAGCTGGTGCAGAGTTTTGGGCTGGTTTGTCATCAATATGTGGTTGACACTCAACTCATTCTGTTGATGGAGATGGGGAGGCGGCTACTGCCCCTGCAGCTCTACAGCATTGTCTGGAGGAGGTCGCTGGGTGGTTGAAACAGAGCAGGTTAAAACTTAATCCATCGAAGATGGAGATCCTTTGGCTGGGTCGTGGGGGGTGGGGATTGGGGATTTCCAGCCGCTGGTGTTGGAAGGGGTCTCTTTGACACCAACCTTTTCAGCTCGCAACCTGGGGGTCCACCTGGATTCATCTCTCTCTCTATGGAGAACCAGGTGGCCCATGTTACCCAGGTTGCTTTTTTTCATCTTCGTCAGGCCTGGCTGCTGGCTCCCTACCTCTCACAAGTTGACCTGGCCACGGTGATCCATGCAACGGTCACTTCCAGGTTAGACTATTGTAACTCGCTCTATGCGGGTCTTCCCTTGCAGCTGATCCGGAAACTGAAGCTGGTCCAGCATGTGGCGGCTCGTCTTCTCACAGGTGGCTAAGTTCAGGATCACATCTCCCCTGTGTTGCGCCGCTTGCATTGGCTCCCAGTGGAACTCCAGATCATCTTCAAAGTGTTGGTGTTGACCTTTAAGGCCCTTCGTGACCTGGGGCCCTCGTGACCTGGGGCTTCAAGACCGCCTTACCCCATATGTCCCAACTCAGCCTCTGCACTCTGCAGAGACAAACTTACTGGTGGTCCCTGGCCCCGCAATGATGCAGCTGGTCTCTACCCAGGTTAGGGCCTTTTTGGCCCTGGCCCCCTCCTGGTGGAACGCTCTTCCTCCATCTGTTAGGGCCCTGCGGGACCTTGGTGAGTTCCGCAGGGCCTGTAAAACTGAGCTGTTCCACCGGGCCTTTGGGGAGGCTGGCCGCAGATCATTTGCCGCCCCCTCCTGATGCCCTGTGTACATCTGGGCATATCATCCACTGCGATTTGTCGATCCTCTCCCAGGGGGTTATGGAGCAGAGAGTTGGGGTTTGGACACCATCTCTGTACAAATGGGCTTAGGTGAGTTATGATGCTGCTACTGATTTTAATGGATTTTGATATACCTTCTGATTTATGCTGTTGTATTATGTTTATTTTGTTCGTTGTTGGGTTTTATTGTACACTGCCCTGAGCCCTTCGGGGGTAGGGCAGTCTATTTAATTTGTTTATTTGTTTCTTTTATTAATAATAATCATAATAATCATAATCATAATCATCATAATTTTTTAAAAGTGTGATTCTTTGCCTGGGGGTAACCTTGGTTGTTGGCAATGGGGCTGGCTTCTGAGTAAACCCTCCTAGGGTCATGAAGAGTTGCACGGTTGCTTCAAAGCAAAGCCACCAACTGCCACCAAGCTTACTCCTGAGTAACGCACGCCTCGGAGCCAACGTTTTTTTCTAAACTAAAACCTCAGTATTTAGATTAAATTGCTGTGTTGGCACTTTGCAATAAATAAGTGGGTTTTGGGCTGCAGTTTAATTTCGGTCTCGAAAAGGGTTAGCCATCATATTAACTGAAGGGTTGTTGCAAGAATTACAGCAAGCTTGAACCTGACGAAGCAACGCAGTCCCAGCCAGAAGCATTCAGCATCCAGAGTACACAAACACCCCAAGCTTGTGATTGAGGAGTGTCCGTTGATGCACGAAACACTAACGAATGAGACAGTAAAGGGGCTGTTGGAGAAGGTATATCCATTTTTGCAATTCCTTCACCCAAGATTTTTGCATACAGATATTTGATGTGATACAGCAGTACCTTCTAGAGCACAGGTGTCAAACTTGCCGCCCTCCAGATGTTATGGACTACAGTTCCCATCATCCCCTGCCAGCATTATGCGAACCTATGGCACTCCAGATGTTCATGGACTACAATTCCCATCAGCCCTTGCCAGCATAATGCTGGCAGGGGATGATGGGAACTGTAGTCCATAACATGAAGCAGTAACCATGCTGGCGGGGGGGCTGATGGGAAGTTCTGCAATTCCTGGTATCTGATGCATCATAGGATTCCTTTCCTACGGTTCTAGAGCAATGTTCCATTTGTTGCACGGTTTTATGTGAGAGAGGATTTGGTGGGGTGGACTTGTGACCTTGTTTGTTAGTCACCTTGGGCTAACTAGGGATGGTGGGGTAAAATATTTTTAAATAAATAAAGCTCAAGGTGGCTTATAAATAATCATTAAAACATTATAATTTAGAAGCAGCAAACCCCTTTGTGGTTAAAAGCAGGCGTACTCTAATCTGGAGGAACCGGTTTTGATTCCCTGCTCTGCTGCTTGAGCTGTAGTGGCATATCTGGGGAATTCAGATTAGCCTGTGCACTCCAACATATGCCACCTGGGTGACCATGGGCTAGTCACAGTTCTTCTGAGCTCTCTCAGCCCCACCTACCTCACAGGCTGTTTGTGGTGAGGGGGGGAAGGGAAAGGAGTTTGTTGGCCTCTTTGAATCTCCTTACAGGAGAGAAAGGGGGATATAAATCCAACTCTTGTTATTATTATTTTATACAGTGTACAAAGGTGACTTAATACATGACGCTTTTGCAGCATGAGAACATATGAGCATAGAAAAAACCCACATCCATTTGTTTGTATAAAAACTACAAATATTTGTTTATTGATTTATTTAGCATTGTTCCGTGCCACCTCTTTAGAGTCCCATTCAGGGTGGTTTGCAATTAAAAAACATAATGTTAAAATACAAGCCAAATCCCTCTATATAAAAAGTTAACAGTGACTTTGTTAGTCACGGCCTAACGCCGAAATGGCTAGACGGATCGCCCCCAAATTTTCACAGGACATCCCTCCCCGTTCTGGGCAGGTAATCGGACCTTCAAATCACCGAAAGTCCATACCTGAGCCAGGTAAAACGTCTTTTTCCTGGCGCACCAGGTCATGAAGCTGATTGTGTTTAACTGTCACCCTTAGAATGTCCATGCAGCCTGTCTGTCTGTGGCCTGAAGGCTTGGGATGGGGGCTTACAATGAGGGCAGATGGGCAGAGATGAGCAGTGAAAACAGTAAATCGGTAATACTGTTAGGTAATACGAGTGGAAGTGAAACACATACACACTTTGCCGTGTGAGACGTCAGGTGGGGTTCCCCCCCCCACACACACATGCAGGTAACTTTCACTCTCTGTGCCTCACCCACTGCTACCACAACACCACGCTTTCTCTCATTCGCATCCATCTCACATCCTCCACACACCTCACTCTGCCCTCCCTCACATCCAACCACCGCCGCCCGCTTCCTCACACCCTTATTACGCCACAGCTCTCTTTTAATAAAAGCAAACTCGAGTTCACCTTTTTCTTCTAAGAAAACCCGCGGTGTGGGGGCCAACCAACACTACTGGCTCTGCTTCTTTTGCACATGGCCCTTTAAAAACCCAGGGAGCTGGCCTCGATCTGAACGCCTCACCACCCTGCCTCTGCTGCCTGACTGGGATAGCCTCCTTGCCCCAGTTCTGCCTTGCCCAAGCCAGGAATGTGCGTGTCAACCAGCCTGAACTGGACAGCGGGATTACTTCACTCTGGACAGTTCCATTGTGGAATGGAAAGGGTTACCTTATACTAAAAACACAAGACAGCACCATATAACGATGTGCATTGAAAAGGGAAAGAGGGATTCCATTTGACCACCCCAAAAGGCTATGCTGGGGATCATTGGACCTGCATGGACGTCTGTGTGGGTTGTGGACTGTGATGAGAAGGACAATTGCCACAGCAACGCGTGGCCGGGCCCCACTAGTAACATATATCTGTTTTACTAGATACCTGTATTTTGGAAAGGAGCAGTAAAACAACAATGTTGTATTCAGAGCAAAATAGAAATGTGGTGTCTTCACACTCCAGGGTACACATTTTTCCCTGTAGCCATAGACCAATGCACACGTACAAAGGGGTCGTTGCGTGCCATTTGTTCACAGTTTCAAAATTCACCCCTTTAAAGCATAACTTTCTTTGAACAACTCAGATCAATGATGCCGCCAAAAGAGGGATGAAGTTTGTGGGATTTATAACACAGCCGTGTCCTTCATCTCAAGTCTGCAATGGCACAAGCCTGGATGAAAACACAGAGTCAGATTCAACGCTGCGCAGGAGGAGCCAAGAGCCGAGGAGGCAAAACTCCTCGGATGAAAACGTCAAGGCCTGGAGCGATGGCGTGCTCAGCGGTCAGTCCTCTGAGAGCGGAATAGAGGAAGAAATTCGGCCAGACAGCGGACAGCGTCCAGACTCTGACTTTCAAGATGGACGAGAAGGCAGCCCCGGCCCTACAAAACTAAAGAAAGGAGAAGGTATTTAAGAACAGTGACTCCATATTCTACACGCATTGAATAATTGTCCCCACCCCACCCCACCCCCAAAAGAAGAATCACCACAATTCTTAGAAAACTGTTGTTATGCAAAGGTATTGCCACCTGTGAGCATTCAGAATCGCTTGTGGACTCACACATGAATCTGCCTTACACTGCTGCATTAGACCATCGGTCTGTCCTTTTGCTCAAATTGACTTTTGAAGTAAACTTGGTGAGGGTCTCATTGGCTGATTCCACACAACAGAAATAAAATGTCTTTGGGGCAGAAAAAGAAGTGTTTTGTGGAGGAATTCTGACCAGATTTTCCCCCCAAATGTGTTGAAAATGGTCTATTTCAGCCCCAAAATGTTTTTCTTAAAAGAAATGCTAAACTAGCTATCTTTTTCCCTGGAACGTTTTCAAAACATTTCCTGCTTGCTGTGCAGAGAGCAGGAAACGTTTTCTTTTTCCCTCCTGAGTTTAAAGCTCTCACTTTAGTTTTCTCTGCCGCTCATGACTATTTTCTGCCACTTCAGGATTCTCTGTGCCACCCGCCGTTTGCTGAATGTTTCTCACGGACATTTCCTCAGCTGACATCATTGCTGCCCACCATTTCAGTGATTTAAGTACATGAATAAACTCTGTATTGCCTGCCGATTCCGGGAACATGCTGATGCAGGCAATATGGAGTTTATTCATGAGCTTAAATCACTGAAATGGTGGGCAGCAGCGATGCCAGCTGAGGAAACTTCTGTGGGAAACATTCAGCAAATAGCGGGTAGCACAGGGAAGCAGCAGAAAATGGTGGGGAAAAGAACCGTTTTCACCTGAAACATTTTATTTTTCTGTGTTATGCAGACAAAAAAGCCAAAAACTGTTTTTAAAGCACCTGCGTGTTTTAAATGGTCTGTGTGGAAAAGGCCATTGTGATGTCCTGAGGACATGACCAGAGGAAGACTTTGATTTGAAAAGGGATTGTTGGATGCCTGGGTGGCATCAGTGAGGGAGGGTGGGCAGGGGTGTAACGAGGCAAACTGTAGCCCTGGGCAAAGCCTGAGTTGGATGCCCCCCCCCCCCCATGGGCGGCCATTACACCACGACCAAATTGTTTTTGCACCACGACATTGGTGCGTGCAGGGGGTGCATTTTTAGACATATCAGTACCAAAATTTCAGCGTATCATCAGGAGACTGTCCTTATGCTACCCCCCAAGTTTGGTGAAGTTTGGTTCAAGGAGTCCAAAGTTATGGGCTCCCAAAGGGAGTGCCCCACCCCCATTGTTTCCAATGGGAGCTAATCCCCACATTGCATGCCTATGCAGCCCTTTGTCAAAACTCCTTGGAATCAGCCGCTTGGCGGAGGGCGTTTAGATTCTGGCTGCCAATTCACTTTCTCTCGGACTGTAATTCCCTGGTCCACCGTCTGCTCTCTGACACCCATTCCACCCCCTGGTTTTCCATAATTGAAGAAAAAATGGCCTCTATTGGACTGTCAGTGGATTCACTTTGCCCTTTGTCCTATTCAGAAGCTTTTAGGAAATTAAAAGGTCAACTATTGGATAGAGAGTTCTCTACCCTAGTCACCGCAGCCAAGAAAACATGCTCCCCCCTGTATTTTTCTCTCCCATTTGAACGGGGCCACTTGGCACACTACCTGTATTGCTTAATAAGCCCTGCTCAAAGGAGAGCCATAATGCTCGCCAGGTTTAATGTTATGCTTTCTGCCTTGTTACATGGCAGATTTAATAAGCAAGAAAAGGCTAAAAGGTTGTGCCCATGTAATGAAGGCTCAGTTGAATCTCTGGCCCACCAATTACTACACTGTCTCAGATTCAAGGAAATCAGATCCAAGTATGTGAATCTTACTCCTTTACATTTACCAGATCTCCAATTTAATTAGATTACACTAGTTGTTGGACAATCCTGATCCTTCTCTCTGTATGATAGCGGCAGACTTTCTCCTGGAAATTACTAAACGCCAGTAGATTTCCTTCGACCTAACATTTATTTCCTGTATTGTATATGTTTTTTAATCTGTTTTTATTATTGTCGTACTGTTGTCTATGCCAATAAAGGCTTGCAATGGGAGGTGAGATGGGGGTTACAGATTTGAGGGTCCATAACTTTGGCCCCCCTGAACCAAACTGCACCAAACCTGGGGGGTATCATTAGGGCAGTCTCCTGATGAGGCCCTGAAAGTTTTGAGACTGTGCCTTCAGAAATGTGCCCCCCCCCAGCCTGCAACCCCCATTGACAGCAATGCAGAAAACTCAATGCAGAACAAAGATTATTGGGCAAATTTCTGGGATGTTCCTGAAGGGGGCGCATTTTTGGATGTATCAGCACCAAAATGTCAGGGTAACATCTGGAAACCGTCCTGATGGGACCCCCCATGTTTGGTGCAGTTTGGTTTAGGGGGTCCAAAGTTATGGACCCTCAAAGGGGGTACCCCATCCCACATTCTTTGCTAAGGAGAAGGGGGATACCCTTTTGAGGGTCCATAACTTTGGCCCCCCTGAACCAAACTGCACCAAACCTTGGGGGTGCCATCATGACAGTCTCCAGATGATACCCTGAAATCTTGGTGCCGCTAGCCTAAAAACTGCGCCCCCTGCAGGCCAAAAATGGAAAACCACTAAAAATACCCCAAAATGAACCCTGAATTTTGATGCCCCCCACATGGTGATGCCCTGGGCAGCTGCCCACCTTGCCCAATGGGCATTACGCCAGTGAGGGTGGGGCTTGAACATTTTATAATAAAAACGGAGGCTCTTGAGTTGCTAATGTTTTTTGAGAGCCCCTGCAATACCTGGCTAGACAGCAAACTCCATGTACTCTGAAAAGACTCAAAAGCTGCAAATGAAATCTGTGGCCGGCTGTTCCCTGCCCTCACCCCACTCTGGCACGAAAAGCATCGCCAGAAGTGCTCTCACTTTCCCCATGGAAAGCAAGAAGTCTGCACAGGGCAAGTGGATGCGCCTCAGGACAAGAACTCTCTGCAGGCCGCAAAGAGGAAGCATGCTGGGACAAGATTTTTTTGTCCTGATGTGCTTCCGGTCCCACTGTGTGTGCCAGCGCCAGTGAATGGCACTAGTCTCTTGGAGAACGTGAGAGCAGGTGGAATCAGTCCTGTGTTCAGGGTACTGGCTGCCTGTGAGCATCTCAGACCAGGTCCCGATCCTAGTGATCCTGCCTCGAAGCAGGCGGTCCCCACAGCCTCAACAGAGCTTTGTTTTCCCACTTTCTGCCATGTACCTTCGTATACCTGAAGGACTGTCTTCCCCCATACATTCCTACCTGCGGACTGAGATCACAGGGAGAGGCCCGCCTGATTGTCTCACCATTTTTGTTTGGAGTGTAGAGAGGGACTTTTCTGTGGCAGCCCCATCATTCTGGAATAACCTGCCCGAGCTGCTGTGTGGGGTGTGTGTGTGTGTGTGTGTGTGTGTGTGTGTGTGTGTGTGTGTGTGTGTGTGTAGCTAATAAGTGTTTTAAATAAATAAAATAAATATATGTATATGTATATGGCATTTCAGCATGACTAGCCGAAAGCAGATAGCCCCTTATTTATGTATCTACTTAGTTGTCAAGTCACTGCTGAGTCATAGCAACCTTGTCAGGAGACGAGAGACATTCAGAGGTGGTTTGCCGCGGCCTGGATCCAAATCTCCCTGGTATTCCAAAAGAAGGAGCAAGTTTTGACTAATGAAAGAAATGACTCATGCACATGGGGAGATAAAGTTTTTCCAGCAGTTGAAGAGAAGTTTTAGGGTGGGGTGATTTGGTTCAAAAGGTTAGAAGCCTGGTGTGTAACATGTAACATAAGAAAGAGCCTGCTGGGTCAGACCAGAGTCCATCTAGTCCAGCACTCTGCTACTCGCAGTGGCCCACCAGGTGCCCTTGAGAGCTCACATGCAGGAGGCGAAAGCAAGGGCCTAATGCCATAATTCATTTTAATCAATCAGTCAATCAATCTTTGTAGCAGTCCTAAATCAGCATAAAGCAAATAAAATATAACTAAAAGGAAAAACATGTTTTAAAATTGAAACATGGAACTGCAGGCATTGCCAGGAGCTGTGTCAGATGGACAAATATCCGGTGAGTGTAAAAATAGATCTGGCAGATGAGAAAAGGAGAGCACTCAGAAATAGTGTGAAGCAAGAAGGGCGACCATGCTCGGGGAAAGCCAGAAAGATGAGACGGCCGAGTCCTGTGGTCACAGGCGTCAGAGGGGGAGCATTTTGCTAGTGAGGAATGCCGCTCAAAGAGGCCAATGTTGTGTACACAGAGAGGGAAGGGGATCAAGCCGGTGCCAGCTGGAAGCATGAAGGATCTGTATTGGGTTGTCTGCTAACTTGGAAGATCCTGACAGACAGGCTTTCCTACTGACAGAGGAACATCCCACGTGAACTAAAACGGCGTGGCCAAGTCACGCTGAGCCCCCGTGCCGTCAAAACCCGAACGCCTCCTCCTGAAATACTGCTTTGCTAGGTAAATGTTAAAGAAGTATACTGTATTCATACTATTGTGTTCCATTCTCAACCATTAACCTTTATGACCATCATCCTTACCTGATGCATCGTTTAGGTTCCTGGGTGTGTTAAAGTTGTACAGGGTTGGAAGGAATTAATCACCGCTTGGAAGCTTGTATTATGTGGATGAGATATTTAAACTTTTAATGTTTTGTGACTGGTGGTGAGCCACCCCAAGCCTGAAAGGGAAAGGGGCAGGATGTTAAAGTGGATAAAATAAAATAAACACATGATTTCCCTGATTGGTGTCTGTCCTCGCTATCTTTCCTCAGATAACAGGCTGTACACAGTCTTCAACATGTTTGAGGATGATTCTGCCTGTTGGACGTATCACGATGGCATTCAGTCTCTCAAAGTGACACGGAAGGGGCCCGTGATTAGTACTTTGGATGCCGATTGGCTGGAATTAACCACATATTATTACCAACAAGGACTGTCATTAATTGACTCATTTGTATGCTGGGATGCTTCTAAAGGTACGGCTAACAATACCATAGGCCTGGACTCGTCGAAAACAGGGTAGAAAGTGTGGCTTATTTCAGAGCGATGAAGGAATTCAAAAATGAAGCGGACTGTGCTGCTGAGTCACTGCTGTATGACAGGAGGAGCGGGTGATTGGGATTGTGGGGGCAGAGCAGATGCAGACATTCAGGTGCGGCAAACAGCAACATGTTTTCCTGGTTAAAATTCTTCTTTTTTCTAAGGGATTAAAGGGCAAAAAATAGATCAGTCACAGCCTACAGTCTCTGACCTCCCACTGTGCTCCAAGGCATACTCTTTGCAAAACAGACTGTACTTCCATCTATCGTAGGGCAGCTGAGAGGCCTTATCAGTCAGGGGATGTGTCAAATCCTCCGCTCCTCCGTAATAAAACGCTTATGAGGTTCAAAGGATTTTATTGAAGGCAAGTCAGGAACAGAAAAGACAGTTCTGGCAAAGCTGATAGTGTGGATCGCATGATCCCCTCCCCCACACGGGAACAACAGAGTCAGTAGTGTCCAGCCTGGCGGCTCTTCCCAGCCGCAAACCTCAAGGACAGAACTAGGAGATTAGTTAGCACCTGCAAAAGCGGAAGTGCTCCCAGAGAATTCCCCCCTCCCAGACATGGCAACTTGACAGGATGTGATTCTAAGCAAATAAATGTCCTCCTGTGGGGTTAGGATTGCCAACTTCCAACTTCCACATGGTGGCTGGAGATCACCAGGAATGACAGGAGATCACTTCCCCTGGAGACAGTGGCCGCGTTGGAAGATGGACTCTGAGGCATTATTTATACCCCACTGAAGACCCTCCTCTGCCAAACCCCGCCCTCCTCAGTTTCCACCACCAAAATCTCCTGGTGTTTCCCAACCCTATTTGGGGAGCAAAGTATCCAGCGGCAAAGAATGCCAAAGAAGGGTGGCCGGTTCTGTTCTATTTTTGACCTTTGAGAATTGAATTCCTTGTCTGTTGCGAAATGTTGTATGGTTTCATTTCCCCAAGTTTTAGTCATTAAAGTTCAATTGGTGGCTAATAACTTTGGATTTTAAAGACACTTACTTCCACATCTCTATTCATCCCAACCTCGGTTTTCAGTGTGGGAACCAGATTTTTAAGTATACAGCCTTTGGACTGTCTACCGCCTCCATGTTTTCCACAAAGTGTACGGCTGTAGATATTGCCTTTTTATGTTCAAAGTGCTGGACAGTCTTTCCTTAACTAGGTGACTGTCTAGTTACAGCTCAAGATCATCTACAATTGATTTTGTACTTGCTCAGAGATAGGGACTCTTCGTAAAAGTCCAAATTACACCCTAGTTGCTCGGTCCATCTTATTGGTGCACTCCTGGATTCTTTAGGGCAGGCTTTTCCATCCCCTGGTTTTCCATCAAAGGACTGGTGGCCAGATTTCTGTCAAGCAGATACCAATCTGCTTTACACTTTCAGGCATTATTCGGCCTAATGGCACCCACAACAGCAGTCATTCCCATTTGCTAGTTACAGTTAAGACCATTGCAAAATTCCCTGAAAGACGTGGACAGGCTCGCAGGGGCTGATAGGAATCATAGTCCATGAACATCTGGAGGACCAGAGTTGGACACCCCTGATGTAGAGAGTCTCTTCACTTCCACACCTGCTCCTTACATTCTGAAAACATTTTCTTTCCAGCCTGGAAACGTTTTACCTGAAAACCCTTTTAGAATGATTCTTTATGTGGGAAATATTTTCAAAACATCTTCCCTTGCTGTGGCGGCATATTTAAAATGCTTTATCTTTCCTCAAGGACATAGGTTTCTTGGGTTCAACCCCTCCCCCCCCCCCATTACATGTCTGAAGCTTTGCCCCCCGTTTGTGGTTTTTTTTGTATTTTAAGTGTTTTTTTTGTTTTTGGCCTGCAGGGGGTGCAGTTTTTAGGCTAGCAGCACCAACATTTCAGGGATTTTTTGAGAGTCTCTCCTGATGTTTCTACCCAGGTTTGGTCAGGTTTGGTTCAGGGGGTCCAAAGTTATGGACTCCCAAAGAGGGTGCCCCATCCCCCCCTTGTTTCCAATGGGAGCTAATAAAAGATGGGGACTACACCTTGGAGGATCCATAATTTTGGACTCCATGAACCAAACTTCACCAAACCTGGGTGGTATCATTAGGAAAGTCTCCTAAAGATACCCTGAAAGTTTGGTGCTGCTAGCTTAACAACTGCACCCCTGACAGCAGGTACTCCCCAAATTTCCCCAGATTCTCCTTTTAAATCCACCGCCTTCGGCATGGATTTAAAGGGAGAATCTGAGGTCCCCAGTTTAAACATTGCAAGTGATGCTATTTCGGGATGGGGGAGAATCCACCCCAAAACAGCATCACTTTCAATGTTGTTTTAACTGGGGACCCCAGATTCTCCCTTTAAGGTGGATTTAAAAGGAGAATTTGGGCTCTCTAGTTTAAACACCATTGAAAGTGATGCTGTTTGAGGGGGATTCCAGCATCACAGCGGCCACCCATGGGGTGGGGACAAAACTCAGATTTTGCACCGGGCTCCATTTTCCCTAGCTAAGCGTCTGCCCAGAGGGGAGGGCAGAAGGGGCTGCCAGCCCAGTTGGTGGGAGGCGGGGGAGGGCGGGACAGGGGAGTTTGCCATCCCTGGCCTCGGAGAGCTGCTTTTATAAGCACTGAGGCCGGGGCAGGGCTTGGGGAGGTGTGGCCATGCCCCAGGGGCAGCTGGGGGTGTGGCCCCACCCCCAAACCCCCCATAAAAAATCTATACTTATGTCCCTGTGTTTCCTGCTGCATTTTCCACGCCTCCGTGTCATCCGTGAACTTCCCCCTCGGTGCCGCTTCATCATGTCCCAGCTCCCTCTGCTCCCTCTTGGCTCTGTATTTCCATTGGCTCTGTGGTTTTATTTATTTTTTTTGGAAAAAAATGGGTTAAATCTTCAAAGTGTCAATTACACGCAGCAACAGACAATCCGAGCATCGAGTCTTCAAAGCTTCAGTTCTACAAATAGCCAAGAGAGAGAGAGAGAGAATCCTCATAGCAGCCATGAAACGTTTCAAGGGGGTGAGTGACAACAAACAGGGGGATCGAAAACATTTTACAAACGTTCTGCCAGCATTTTCAGCGACTTGTGCTGAAAGGACCGGTGCTTCCCCCCAGAGAAAGCAAAATATTAGTGTTTGTTTGTATATTAACTGCTAATAGTGAATAGTAGTTCAGACCACACAGAGATCAGCTGGCTCCTCCCTCAGCCAATCAGAAGCAAGCTCTCTCTCTCTCTCTCTCTCTCTCTCTCCTTTCTCTCTGTTTTTCTCTATTAGGGTTAATTCTTCCAGTCCTGCCTGCTCTTTGTGGTTACACTTTAAAACTTAGATTATTTAAATTTGTCACAACAACGTTATCTGACAAGCAAACCACATTACCAGGGCTTGCAAATCAACCACAGATGCATTGAGCAGATTTCCCCTTCTCCATCATGGGTGGCCTCTCCAGTGATCCTACCCGCTCCTGATTTTTCCTGCTGTGGATCTGTTTGGCACCTCAGCAAATGCCAAGCACCCTGTTTCTGATCCAGAGCTGGTCAAGACCCAGGATCAGAAGAGAATGTGTTTCAGATCCCTTGGGCCAAGGGCCCGTTTTATGCCTTCCTACACCTTCCCCTGTTGGGAAAAGTGCTCACCTGCAAATGAGCACAGATGCAGCATCCTCATGGCATCTTTTTGGCCACACCAGGTGTGTTTCTCAGGCTTCCTATTCATGGTCAACGGCAGGTTCATGCACCTTCAGAAGGTCCAGGACCTTCTTCAGATGGGGTCTCTCCTGCATCAGGAGGTTCACAGTCTGACTCCTCAACCTTCTCCAGTGAAGTCCTCCCAACAAGTACTAGAAGCTTTATTGAATTCCAGGAAGCCTCCCACATGGGCCTCACGTGCCCTGGAGTGGGATCACTTTGTTGAGTGGTCCACAGTTAAGACCGGTTACCCTTGTCGTGCCCTTTACCTTTTATTTTAGAATACCTCCTTTCCCTTAAGGGTTGGGGGCTTCCTCTGTAGAGGTGCCCTTGGCTGCCATATTGGCATTTCATGATTGGATTGATGGTATTTCCCCATCATACTTCCAAACAATTTCTTAAAAGGTTGTTTAAACTGTGCTCTCCTGGACATCACTGTGGTCTCTTGGCTTAGTCTTATCTCAAGAGACCTTGGGAGAAGTCCCTCTTTCCTTACTTTCATTTAGGTTAATTTCCTCGTTGCTATCACCTCTGCTAGGAGAGCAGATGAGCCCTCCCTTCATCCATTTTTCCTGAACAGGGTTCTCCTGTGCCCTTGTTCTCAGTTCTTGCTGAAGGTGGTGCCTCGATTCCATCTCTTCCTGACAGTGTCCTCACTTGTGTTCTTGCCCAACCCCCTGTCCTCTGCAGAAAGGCCTCTGCACAGCCTGGCTGTTACGAGGGCTTTATTATATTATTTGCACCACTCTAAGAATCATAGAGTTGGAAGAGACCCCCCTTAACCTTCGCTTCTCCAGACTAAACACCCCCAGCTCCCCCAGCCTCTCCTCCTCGTAGGGCATGGATCCAGTGGCGTAACTAAGCAAACTGGAGCCCTGGGCAAAACCTGAGTTTGATGCCCCCCCAGGCACATGCCCAATGCAACGCGCACCTCCCCCTTGTAGCTACGCCCAGTGGCGTATCTAGGCAAACTGGAGTTTGGCACCCCCCATGGGCAGCCACCCTCCCCCACTGTGACCAAGCAATGATTTTTTACACCAGGTTGTTTCAAAGTCACCATCACATTATAGAACATGCCCCAACTCACAAATCTGAGCACAGCAATAAGCCATGCCACACAGCAGAACAATTTTAAAAAACATTTTCAAAATGTTTTCAAAAAATGTTTTATTACTGCTATGAAAAACATTTTATGGTGTTATGTGTCTCCAGTACCTAATTGCGGGAAACAGCATCACTTTCACTGTTTCAACCGAGAATCTGGGCTCCCTAGTTTAAACAAGTGATGCTGGAATCCACCCCCAAACAGCATCATTTTCAATGGTGTTTAAACTAGGGGAGCCTGAGATTCTCCTTTTAAATCCACCTTGGGAAGGGGAGAATCTAGGGTTCCTAGTCAGTATCCTGGAAGTGATGTGCTATTTTAGGGTTGATTCTCCCCCACCCTGAAACAGCATCACTTGCAATGTTTAAATTGGGGACCTAGGATTCTCCCTTTAAATCCATGTCAAAGTGTAGGATTTAAAAGGAAAATCTTGGGGAAATTTGGAAGGTGCCTGCTGGCAGGGGTGCAATTGTTAAGCTTGGGCAGCACCAAACTTTCAGGGTATCTTTAGGAGACTCTCCTAACGATACCTCACTCCAGGTTTGGTGGTGCTATTCAGGGGTTCCAAAGTTATGGACCCTCAAAAGTGTAGCCCCTTATCTTCTGTTAGCTCCTATTGGAAACAATGGATGATGGGGCACCCCTTTGGGGAGTCCATAGCTTTGGACCCCCTGGACCAAACTTCTACAAAACCTGGGTGGCGCACTGTAGTAAAAGATTCTCATGATGATACCTCCCAGGTTTGGTGAAGTTTGGTTCAGGGGGTCCAAAGTTATCGACCCTCAAATGTGTAGCTTCATCTCCGATTAGCTCCCATTGGAAACAATGGGGGATGGGGCACCCCCTTTGGGAGTCCATAACTTTGGACTCCCTGAACCAAACCTCACCAAACCTGGGTGATAGCATCAGGAGAGTCTCCCAAAACATCCCTGAAATTTTGGTGCTGCTAGCCTAAAACTGCGCCCTCTGCAGGCCAAAAATGGAAAAACACTGAAAATACAAAAAATCCCACAAACAAACCTGCGCCCCCCAAAGGGCTGCGCCCAGGGCACCTGCCCACTTTGCCCAATGGGAGGAACGCCTCTGCATGGATCCCAGACCTTTTACCATCTTGGTTGCCCTTTGAACACGTTCCAACTTGTCAATAAATTGCGGTGCCCAGAACTGAACCCAGTACTCTAGATGAGGTCTGACCAGGGGTGGAGCCAGGGAGAACTGTGCCTGGGGCATGCACGTGGCCTGCGCCCCGGCTGTGGCAGTGCCCGCCCCGCCCCAGAATGCCTCGGACTGCACAGAAGGCCGAAGGCAAAAACAGGGTTGCGCTTACCTGTAGCTGTTGTTTGTCAAGATGTCTTCTGTGCAGGCACACATTCCTTCCCCCAGGACCACAGCGAGGGGGAACTGCACCCTGCACCCTGCGCCCTGCCACACCCACCCCACCCTGGAACGCCCCACGCTCCCTTGGCACTACGCCACTGTCTTCCCCCCTTCCTGCTGTGAGCTCTCTGAGAGACGTTAGTTGTTTCTTGGGGGTCTTGCTTGGCAGGTGGGCAAAGAACTGAGGTGAAAGGGGGCGCCTCCCCCTTTGGGTGCACTCTGATTTGGTGGGAAAACGTCTGCCTGCGTGCTGGGGTGAGGTGCCCCCTCCTAGCCCTGGAAGCCAGAACATTCTCTCCATCAGGAGGCTGGGGCGGGCACCGTTCCATTGTATGTCTGAACGGCAGGCACAGGTCAGCGCAACGCTGTTTTGTTAGCTCTGGATGGGGAGATTCCTAGAGAGCTGGGAGTGGAGCCGGGGCGCAGCAGGGCCTGGGGCGGGCAGGGACATCCGTGGAGCCCACTCTGCAAAGCAGCCCTGCCCACCAGGGGAGCCCATCTCTGGAGACCAGTCGTCATTCTGGGACAGGGTTGCCAGGCTCCAGCCCTGCCCGCCTCCCAGGGTTGCTGCAGGGCTAAAATGAGGACAGAACAGTGCATGTTTCCCCCTCAAGAGGAGGCCAGGGCAGGAACCAAACAGAGCCATTCAAAAAGGCCAGGGGGTTTAAGAAGGAGAAGCATCCTTCTAACAGAAAGCTGCTGCTGCAAGTGTACGGTCAGAAGGTTTGCCAGGCCCCTCCTCTGGCCATTGGTGGGCGATGGGGGTGGGGGGAGATTTTGGCACGGAGTCGTGGGAGGACAGGGGTGTCAGTGGGGAACAGGCTCCACCCTCCAAAGCAGCCATTTTCTCCTGCGGAGACTGATCTCTGCAGGGGATCCCCTGGTCCCACCTGCTGGATGGTGTCCCTGTACCCCAGTTTGCTTTGTGAAAAGAAAATGGAAAATTATGACCACCACTTTATGAAGGCTGTAGGACTGACCCATAGGCCGTTTAAGGGAAAGCACTCATTTGAGTACCAAACATGGCTGCAGTCTATTGTCGAAGGCTTTCACGGCCGGATTCAACTGGTTCTGGTGGGTTTTCCGGGGGGCTGTGTGGCCGTGGTCTGGTGGATCTTGTTCCTAATGTTTCGCCTGCATCTGTGGATGGCATCTTCAGAGGTGCATCACAGAGGGAAGTCTGTTACACAGTGCGTCCAGACTTTTCTTATAACAGACCTCTCTCTGTGATGCAGCTCTGAAGATGCCGGCCACAGATGCAGGCGAAACGTTAGGAACAAGATCCACCAGACCACAGCCACACAGCCCCCCGGAAAACCCCCCGGAAAACCCACCAGGCTGAAATCTTTCTGAATAAAGGCAAAACTGAAGTCAAACAGCACCTCTCAGCAGCCCTCTGTGCTGGCATCCATCCAAACATCGGTTCCTTTCTGGTCCTGGGCTCCTGGGGAAACTGGTTCCGCAAGCTGGAAGCAGAAGCCGGCCGGCCGGCTGGCTGGTTGGCTGTGTGTCCTGTCACTCAGACTCTCCCTTCTTCCTCAGTTTCTATAGCAGTCCTGCTCAATCAAAAATGTTCACGTTGCTTTCATAAGGCAACAGATAAATGAATAAATGCCTTTTATGATGCCTTTAAAAAAAATTAAAAGTGGGCAGTCTGAAGCAGGAGGGGCAGGACAGACACCACGGCAAGTATCCGCCTGTTTTGCTGGCAGGCACCTCTGTCATTTCAACCTCAAAACCTCAAGGAAGCCGGGCTGACATGCAGTGAGATCTGTTTTTAGAGCTTATGCCTCTTTCCCCAAAGCCAACGATAAAGACCAGTAGTCAGTTTCTAGTTTTTAAAAATGTCTAATCTTTGGATAATCATTGTAGGACAGTCTTAAGATGCAGGGGAGCTGGACTGATGGGAGGGATCTTAACTGGAGCTCAGGAGTAGATAATTTTGCAAACTTTAAATGTTTCGTGTTTCTATAATTTTATTTCTTTTCTTCCACTGTACCCAGTTGATCACCTCTCCAAATCATTAGAAGGCTTGTTTATATATGAAGAAGAAGGTTCAAGAATCCCAGGTTCAAACAGGAAAGGAAATGATGCCATAGTTGTAGAACAGTGGACGGTCATTGAGGTAACTTCCTGTTTATGTGCTTTTTTAAATCAGTGTAGCCAAATCTCACAGACTGCTATGAGGATTTATCTCTCCCCAAATTTCTGATTTATGCTCAAACTCAGTTTAAATGAATGTGTGAAAGCGAGCGTACAAAATACACGTCCCGTCCCACATCCAAGCTCCTGCAGGACTCCTGGGAACAAATTCTTGCCTGCTTACCCTCTTCCCCCAGTAGCCCCCCGCCCCCGCCCCGCTGCCACTCTGCTGCAGGTTGGGAGAACAATCTCCCAAGTGATCATCCCCGAAAGCATCCCTTACTCATTTAAGAAGTGTTACCCGCAGCTAGGGCAACTTTAATAGCGATTTCAGTGATTTCAACTTGGCAGCAAATAAAATTGAAGCCACAAAATTCAAATTGAAAAATAAAATAAAGTTTTAATGCAGTCAAGTTTCGTTCAGTAAGAAGTGAATTCAGCAGCTCGGTCCGCACCAGGCAGGGCGCACAGCCAAGCACCCTGGCAAAAAACACACTGAACACTGCAAAACACCAAGTTCTTGTAGGAAATGTTTGGAGGTTACATTATGGATTGAATCATACAATGACAATACAGGGCCATCAAGGTCCATTCTTCCGAAATATCCAGGTCTTATCTTTGGTGAGGAAACACCTCCGAGTAGTTGTCCTGGGTGTGTGTGTGTCTGACAATTACTCCCCAGTAAATGATTCAGGCAAACCCCTTCTGCATTTTGACAGAGTGGGGCTCTGTCAAAATGCAGAAGGGGTTTGCCTGAATCATTTACTGTTTGCTTCCTGTTTCTCTGGGTCCACCTTTAGCATCATCTAATCCTTTTGTTTCAGCAAGCTTGTGGCTTAGTAATGCATTTTACAACAGGAAGGAAAACCTTACAGAAAATCAAAATCAAACCTAAATTCTACTAACATTATATATCTATCAAAACTTTATTAAAAACAAAATAATTGTTATCTCTCCCCCTGGTTACACGGGGAGGAGGGGGGTTTCCATGGGGTTCTCTCTCCTTGCTTTGGCTCCCTGTCCTACCTGGCGTTTTGTTTTCAAGAGATCCCCCACCACCAGCAGTCACTTTATCACAAATCTGCTAGAAGAAGGGAAAGGCAGGAAAGATCTGAATTTTCTTCTGTTTGTGAGATCTTGGACAAGGATCCCCAACGGGGCGTCCGTGGATGCCGTGGCACTCAGTGGCACCTTTTCTGGCCCATGCCACGCAGGTCCAGGTAGGGCTTTTTCCCAACAAGGTTTCTGATTGACTTGGAGATCTGATTGGCTGTGCAGATTTCTTTGCTTTGGCAGCAGCTGCCACCACAACACCAGGATCTATTCTGCGATAGTGAAGTTTTAAGCTGTGCGATCATTTTGTGGCTGGCTAGCTCTGCCTCTTGTGGCCACCATTTGGTACCAGCCATTTTGTTGCTGCGCCCATCACACTATGGGCCTTTCCCCACTTACCTTAAGCCCCGCACTACTCTCCTCAAGTAGCGCGGGGTCCCCCGGCACTCCCCACGACAGGGGCGGCGACAGCGCAGCCGCCCCAATGCTGCCGCTGCCGCGCCCCCTCAGCGCCTGGCATCCCTGGCGCTCTTGTAAACGGCGCCTTTTGATGACCCCGCGCAGAGCGCAGGATCGTGGGGATGCCCAGGCACGTGCCAGGGATGCTGCGCGCTGAGAGCAGCGTGCGGCATAGGGGGGATCATGGTGAGTGGGGAAACGCCCTATGCCAGAATTCCAAACATGCCTGCAGACTCAAAGACGTTCAGGGCCCTTGACTTAGGATTTTGGTGGGAAATAGCTCCTGTGGTCAATTTTAAATCCTTTTTTCATTAAAAATTAATCTTCATGAAATCTTTTTCCAGCCTTCAGAAAAATATTTAAACTAATATCACACGCATGGAAGGATATTTCTGGGGAAATGTTGATAGTATATATGCCACCTTTGGTGCTGTGCAGTGAATGAAATGTTTGGCCGGAGTTCACCACAAATGTATATTTCAGTTTCTGTCTCCTGCGTGCACAAGTTAAACGGTTCCATACAGAAAGAGTCTTGCCCAATGAAACACATCACGTAGGGTTTGGGTTTATGTTATGCTTGTGTGATACAGGAATTGGGTATAGTTTTTGGCAAAAGGCACTGTCAGCTCAATTGCTTCTGGTGGGAAAATGGAACCTTTTCTTAAAACGATGGAACAAGTACTCACAGAAGCTGACCTTCTTTGAATTCCTCGGCCGCGGTGGCCTCTCAACGTTAGCGGGCTCTTAGAGCACATTTTCCCCTTGTTGATGAAGCACATTCTTCTGACCACAACTTTTTTACCTTTCCATTTTTAATTAGGATACTTTATAAATAAACGTTTCTTTCAAATCACCAAATTTAATCCATTTTATAAATAGAATGGTAACTTTCTGTTACCGACATTTATTCAGAATTGGAAATCCATGATAATTTTAAAAATAGAGAGCTCCACTCCTACTCAGCTGCATGTCAACATGCGGTGGGAGGAGAGCCAAGCACAGAGGGAGACATCGTCTGAATTTCCACCACATTCACTCCCACACCTGATTTATTTATTTTTATTTATTTGATTTGTATCCCGCCGTTTCCCCGCAGGGCTCGCGATGGGTCACAACACAAAACTTAACAATCAATTAATTTTAAAAATACATCACTATAAAAACAATTAAAACCAATTTAAATACAATATTAATACAATATTAAGCGCCCAAACTATTAGATTGAAACAGATGGCAATTACCGTATATACTCGCATATAAGTCTACTTTTTCAGCACATTTTTTGTGCTGAAAAAAGCACCCCTCGACTTATATGCGAGTGAACGGGTGGCGAGCGGGTGGGGGGAGCGGGTGGGGAGAGAAAAAAGGCTGGGAGCTGAGGGTGCTTTTCTGCACCTGCTCCCTGCTATGTGGACACAAAGGCAGCTCCCAGGTGAGCCATGGGCTGTTGCTTCGCTGCACTACAGGGGGCCAGTAGCTTCATTCACAGTGAATATTCAGTGAATAGGTGTGAATATTAAATGTATATGTTACAGAATTTTTGTTCAGGCCAGGTATCTATTTTTATTTTTGAAATTTACCAGTAGCTGCTGCATTTCCCATGTGCGAACGGTCCGGGGTGTGTGTGTGTGTCGGCATTGTTGATGCCGACGTACCCCTGCTCGCACCCGTGCGGAAAGGGCCTAAGTGACAGACTTAAAGAGAGCTATTTTGCATGGGAAATGCAGGTTCAGACTCTCAAGAAGTATCCTGTATCTTTGTTTCTGACTTCAGGGCAGTGAGATCAAAACGGATTACGGTCCTTTGCTGCACACTTTGGCTGAGTTTGGCTGGCTTTTAACGTGCGTGTTGCCTACACCAATCATTCGACTGGACAGGTGAGTTGAAATGATGCAGAAGAGAACACAGCAGGTGCTTACGTTAAGGTTCAGCAAATGCAACATTTTGCTTCTCTACTGACTTGCATCCTGCTTCGCTGTAAGGAACAAACATGGCAGCTGAGGCCACCACAGGTTCCCAGACAAAAAGTCCCCTCATCCCACTGCCACCTATACTCAACCCAAACAACATACCAAAGGACATCCCATGACTTCCCAGTCTTCATGGGCCCCCAACATGACTAGGCCCCCCTGAATCTTGTCCCCTTATTCTGACCTCCTGGTCCTGAATTGAATCCAGGCCTTCAGTTTGAAGTTGGCAAGACATGTTTGCAGCAGTACGGATTGTAGCATCACATCCGGCTCTTTTCCGTTGTCAACTTTTGCTCTGTCTGAAGTTCTTTGCTGAATCTGGGCCATTCGTTAATAGAAAGTACAATGCTTTAGACACCAAACAGGGTTACTTGAGCAGTCGCTTCTGTCCTTTGCAAATTGCGATGAATGTGCTTGTCAAATAGAATGTTGAGCTGGACTCTTTTGCTCATGTGGAGTGAACGCTCGGCTTAATTTAAAATGCTTCAGCAAACACCTGGAACGTCGATCATAGTGTAGCAACCACTATCTTCCTTTGTTAGACCTTTCCTGCTCTTCAGAAACAAAATCCTTGTTTCCCAAACTGCTTGGTGAATTTCAGCTCTTTCACCTTCTTACTCAAGTGGCTACAGAAGGGCTTGCTTGCTTCTGTGACAGTATGCAGAAATCTCTTGTGCCAAAAAGGAAGATCTGTGTAAGATATAATTATGGAATTTAAAAAACACACACACACAAACTGTTCCCTTTGGATTTTAGTTGCAGAGTAGTTTACAACCCAGAACTATCATGCTGGGAAAGCAAAATTAGCATCCCATCTGCAGAGAGTTTAAAATGTCAAAGGGCCACGTTCCCCTCACCCCCATGCATGTTGACCTTAACGCAGAAGGGCCCTGTAGTAAGTATGGTGGCCCTTGGAGGCTTCCTAAGCTCAAAGGACAGAAGGGTAGTAAACTGTAGGAGAGCCCTGGATTAGAACTGGGCTGATGCCAAATGGCGACGGAGTGGGCGGATGGGGCAGTTTCAGGCACTGAAAAAGTAGACAGGAGAGGCCCGTGGAAAGTTTCTTTTGCCCGGAAACTTTCGTTTGTGCTCTCCACCACTTTTCCCCAGTTGATTTTCTTTGGATGGGACACTGAAGTTGGAAATAATTTTAAGGGGCAGAAAACTGCCTGAGCCGAGGTTGTAGAGGGGAGTGAGAACTGGGCTGTAGCCGTTGTCCTCTTTTTGGCCTGGCCGGGACACAGCCATGTAGGCATGGGGGTCACAGGTCAAAAAACTTGCAGCTGAGGGCAGGACTGCACAATACGCACAACTCCTGTAGCAGTCAGACGGACATTCGAGGAACTCACCTTCAAAATGCTTGTTTGCTCAACACTGCAAGGTAGTGCTGTGAGGGGAGGAGAGGGACTTCTAGATTTCCACTTGCCCTGCTTTCAGGGGACAGGGTGGCAGGGAAGCTCCTTCTGCCCCCACCCCAACACCAAGGGAACAACCGCTTTTTAAGTTGAGACCCCCCCCCCCGCCCCCATACTTCTGACTGTGGGTCCGGTTGCGCACCTGTGACCTGACACGTCAGCTATACATAGTTGGAGCCTTTCAGGAATCAGGGCCCCCCTCCGCACGTGCAGAATAATGCACTTTCAATCCACTTCCATTGCACTTTGCAGCTGGATTTTACTGTGTGGAATAGCAAAATCCACTTTCAAATAATTGTGAAAGTGGATTGAAAGTGCATTATTCTGCACGTGCGGAGGGGGCCAGGGAGAGACAGGCAAGAAGGACGTTTTGGTCACTAGCCATGCTGATCTGCAGCAGAATAGCCAAATTCAAGTCTGGCAGCACCTCACAGACCAGGGGTCTGCAACCTGTGGCTCTCCAGATGTTCATGGACTACAATTCCCATCGGTCCATGAACATCTGGAGAGCCACAGGTTGCAGACCTCTGTCACAGACCAACAAGATTCTGAGATATAAATGAGTGGATATTTAATTTGATTTGATAGAATTTTGTTTCTGCAAGGCCAATGGTTCACAGTTGCTAAGTGATGAAGGACAACACATGATTTTATAGGTCATTAAACATCTGATAGTTTTGATAGCTCATTGGACCTCCAAACCCTCCTTAGTATTTTAGCTGTATTTCCTAATCGAGACGTTGGACGAATGAACGTGTGAGTCGGTAAGAATGTGTCTGACAAAAGGAGCTCCTACTCTCAAAACTCCCTCCCTCACGTGCTGCTGGATTCGAGTCAGACAAGAAGGAAACCAAGGTCTTGGAGCGCAGGAACTGCCTCGGGCATGGAGCTTCACAAGCTGGCTGTAGAGAGTGCTGAAGGAGCAGGAGCCATTTCCCATTTGAGGAGTCTTCAAAGCAAACTTAGGGCTCCAACCTTCCTGCCAAGACTTGACCTTCTGTCCCATTAGGACAAACTGTCTCTGCTGGGTTCAGTCTTCTGCTTGGGACCACCGTCTTCTTCGGTCTCGGGAGCAGAGGGCTGGGTCTGTTCTATAGGCAGGTTCCTGATTCTCTACCTGTACCAGCTCCCCAGCTGGAATCTACTATGAGTCTTCCTCTGAGGATCTGCTTGGAGCTTCATGGATGTTAGAGACAATGTAGTAGGTCCTTCTCCAAAGAGGAGGGGCTGTACCATATTAGAGATGGTCGAAAGATACTGTGATGGATATTTCCATCCCCATCTTCATTTGATAGTCCCACCCCACCTCCAACTGGGTGGAAGTTCTGCCTAGGGGTATGCTGCTGTAAGGTGTCCTCAGAACCAAAGGTCTGCTTCCCTTCCACTGCCAGACAAGCCCCCAGTTGGCCAGTGAATGAAACAACAGTGAAGGTAATTCAGAGCAACTGCGAGATCACTCTGCTGCATCACACCCTGAGAACCAAGCTAGTCATTACAAGATATTTCAGCATGTTTGGGGAAGGGTTGTCTCATGCCATGCATAGCTTACTGAGTGCCCAGTCAGAGGAGGCAGGCCAGCAGGGTATGTATTCTTTCAAATGGACAAAATCTTCTCTGAAATAGTGTTGGCGGCCACAGGTTGGACCCGAGGCTGCTGTCATTAGTCTGGCCCTGAGAAAATGTCAATATCATGAGACATGTGAGGGTTTGCCTGTCAGCAGCTTCCTGGATTACATTAAAGTGGTTTAAAAAAAAATCCCAAGCAGCCATCAAAAGGTTAGAGGTTGTTTCAAAAGACCTCCACAAATACAGGAAAGTGATCTTCAGTTTTAAGTATAATTAATTAATTAACTAATTGTTTTTTTTGTTTTATTACATTTGTTGCCCCTCCCTTTCATCAACGTTTCCCTTGAATATAAGCTCTGTGTTGTTTTCAGAAAGTAGCGAATAGGCTTTAGTTTAAGTGTTTTTATCGTGTCTCTCCCATGCATCTCAAATGGGGCCAAGATCAGAGCTGGGTGTGGACAGAACTTTGTGCTTGATTTCAGGCTTTTATTACTTACCCACTATTAGATCTGCTTGCCCTCACTGTCCCCCAAAAGCGCCCTATCCGTACATCTCAGAATTCGTGAAAGGGAGACTCTAATGGCTGTGCATTCCGTCCTATCGCATGACGTAGCCTACTTTCTCCTGGACTTTGTTAAGAGGCCACCTCCTTTATTTCTATCATTCAGAAAAACCTCGTGATCCCCAAAAAATCAGTTGAATCTCTGCACTGTTGAAATCCACAGATCGAATTAGTTCCGCTACCATAAGTCCCACTGATTCAACTCAGTTATTACAAGCCAAACCCCACTGGTTTTCAACAGGATTAGAGCCAGCAGGTTTACCCCTATTAAAAATAAGTTTGCCTTCCTGGTGCACATTTTAAATTAAATTCTGCATTCAGCTTCTGAAAACTTGATAAGCAACATTTTCGGAAGCGGGCAGTTCGGTACCCAAAGGCACCATTCCTCTGCCACTTTGCTGTGAACATGCTTTGAGAAACAGGACATAGTTCTACTTAAAATTCTGTATCACCAAAGAATCTCTCATGAGAAACATGCAGTTTGTGAAATAATCTGAAACGTTACGCCTCTCTATTGCTCTGTTCTTCTGACAACTGTGCATTTGTAACTGCACACTGAACTGAGGAATTTTTCTATGATATGTTCCAACAAGAGCATAAATTTAGAAGATGGCCCCCTTCAGTGGGACTTGTTGTTGGGGGCAGTTCAAGGACTGTAGCCAGCAAACAGTCTTTTTTTCCGGGGGAGTTGACCCAGTTTCCTGAAAATTCTCTTTGAATGGCAAAGCGGCCTCCGTGGTTCAGACAGGCGGGAGAAAATAGTGCTGGTGTTTTGAAAAGTAAATTGTCGTCAAGCAAGTACGATTTTAGAGTATATTTTTATGATGTCCTGAAAATTGCTATGGAGGTTTACAATATTTGTTTCCCAAAGGTAAAAACTACAGTTGCGAGTACTCTTGTAAAACAAACTGTGGGCGTTTCCCCACTTACCTTTGTTGCCATTCGCTGTGCGCTACTCTCAGTGCGCAGCATCTCTGGCACATGCCTGGGCGTCCACTCGGGGTCATCAAAAGGCGCCGTTTCAAGGAGTGCCAGGGATGCCGCGCGCTGAGGGGGCGCGAGAGCGGCAGCATCGGGGCGGCTGCGTTGTCACCGCCCCTGTTGTGGGGAGTACCGGGGGGACCCCGCGCTACTTGAGGAGAGTAGCGCGGGGCTTAAGGTAAGTGGGGAAAGGGCTTGTATCACAATGTGCACTGTAGTAAATAGTGAGAAGTCCCCAAAAGATCCAATGTGAGTGTCATAGGCAGTTCCTGAAAAGGTCTTACGGTTTACGCGTGGTGTAACCATGCCCCAATCAAGGTGAACAATTTTTTTCTGAACAGTTGCAATCCTTAGGTCAGTTCCTAGACTGCAGAGCATCATTCTGTCGAAATCTGTCAAAATCTGAAATGAGCAAGTAGGAAAAGCCCAGCAGAGGGCAAATTATCCCAAATTGCTTTTGATCAGCATCTTTGTAGATTTTAACCACAGCCACTCCGAGGCGAAAACAAGGCAGTGACTCCTGTCTTGAGTTCCTGCAAAGCAGGAAGTGGGATGCTGTGAGGTCGACAGAGAAAATAAAGGGAAGTTATTTCATATGCACTCAACTGTTTCAGGAAATGGTCTTTCTGAGTCATTAAACAGCATAATTTATCGTGTGCTAATGATGACCCATGATGGGTATGATTTTGTAAAGGAAAGCAGAAAGCGAAGACCCGTTTCAAACATCAGTGCTTGGGGCTCAGAAACCCATGCTCCTTCCACATCAGTGTATCCTTTTATAATTGGGAAAGTGTATGAGAATTGTGCCCATCTGACCTACAGCATTTGTGTGCGTGCTCAGCTTGTGACTTCCTTTATACTGCAGAAAGCCAACCTGTGTGTTCCTGAAATCAGTTTCTTGTACTGCCATGTAAAGAAGATCGAGCCAGTCTGGGCTATTAGGACTGCTGCTACTGCCGAGAAGAGGTTTTTGCCATTGCTTTCCTCTGCATAGCAACCCCCAGTTTTCCTTGGTGGCCTCCCGTCCAAGTACTGACCCTGCTTAGCTTCCAAGCCCTGACAAGAATCAACTAGTCTGGGCTATTAGGGCTGCTACAGCAGCTGTGCAGAGGTGGTTTTCCATCGGGTTTTTCCCCACGGCCAATATATCCTGGGGTAAGGAGGTGGAACATACCAGTTTGGCCATGATTTCCTCATGGCTTCCGGGTCTAACTCGGGCCCGCCCTGTGAGATGTCCCTTATCCCGTGCCTTTCAAAAAACAATGAAATTTGGGGTTCTTTTTAAAAACCCATGCCTCTCCCACTCCCATGCAAACACCACGGGAGATGGACCGGTTTATTTTTCCTGCCTCACCAGCTGCAGCTAATCACAACGGTGGAAAAACGGGTTGTGCGTGGGCGGCAACCTTGGCGAGGAAAATGAAAATAAACTGGGGGCCGTGCGTAATCACCTGCACTTCTTCCTCCTGGCCTGAATGCATTGCCATGCGGAGGGAGAAACCAAGATAGAAACATCCCGGTATGTATGATGCCAGTTTCCCCCTGGAATATTTTGGTCGTGGGGAAAATGCCATAGTCTTTCTCTGCATATCAACCCCGATCTTCCTTAGTGGCCTCTCATCCAAGCAGTGGCGTACCTAGGCAAACTGGAGCCCAGGGCAAAACCTGGGCTTGATGCCCCCCATGGGAGGCCACCCTCCCCCACCGTGACCAAACAATTATTTTTTCCACCAGGTCGTTTCAAAGTCACCATCCCATTATAGAACATGCCCCAACTCACAAATCTGAACACAGCAATGGGCCATGCCACACAGCAGAAATATTTTTGAAAACATTTTCTAAATGCTTTCAAAATCTTTTATTACTGCTATGAAAACATTTTGTGGTGTTGTTTCCAGATCCCCCAATTGGGGGAAACAGCATCACTTTCAATGTTATTTAAACTGGGGACCACAGATTTTCCCTTTAAGGTGGATTTAAAAGTAGAATCTGGGCTCCCTCGTTTAACCAAGTGATGCTGGAATCCACCTCCAAACAGCATCACTTTCAGTGGTGCTTAAACTTGGGAGCCCAGATTCTCCTTTTAAATCCACCTTAAAGGGAGAATCTGGGGTCCCCAGTTTAAACAACATTGAAAGTGATGCTATTTTGGGGTGGATTCTCCCCCACCCTGGAACAGCATCACTTTCAATGTTTAAACTGGGGACCTCAGAGTCTCCCTTTAAATCCATGCCAATCCATCCGCACATGCAGAATAGTGCACTTTCAATCCACTTTCAGTGCACTTTGCAGCTGGGCGGAATAGCAAAATCCACTTGCAAACGTGAAAGTGGATTGAAAGTGCATTATTCTGCATGTGCGGAAGGGGTTTGAGTTTCAATTTTCTATTCCGAGCAACCACAGTTTCTGGATAAATGCATTTCCCTTGTCACCAAAAGTTGGCATCAAAATGCTGCCAGCAGAGAGCAGCTTGTGGAGCAGCCGGAGCCCCTCGTCTCCCCCCTCCCATCTCCTGAGCCCCCTGAAATTCTGCCCTGGGAAGGTCAGCGCCCCCCCCCTCCAGGGACAGCATGGACGGAAAAGGGAGGTGGGAAATGGCGAAAACCGGCTCCTCTCTCGCCTTCAACGCAAATGCTGTTACTCACCTGGAAAAAACACCTTTGAATATAACTCCGTATACAAGACATTGTCCACACGGCCAGAGTAAGAAAGTAAAACCTGTCACAATGAACTGTTTGAGCCCTTGTGGCTTCTCTGGCCTTCCTCCGGCAGGTTCCCTCTTCTTCTGCCAACAAAGAGGCTCGCCTGCAGTTCTGAGTCACTCTTGTTCGTGGAAGGAATTGCTTTTCTTTGCAGGCATGATGTGAATTTCCCATCACTTCCCAGGAAAGGCCAAAGGGGATTTGGCACAGGGTCTCACTGGCTCTTCCAACTGTTTTGTTCATACTTCAGGGCTGCTTTTGGGTCCCTCCACACGGGTTCAAGAGGGAGTCTTCAACCTCTTTCTCCCAATTTTTCTGAAATAAATTGCTCCCCAGAGCCAATGTTAAAGCCCTGGAGGAAAATGTACTGGCAGGCTCCCACCCCCACCCCCCCCACCCCCCAGGCTTTCCAGCCCACAGCTCGGTGGGACCAAGTAATCTTGACCCCTTCCTGCACCTTTTCAAGTACCAAAATAGCCGGAAGGGGCAGGGAGGGAAGAGGGGGAGATGGCATCTTCCAAATGTGGTGGCATTTTTAAATGGCTGCATTCACATCTGAAATGGTGCCACCCTCTATGGACTGGACCCATGGATGCTTCCACATCTATTTTGGCATGAAGAGTGATTGAGACTGGAGGAAAGCATGAAATGCCTCCCTCCCTCAGGGTCTCTGCTGTGATCAGATTTGGAGGTCCAATATAGCTGCATGAATATAAAAACAAAACTATAGAAACAAAACTATAAAAATACAAAAACAAAAACCAGCAAGAAGCCCCATCGTGGATTTTCTGTGTCAAATGCTGAACTTTCTCCATGATGCAAGTAAGAGTTGTAAAAGCAGCCTCCTCCCTTTCTGACTTCACTTTCTGCTCCATTTAGGAGAGCCAGCGCAGTGTAGTGGTTAAGAGTAGGTGCACTCTACTCTGGAGAACCAGGATTGATTCCCCACTCTACCACTGAAGGTGTAGAAGTTTATCTGGTGAACTAGGTTAGCTTGTGCACTCCCAACACATGCCAGTGGGTGACCTTGGCCTAGTCACAGTTCTTTGGAACTCTCTCAGCCCCACCTACCTCGCAGGGTGTTTGTTGTGAGGTGAACACTCTGCTGGTGAACACAGCTCTGATTGAATTGGCTTTGTTTCCTTTCCCCATTTATTGCAGTCAGTGAAAAAGCCAGGACAGCCCATCTGACAAGCATAAAACTGATACAGGCTACACCAACTGGCTCTACAAATAGCAAAAGCCACAAATATGGACCAGCCGCCCCCCCCCCCCACCCACCCACCCACCCACACACACACACACACACACACACACACACACACACACACACACACCCCAAAAACCAGAAGTTTGTTTACAATGAGTTTATCTCTTCTTGTCCCACAGTCTTTGGCAAAGCACTAATGGAGGCAAAAATCAGGAGAATGAGATGAAGCCTTTAAAACAGCTTCTTTATGTGCGCTTGTACCGCTAAAGTGAAATTCAGGAAATCCCACTTGAGTCAGCTCAGTTCAGTTGTGGAGGAGAATGGAGGCCCCTGAAGTCCGCGATGGGTCGGCTTACATTTTAATCCAGGCCCAACAAGGCCCATTTTCAAAAGCCTGGCTTCCACAGGGTGACCAGCACTCCGAGGCTCCCTTTTTTAAAAGATCATTTTACCCGTAGTTAAAATGACTCGAATTTGCCTTTTTGGTAATTTGCATGTGATCCCAGAGTGCAAGGTGAGTGAGAGCTTCGTTCCCCACAGGAATTCCTAACATCATCAAACCTTTTCACCACCAGGCGGTGGTGCAAGGTGGTGGGGTTCAAATAATTTGACAACCAGTTCCAGGGGTGGGGGGGATTCAAGTAATTTAACAACTGTTTTGTTTTACAAACATCATTTTAACTGTGTACCAGATTCTGCCGAAGTGGGTTGCAAACCTGCTGAAGTCCCACCATGTGTGACCAATCGTCTCCCCTGCCACCTCTCCCCTTTCTTTAGCCTCCTGAATTCCTCTCTCTCTCTCTCTCTCTCTCTCTCTCTTTCCACACACACACACACACACACACACACACCTCTCTGCCGGATTTGGGAGTCCGGCTTTGGTGACTGGTCATGAATAGGATTGCTAACCCGGCTTGGAGGAGAAAGCATACCAATACTTTGAATAGAGGTCATCTTCCCAAGAATGTGCAGGCATGGGTAGCCAAAGAAAGCTTTTTTCATGGTGTTAGAGAGAGAAATAAATGAGGGTCCAAGGGACATGAGCGAGGAAGTGGGCTAAGTGAGGCTCAGAGGGGGCTTCAGCTGGCCCCTAATTGCAACATAAATGGGGCTTAAATGGGACCTCAGTTATGCAGACAGCAAAGTGCTGGAAGGAGAGGCTGTTTCCGAGGGCAGGTAGCCCGACCCACTAGCTGACTGGCCGATTTAAAGCCCGATGGGGCGGGGGGGGGGGGGCTATGCTGTTGTTTTGGACCTGATGTTGGCTTTCTTAATCCAAAGAAAAAATTGAAGAAGTCAGAGCCATTTTCTCAAAGACTTTCAACAGCTGTATGAAGATAAATTCAACAGGTGCACCTCCCCCCCCCCCCACTTTCTGTTATGTCAGAGACAGCTGCCTGTGTTGGTTGCCCTGCAGCTGTTAAAAGCTACACACAGCATCTGTCAATTTTAAAAAGTCTGAATAAGTGGGATTGGCTTTTATCCCTTCCCTTCCCTTCCCTCCCATGTGGCCCAGAGCAGCTTACAGGACCCCTCCCCAAAGAACAATTCAAAAAGAACAAATCACAATTACAAAAAAAAATCTCTCTCTCTCTCTTATTAGCTGCTTCTCTTCTGTCCTGCCTGCCTGTTAACAGAGACTTCCTCCCCCAGGTCTAGAGAGGGCAACCCTCCTTTGGTTCTATGCCCCAGTGGTGGGAGTTTAAAATAATTTAACCACCTGTAAGTTCTTGCTTGGTGAGGGGAGGCAGCAGCTGGCGGCGCCCCTGCAGCTCAGCCTCCATTGGCTGGCCAGCCTGCTGGCTCATCTGGAGGAGCATGCACCATCGCATGTAATGGAGGTTGAGAGGAGGAGCGGCAGCAGCTGGCTGACAAGCTGCTGGCCCACCGCTGCTGCACCTACTCCCCCACTCAACGGAACCAGTGGTGGCCTCAGCTCCCTTCCGCCCTCAAGACTGTTCAGATTGGCTCAGGCTCTCCTCCCTCAGCCCTGGGCTCTGAGGTGGGGCTCCTCCCAAGGGGGGGAGAGGAGCAAGAGGAGCTTTTTAACAACTGGTTTTACTTGCCCAAACTGGCTGGAGAATCCCACCACTGGTTGTACCTGTGAAGAAGGTACATTCAGGAGTCTTTGGTACACTCTTTAATATGCAACTTATCCCTGAAATCTGAGGCTCCATCCCCTGAAGACTGGAGGTAAGATGGCCAATGTCACACCTGAAATCTTTAAGCAAGGATCTAGGGGGACCAAGGAAGTAGACCCAGATCAGTTTGACATCTGTTCCCTGGTAAATTAGTAGAATCTATCATTAAAGATAAAATTCATAAACATGGTAGAAAAGCCACAAGACCACCTGCTGAGAAAGAGTCAAAGCATGGCTTTTGCAGAGGCAAGTCCTGTCTTTACAAACTTACTAGAGTCTCTTTGGGGAGGGTGTAAACAGGCATGTGTGGACTCAAGGGGGGGAACCAGTGGACATTGTCTGCTTGGATTTCCAAAAGAAGACTTTTGACAAAGTTCCTCACCAGAGACTGTTGGAGAAAACTCAGCAATGAAGGAATAAGAGGGAGGTCCTCCTATGGATTAAAAAACTGGTTGGAGAAACAGGAAAGAAAAGATGGGTGTGAGATGGGAAGTTCTCTACAATGGAGAGATGTCGGGAGTGGGTGTCCCCAAGGATCCATTTTGGGACCAGTGCTCTTTAACCTATTTCATAAAATGACTTCTGGGAAGTAGGGGTGATGGTATTCTGGTGGCCAAGTTTGCAGATGATACCAAATTATGTAGGGTGGGTAGAGAACCACAAAGGAGATTCACCGAAGAGCTCCAAAGCGCGACCTTGATCCCTAAATTATTAGGTAGAGTGGAGGAAAAACTCAGGGAAATGGCAAATGCAGTTCAATGTAGCAAAATGTAAGAAGTGATGATGCACATAGGGGCAAAAAAATCCAAACTTCACATACATACACACTACAGGGGTCCAGTGCTATCAGTCACAGACCAGGAAAGGGATTTAGAAGGCGTCTTAGTTGATAGTTCCATTGAGGAATGTCAAACTCAATGCATGGCAGCTGTAAAAGGCAAACTCTATGCTGGGGATCATTAGAAAAGGAATTGATAATAAAACTGCAAAGATTGTCTCTATGCCCTTATATAAAAAAGCAGTGGATGCGACTGCACTTGGAGTACTGTGTCCTATAGTTCTGGAGTCGCAAAAAAAGGATATGCGAAGAGATAGAAAAAGTGCAGAGAACAGCTTGACCAGGATGATTGAGAGACTGGAGCACCTTCCTATGAGGAGAGGCTGCAGCGATTTGGGACTCTTTAGTTTGGAGAGGAGGCGGCTGAGGGGGATATGATTGAAGTCCTACAAAATTATGTACATGGGGTAGAAAATGTTGACAGAGAGAAATTTTTCTCTCTTTCTCACAATACTAGAACCAGAGGGGCATACATTATGAAAATGCTGGAGGGAAGAATTACAGGACTAATAAAAGGAAACACTGCTTCACGCTAGCGATGTGAACAAATTTTGGTGTTTGAAACTATGCTGCCGCACAGGAGGATGGTATTGATGGCCACTAACCTGGATAGCTTTAAAAGGAGCTTGGACAGATTTATGGAGAGAGAAGTCGATTTATGGCATACCAATCTTGATCCCTCCTTGATCTGAGATTGCAAATGCCTTAACAGACCAAGGTGATCGTGGAGCAACAGCCATGAGAAGGCCGTTGCTATTTCACATCCTGCATACGTGAGCTCCCCAAAGGCACCTGGTGGTTACCTTGCAACTTTGGTCTGATCCAGACTGCAGCTTGTTCTTATGTTCTTATGTTTCTTATGTGTGGGTAGGCAAGAATAAGCCCAGCCAACTTCTTCCCTCTGCTGTTGGAGACAACTTCTAGACACCGGCTGAAGCCTCTCCACTCTTTGGGAGAGATGGAGAGCCTTCTTCAACATGTAGCCTCCCCTCTCTCTCGAACTGGGAGACAGCCTTCCCTTCAGGAATATGTGCTTCTCACCAAAATAAGCTTTGTGTTGCTTTTTCAAAACTGGCTCAGGAACAAGTCCTTAGCACTTGATGCAGCACAAAATGTCTTCAGGCAGACAGGCGCTGATGCCCGACATAGATTCAGGGGGGCAGAAACATGATTTTAGTCACATATTTCCCCATGAGGATGTAGGATGGGGTAAAGCCAGTCTCACTCAGATCTTGGAAGGTAAGCAGAGTCGGGTACTTGGAAGAGAGACGGTCCAGGAAGTCTCTCTACAGACAGAAGGCACCCGGTAACACCACCTTCGGCTTCCCACTGGCCATAAAGCCTCTTAGTGGGTTAGCCGTCCAGTCCAGTTCTGGCACCTTGATGGCACTTTGATGCTGTACATAATGTACTTCCCATAGTATGTTGTGCAATGGGAGCTGGAATGAGATTCTCATCCAGGTAGTTGTACTTTAAAATCCCACTGAATCCACGATTGTTTAAAGGGTAGGGGGAGAGTCAGCCTTCTTCCCGCCCTTTCTCTCCCCACCCACCCTCCCTCAAGTGATTAAAAACAAAGTCATTAAGATTATTAATTGAGATCTTAATTATTTTTTTGCTGTGACCCACTTGTGACTAATTTTGACTGAATCGTCCAAGCTTAAGCTGTCCTGGCTGATGAGGTGCTGTGTGGGCGTCACATGTACTTTTTTAAAGAAAAGAAATCCCACAAGAGAAGGAAGAAGAGTATAGATGGTTTCCAAGCTGGTGTGGCAGATGGGATTGGCTGTGTGAGGGCACCGTTAGCTGTCTTTCAGGCTGCCTGCTTTCCTGAAAGCAAACAGGCCAGGCAGCAGTGGTGTATGGCGGACCTGCTGACCTCCCACCACTGGAGGCCAGGGAGTAAATATATGAATATTGCTCTTCTTTCCAAAGTTTTTTGTTTCATTTGTGGCTATAGCTGCTTTTGCTTCTGAAAGCAATTGTGCCCCACAGGCGCTTCCCTCGATGTCGCTTCCTGGTTCAGCAGCAAAAGGGAAGCAGAATGCGAAGTCCTCCTACAAAGGAGGAATCAGCTTGAGAGTCAGCTAACACCAGGCCACCATGGGAACCTGTTACTAAAATTTTTAGATCCCACCACTGGGTGGGGGTTGCATAGCCTGGCACGGGACGGGGATATGACAGAGTCCGAATTGGTGGGTCCCAGCTGCCAACAGCTCTCTGTATTGCTGGAATGGGTACACTCACCTGCTTAGAATGCAAGAGACCATCTGCATGTGGCCAGACAAAGTGTTCCTTGGGGTTTTCCCTTCCAGCTTCTCCTTTTTTTAACTTAGCATTTTTGAAGTTTTGCAGTTGTATTTTGGGGACTGAGGGTGCCTTGGGCTTCACAGTGGCTGTCTGAGCCTTCTTGCGTACCACCTGTTCATCCTATAGAGCTGTCACCATTTACCACCTGTTCATCCTACAGACCTCAACTAACAGTGTATTTGATAGTCTTATGGCTTTTCAGCAAAGCAGGGCAACTGGGCCATATAGGGCTGTGCAGTCCTGAGCCAGGGGTAGTCACAGTGCAACCCCGCTGCCTCCAAAGGTGGTTGCTGCGCTATAGCCAGCAACAGGAACACACCCCCCCCCCCCCACCCACCCACCCACACACACACCCACACACACACACACACACACACACACACACACACACCCCAAAGACCAGAAGTTTGTTTACAATGAGTTTATCTCTTCTTGTCCCACAGTCTTTGGCAAAGCACTAATGGAGGCAAAAATCAGGAGAATGAGATGAAGCCTTTAAAACAGCTTCTTTATGTGCGTTTGCCCCCCCCCCCCCCCCCCTAATTGAAATTCAGGGGAAATCCCGCAGTCGCTCAGTTCAGTTGTGAATGGAGGCCCTGGGCGTCCGCATGGCCGGCATTTTAATCAGGCCCAACAAGGCCCATTTTCAGCTGGCCGACAGGGTGACCAGCACTCCCGGCTCCCTTTTTAAAAGATCATTTACCCGTAGTTAAATGACTCAATTTGCCTTTTTTGGTAATTTGCATGTGATCCCAGGTGCAAGTGAGAGCTCGTTCCCACAGGAATTCCTAGCATCCAAACCTTTTCCCACCAGGCGGTGGTGCAGTGGTGGGGTTCAAATAATTTGACAACCAGTTCCAGGGGTGGGATTCAAGTAATTTAACAACTGTTTTGTTTACAAACATCATTTTAACAACCAGTTCTGCCGAAGTGGTGCAAACCTGCTGAATCCCACCATGTGTGACCAATCTCCCTGCCTCCCCTTTAGCCTCTGAATTCTCTCTCTCTCTCTCTCTCTCTCTCTCTCTTTCACACACACACCACACACACACACACACCTCTGCCGGATTTGGGAGTCCGCTTTGGTGACTGGTCATGAATAGGATTGCTAACCGGCTTGGAGGAGAAACGCCTGTACTTTGAATAGAGTCTTAGAATGTGGGCATGGGTAGCCAAAGCTTTTCATGGTGTTGAGAGAAATAAATGAGGGTCAGGGACATGAGCGGGAAGTGGGGCGAAGAGGTCAGAGGGGCTTCAGCGTGGCCCCCCCAGTGCAACATAAATGGGGCTTAAATGGGACCTCAGTTATGCAGACAGCAAAGTGCTGGAAGGGAGGGGCTGTTTCCGGGGCAGGTAGCCGGCCACCCAAGCGGAGGCTGCCGTTCGCCCCGGGGGGGGGGGGGGGGCTATGCTGTTTTGGACCTGATGTTGGCTTTCTTAATCCAAAGAAAAATTGGCGAAAGTCAGAGCCATTTTCTCAAAGACTTTCAACAGCTGTATGAAGATAAATTCAACAGGTGCTGCCTTCCCCCCCCCCACTTTCTGTTATGTCAGAGACAGCTGCCTGTGTTGGTTGCCCTGCAGCTGTTAAAAGCACACAGCATCTGTCAATTTTAAAAAGTCTGAATAAGTGATTGGCTTTTATCCCCCTTCCTTCCCTCATGTGGCCCAGAGCAGCTTACAGGACCCCTCCCCCCCCAAAGAACAATTCAAAAGAACAACACAATTACAAAAATCTCTCTCTCTCTCTTATTTCTTCTCTTCGTCCTGCCTGTTAACAGAACTTCCTCCCAGGTCTAGAGGGCAACCCTCCTTTGGTTCTTGCCAGTGGTGGGATTTAAATAATTTAACCACCAGTTCTGCTTGAGTGAGGGGGGGGGGCAGCAGCTGGCGGCGCCCCCCTCGCTCAGCCTCCATTGGCGGCGGCCCTGCTGGCTCATCTTCGGAGGAGGCGGCACCATCGCCAATGGAGGTTGAGGAGGGAGCGGCAGCAGCTGGCGGCAAGCTGCTGGCCCACCGGCTGCTGCACCCCCCCCCCCACTCAACCGGAACCAGTGGTGGCCTCGGCTCCCTTCCCGCCCCCCGCACTGTTCAGATTGGCTCGGCTCTCCTCCCCGCCCTGGGCTCTGAGGGGCTCCCCCCAAGGGGGGAGGAGCAAGAGGGCTTTTAACAACTGGTTTGCCCAAACTGGCTGAATCCCACCACTGGTTCTTGCCTGTGAAGGTACATTCAGGTCTTTGGTACACTTTAATATGCAACTTATCCCTGAAATCAGGCTCCATCCCTGAAGACTGGAAGATGGCCAATGTCACACCAATCTTTAAGCAAGGATCTAGGGGGGACCCGGGAAATTACAGGCCAGTCAGTTTGACATCTGTTCCTGGTAAATTAGTAGAATCTATCATTAAAGATAAAATTATAAAACATGTAGAAAAGCAAGACCTGCTGAGAAAGAGTCAGCATGGCTTTTGCAGAGGCAAGTCCTGTCTTACAAACTTACTAGAGTTCTTTGAGGGTGTAAACAGGCATGTGGATAAGGGGGAACCAGTGGACATTGTCTACTTGGATTTCCAAAAGACTTTTGACAAAGTTCCTCACCAGAGACTGTTGAGAAAACTCAGCAATGAAGGAATAAGAGGGGAGGTCCTCCTATGGATTAAAAACTGGTTGAGAAACAGGAAAGAAAGAGTGGGTGTGAATGGGAAGTTCTCACAATGGAGAGATGTCGGGAGTGGTGTCCCCCAAGGATCCATTTTGGGACCAGTGCTCTTTAACCTATTCATAAATGACCTGGAAGTAGGGGTGGGTAGCGTGGTGGCCAAGTTTGCAGATGATACCAAATTATGTAGGGTGGTGAGAACCACAAAGGATTGCGAAGAGCTCCAAGCGGACCTTGATAAATTAGGTGAGTGGGCTCAGAAATGGCAAATGCAGTTCAATGTAGCAAAATGTAAAGTGATGCACATAGGGGCAAAAAATCCAAACTTCACATACACACTACAGGGGTCAGTGCTATCAGTCACAGACCAGGAAAGGGATTTAGGCGTCTTAGTTGATAGTTCCATGGGAATGTCAACTCAATGCATGGCAGCTGTAAAAAAGGCAAACTCTATGCTGGGGATCATTAGAAAAGGAATTGATAATAAAACTGCAAAGATTGTCATGCCCTTATATAAAGCAGTGGTGCGACTGCACTTGGAGTACTGTGTCCAGTTCTGGTCGCAAAAAGGATATCGAAGAGATAGAAAAAGTGCAGAGAAGGGCAACGAGGATGATTGAGAGACTGGAGCACCTTCCCTATGAGGAGAGGCTGCAGCGTTTGGGACTCTTTAGTTTGGAGAGGAGGCGGCTGAGGGGGGATATGATTGAAGTCTACAAAATTATGCATGGGGTAGAAAATGTTGACAGAGAGAAATTTTTCTCTCTTTCTCACAATACTAGAACCAGGGGGCATACATTGAAAATGCTGGAGGGAAGAATTAGGACTAATAAAAGGAAACACTTCTTCACGCAACGTGTGATTGGTGTTTGGAATATGCTGCCGCAGGAGGTGGTGATGGCCACTAACCTGGATAGCTTTAAAAGGGGCTTGGACAGATTTATGGAGGAGAAGTCGATTTATGGCTACCAATCTTGATCCTCCTTGATCTGAAATTGCAAATGCCTTAACAGACCAGGTGATCGGGAGCAACAGCCGCAGAAGGCCGTTGCTTTCACATCCTACATGTGAGCTCCCAAAGGCACCTGGTGGGCCACTGCGACTTTGGTCTGATCCAGCTGGCTTGTTCTTATGTTCTTATGTTCTTATGTGGGTAGGCAAGAATAAACCCAGCCAACTTTCCTCTGCTGTTGGAGACAACTCTAGACACGGCTGACCTCCACTTTGGGAGAGATGAGCCTTCTTCAACATGTCGCCTCCCTCTCTCGAACTGGAGACAGCCTTCCCCTCGGAATATGTGCTTCTCACCAAATAAGCTTGTGTTGCTTTTTCAAAACTGGCTCAGAAAATCTAGCACTTGATGCAGCACAAAATGTCTTCAGGCAACAGACGTTGATACCGACATAGATTCAGGGGAGCAGAAACATGATTTTAGTCACATATTTCCCATGAGATGTAGGATGGGGTCGCCCAGTCTCATCAGATCTTGGAAGGTAAGCAGAGTCGGTACTTGGAAGAGAGACGGTCCAGGAAGTCTCTGCAGACGAAGGCACCGGTAAACCACCTTCGGCTTCCCACTGGCCGCCAAAGCCTCTTAGTGGGTTCGCCGTCAGTCGGTTGCAACTTGATGCACTTTGGTCTGTACATAATGTACTTCCCATAATGTTGCAATGGGAGCTGGAATGAGATTCTCATCCAGGTAGTTGTACTAAATCCCACTGAATCCGGTGTTTAAAGGGTAGGGGGGAGAGTCCGCCTTCTTCCCCGCCCTTTCTCTCCCCCACCCACCCCCCGGCGTGATTAAAAACAAAGTCATTAAGATTAATTGAGATCTTAATTATTTTTGCTGTGACCCACTTGTGACTAATTTTGACTGAATCGTCAAAGCTAAGCTGTCCTGGCTGATGAGGTGCTGTGTAAGACGTCACATGTACTTTAAAGAAAAGAAATCCCACAAGAGAAGGAAGAAGAGTATAGATGGTTTCAAGCGGGTGTGAATGGGATGGCTGTGAGGGCACCGTTAGCTGTCTTTCAGGCTGCCTGCTTTCTGAAGCAAACAGGCCAGGCAGTGGTGTGAGCGGACCTGCTGACCTCCCACCACTGAGGCCAGGGAGTAAATATATGAATATTGCTCTTTCCAAAGAGTTTTGTTTCATTTGTGCTTCTGCTTTTGCTTCTGAAAGCAATTGTGCCCACAGGCGCTTCCCTCGATGTCCTTCCTGGTTCAGCAAAAGGGAAGCAGAATGCGAAGTCCTCCTACAAAGGAGTCGCTTGAGAGTCACACACCAGGCCATCCTTTAATTGGCCCCGTGTTGCATACAGAGCAGCATTGTACTGATGCTGAACTCCCAATATGTTGCCCACATGTCAAAAGCAAAACCGTTCTGCAGGCAGTCCCACCCAAAGCCTGGCCTGCGAGTCTCCATCAATCTCAGTAAGATTCAAAGGGGCCTAACCATGCACCGGATTGTAGCCTGTGAAGACCAAACTATGCAAACATCTGGACTGGATTGCCTGACTTTAACAAAATTTCCCAGTAGCACATTAAAGGCCAGGGTATAAGCTTTTGTGAGTCATAGGCCTTGTCCGCACTTGCAATCCACTTTCAATGCACTTTGCAGCTGGATTTTACTGTGCAGAATGGCAAATTCCAGTTGCAAACAATTGCAAAAATGGATTGAAAGTGCATTATTCTGCATGTGCAGAACGGACCATAGCTCATTTATAAAAGCACCTCTTGGGTTCTCCCCAGAGGGGAGGACAGAAGCCAGGTTGATGGCTCTCAGGAGCCCAGGGGTGGGGGCGGTGTCCTCAGGCCTCCTTGGCCCCGCCCACGTAGATGACTATGTGGGCGGGGCCGAGGGAGCCCGAAGACAACGAAGCAGAAGGACTTCCTGCTGCCTCATCGTCTTTGTGCCGGACCTAGTCACGTGGGAGCCAATTTTGTGCCCCCACGTGACCAGATTAGTGGCGTACCCCTTGTCCCCAGGCAGATACACCACTGCCAGCTGCTTCTCCCTCTGCATAAAATCTGACTTGGTGCTGAGGAAGGGGCCAAACCGCTCTCTCCTGATCAAAATGGTGTCCTGGCTCCTCACCCAAAACTGCTGTTATCCCATGTGAGATATAGGAATGATAGAGGTTTATTTTAATGTGTTCTGTATTTTTAAAAACTTATTTTCAACATTATATCAGCTTCTCTGTTCTTCTGTGTCTCTTTTTCATCTTTATCTGTTTGCGTCCCTTTTTCTTTGGCCTCTCCTTAGCTCAGAGCAGCCCCCGGCATTTGGCGTCTCTCACAGTGTCTTCTATCCTTTAAAATGTCTTTCCCAAATCCCCTCTTTCAAGGAAGCCTTTCCTCCCTGAGCTTGGGGCCTCCCAGCTTCATTTCTCCCTTTCGGCCTCCCTTTTCTTTGTTTCCTTTCCCTCCTCCTCATTTTCCCGTTTCATTATAAGGCTGCTTGAGGGGCCTCATTTAAATTTGGAAGTTGACGTTCCTCTGGTTGCTCAAGGAGAGCGCCTGTTTCAGGTCGCATGAAGGAGACTGAGACTGAGACTGCAGAGAACAAAAACGTGGAGCGCTCCAGACCCTGTCCAGACTTTCCCCCTTCTTATTCCCGGGAGGGGGGGGGCGCGAAACCCTGGCGTCAGGGGTTCCCTTGCTGAAATCAGCTGAATAAAACAGGGCCCAAATGGATTATGTCTGATTGGAAAGTAGATATTGTACGAGTTATAGGGTTGGCAAGTCTGGGTTTTAGGAAAATTCCTGGCAGTTTGAGGGCAGAGTTTGGGGAAGAGAGGGAGCTCAGGAGGGATTCAGTCATAAGTTCAGAGCCGGCATGGTCCAGTGGTTAGAGTCGTGGACAAGAACCAGGAGAACCACGTTCAAATCCCCGCTCTGCCATAGAAGCATGATGGTGACCTTGGGGAGAGGTCACCTATTCTCAGCCTGCCCTACCTCACAGGGTTACTGTTCTGAGAATAAAATGAAGTGGAGGAGAATGATGTAAGTCACCTTCCTTCTCCGTGGGGGAGAAAGAAAGGTGGGATATAAATGAGTGAAGGAAATACCTGAGTCCATTGTTCTGAAACTGCCATTTCCACCAGAGAAACTGATCTCAGTAGCCTGGATGTTGGCGACCTTAAAGTTGCAGGATCGTGAGACATAGTGAGTGACTTGCCTTCCACCTTCCCTCAGGAAGGCAGGGGATGGAGTTTGCAGGGGGCCCCCCCCGCCCCCTGGCTGTGCTGACCTCTCCTCTCCTTTTTCTTTGCACGCGGCCACAGAGGAAGTCCCCAGAGGGTAAGCTGGATTCCGCAAAAGACAAACTGCCACCCAAGATTGCCTGCTGCAGGGGGCTTAATTTGGTCCAGCATTTTTCAAATGTGTGTGTCAGATACTCTTTGCTTAGACACACAGCAAGCTTGCTGAAAGACACGTTCGTGTATGTATAGCCGACCCAGTGCACCATGGGCGTGGAGACAGAAAGGCAGGACTGCTCTCTCAAGAGCTTTCCTGGGTTCTGTGAATAGTGTGAATTATGTAAAACATGGGCTCGTTTTTTCAATCAAGGGCACCAGTTCCTTGTCACTGGCAGAAATGCCTCAGCCACAAACCAGAATGACGTTGGGCGCACTTCTGCCCACCTGCCCCACAGGACACCTGCGGGGCCTCCTCGTTCAGAGGTCATGAGAGGTCGTTGTTCGCGCTGTCCCTGCCTGTGCTCCGTGTCAGACGGCTTTTAGTTCTTTGGGATTCAAACAGCAATTGGGGGGGGGGGTGTTTCTGCGGGATGTGGTCAGGACCAGCATATGCATTTTCCCCCACTGAATTTTAAAAATGGCTGGGGTGGTGGTCTTGGAGAAGAATCCTCTCTGAAAATTCAGGTACAGAGAGAGGAAGCACCCCCCCCCCCCACACACACACACACACTGTTGTACTCCAGAGAATGCAATCAGACAGTGCTCACCGCTGGACTGCATTCGGGCAGGTGCATCAGTGGACTCTACGTGGAGCTTCCGTGGGCGGATTCTGACCCCTCTGCTTGTCTTTTTATGTTTGTCTTCTTTTGCACAAGCTCCTTTTATTTGAGAACATTCTTATGCCGCCTCTCCAGAGTCCTTCTCAAAGCAACTTATCATGATAAACCTGTGTGTGTGCATACACACATGCCTTGAAAAACAAGTTACTCAACATAAGCAGCATACAAATGACCCAGAAGCAGACTGTTAAAAATCAGATATGATAAAACCCCTAGTCATAAGCTGGGGTAAAATGCACATTTTGGCTTGGAACCTAAAAGAAAGGAAACTGGGCCCCAGGCAAGCCTCGGGGAGAAGACTGTTCCAAAAGTGAGGAGCCACCACAGAAAAGGACCTAAACACCACCCCCCTCAGGGGCACGGAAAGAGGTTGACTTTCACTGTCAGGCTGGATAGTGTGGGAGGAGACTCCTTGGGACACCCTGCCCCCAAGCCATTGAGGGCATTGCCTGTACGATCCGGCACTTTAAATTGCACCTGGCAACAGATGGGTTAGCAGTGACCAAGTGTCAGCACAGGGATGATAGAATCCTTCTAGCCAATCCCAAACAGTGGGTTGGCCACCAGTGGCGTCATGTCCATGGGGCAATGTGGGCAGCTGCCCAGGGATCAGGAATTTTGCAGGGCATGCTCCTGCGTTTTTATTTTTTGGTGTTTTTCACATTTCGGCCTGCAGGGGGCGCATTTTTAAAGATACCGGCACCAAAATTTCAGGGTATCATAAGGAGACTGTCCTTATGATGCCTACCAAGTTTGGTGCAGTTTGGTTTAGGCGGTCCAAAGTTATGGACCCGCAAACGGGTTGCCCTATCCCCCATTGTTTCCAATGGGAGCGAAGGAGATGGGGCTGTACCTTTGAGGGTCCATAACTTTGTCCCCACTGAACCAAGCTTCACCAAACTTGGGGGGGGGGGGTGTCATAAGGACAGTCTTATGATGATACCCTGAAATTTTGGTGTCACTAGCTTAACAATTGCACCCCTGACAGGCACCCCCAGAAATTTGCCCAATAATCTTACTTCTGCATTGATTTTTTTCCATTGATGTCAATGGGGAATTTCTGGTGCAGCCTGTGGGGTGCACATTTATGAAGGCACAGTCACAGAACTTTCATGGTACCTTCAGAAGACTGTCCTGATGACACCCCCCAAGTTTGGTGAAGTTTGGTTCAGGGGGGCTAAAGTTATGGACCCTCAAAGGGGCAGCCTCTATCTTCTATTAGCACCCATTGGAAACAATGGGGGATGGGGCACCCTTTTTGGGTGTCCATTAACTTTGCCCCCCCAAACCAAACTTCACCAAACTTGGGGGGTGTCATCAGGACGGTCTCCTGAAGATACCCTGAAATTTTGGTGTCACTAGCTTTAAAAATGCTGGGGGGGTTTTGTGGAACCCAGCAGGCTTCATGTGCTGGAGCAATGATTCCCCGAAATTTTGGTGCCAATATCTCTAAAAATACGCCCCCTGCAGGCCGAAATGCAAAAAAACAAAAAATAAAAACGCATCCCAGAATCTCGGATGTTACCGCAAGTTTGGATTGCGCAGAGTTCAGAGGGGGCGGGCTCGGGCCCTTGGCCCTCCAAACTGGCTCAGCTTGGCCTGATCCACGGATCGGGCCGAGCCAAGCTGAACTGCCAAGCCTTGCTGCCTGTACTACGTCTCTTGTCAGCCCTGCTGCGTCCTTGGATGGATCTTTGTGGGGTGGCAGGACTAGAAGGACTAGCACGTGCACCTGGCCGACCCACCGACCACGCCGCTCTCCCCTGAATGCCGCTGCTGCCCGCCAGCGCCCCCACCGCCCATGCATCTCATGCCCTTTTGCCAGTAAGGGGGGCGCCTAAGTTCAGCCGGCAGGGAGGGGGAAGCCACAAGCCACCAGGGGAGGAGGACGGGGGAGCTCCGCCTCCTTCCGCCACCCATGGGGGGCATCAAACTCAGGTTTTGCCCAGGGCTCCAGTTTTCTTCGTTATGTCCCTGTTGGCCACCATCTTTTGGATCAACGAAAGTTTCCAAACTGTTTTTGAAGGCAGCCCTGAGTAGAGTGTATTACACGAATCTAGCTTGAATGTGATTAGAGCTTGGATCACCATACGCTTCAGGAAGGAAGGAAGGTACTGTGAATATATATATTTAACAAACATAAACATTCTAAAATTCAGCTTCTTTAATTTTGCAGTGAGGGTAACCTGGCCACTAAGCAAGTAGTCTTTCTTCAGAGACCTGTTATGTGGAATCCAGCTGTCCAGACACCCGAGGTGAGAACTGGTTTCTGTATTATTCATTGCTTTTAAATCTGGGTTTTCTTTGGTCATAGAATTCAAGGTGCCAGGTATATGGGTCCTCAGAGGTATCCCATATGAACACCAGCCAGACCCCTCGAGCAAGGTGCCTGTATTTTAAGACCCAAACCACATAGTGAGTAAAAGGCAGACGTGGAAACATGCTTCCAAAACAAGGTCATGAAAAGCAAACACTGTAATCAGAGAAGCATAGAGTTGCAGGAGACCACAAGGGCCATCAAGTCCAAACCCCTGTCATGCAGGTATATACCAGTGATGGTGAGCCTTTTTGAGACCGAGTGCCCAAATTGCAACCCAAAACCCACTTATTTATCGCAAAGTGCTAACATGGCAATTTAACCTGAATACTGAGGTTTTAGTTTGGAAAAAACAGTTGGTTCTGAGGCGCATGTTACTCGAGAGTAAACTTGGTGAAGCAACTGTGCAATGCTTCGAATGGGTGAATCATGACCCTAGGAGGGTTTACTCAGAAGCAACCAAGCTTACTCCCAGGTAAAGGATCATGCCCAGGCCAGCCTAGGGGTGTGTGTGTGTGTGTGATTTTCCGCCCCCCCCCCCGATGAACTCTGTGCATGCGTGCCCACAGAAAGGGCTCTGAGTGCCACCTCTGGCACCCGTGCCATAGGTTCGCCACCGCTGGTATATACAGTCAAAGCACTCTGTTGAAAAACCTTCTAAGAAGGAGACTCCACCACACTCCAAGGCAGTGTATTTCACTGCTGAACAGCCCTTATGTTCTTCCTAATGTTTAGGTGGAATCTTTTTTCCTGCACTTTAAATCCCTTACTCCTTGTTCTAGTCTCTGAGGCAGCAGAAAACAAGCTTGCTCCATCTTCAACGTGACATCCCTTCAAATATTTAAATATGGCTATCATCCAGACTGAACATACCTAACTCCCTAAGCCGCTCCTCATAGGGCATGGATCCAGGCCTTTAACCATTTTGGTTGCCCTCCTTTGGACTCATTCCAGTTTGTCAGTATCCGTTTTGAATTGTGGTGCCCAGAACTGGATACAGTATTCCAGGTGAGGTCTGACCAATGTAGAATACAATGGTACTATTACATCCCTTGATCTAGACACTATACTTTTATTGATGCAGCCCAGAATTGCATTGGCTTTCTTGGCTGCCACAACACATTGCTGGCTCATGTTCAGTTTGTTGTCTGCTAAGACTACCAGACCCCTTTCACGTGTACTGTTGTCAAGCTGTCACCCATCTGTGCATTTCCATTTTTTTCTGCCTAAGTGTAATACTTTACATTTCTTTCTGATGAAATTCAGGAATGTTGTTAGTTTTGGCCCAGTTCTCTAATCTGTGCAGATCATTTTGAATTCTGACCCTGTCCTCTGAGGTCAGCTACTCTTCCTAATTTGGTGTCATCTGCAAATTTGATTAGCATGCCCTCTATTCCATCACCCAAGTCATTGATAAAAATACAATAACTGGCCCGGGTCAGTGTACCCGACGTCTTCCTGCCCTCCTACGGTCCTCTGTGTGTTTCCTGTTTCGCTGAGAGACTGATGGACTGGGCAGACTGAACAAACATTCCAGCTATTCCCCCGCCCCACCTCAGATGCAGCTGAATGTTCAGCAAACCATTTGAAGACCTTCCCAGCGCTCCCAGGACGAAAGAAAGGCCTTCATTATGAGCAGCGCCACCCGGGGGTTTTTCTCTTTCTCTCCCTCCCTCCACAATAAGGGGCATATTGTGTGGAGTTGCGTAAGTACTAGGATGAGCTGTGTAACAGACTATTATCCGTTTCCTCACGGGGCGGGAGAGGCATTAAAAATAAAGGGCTCGGAATAGCTTGTGCGGCGGCTGACCTTGGATGATCCTCCATGCAGCCGGGTCACTTCCTAAGGCGCTGGGTTTTGTGCAAAAGCCGTGCGGACTGTGGCACAGCTGCTGGTGGCGACTGGTGTCGGGGCCCTGGCCTGCAGTAACCTCTGGCCACAGAGCCACTGTGGGTCAAGCTCTGTCTTACTAACATCTGGCCCTTCCAAGTCATCCTTTCAGTGGATCTCTTTAAAAGTCACGTCTGGTAGTTGGCACCCCTGTACATATTTTTATCCAGAGGTATACTCAGATGGCACTGTTGGTCTCCACTGCTATGACACCTTCAAAAAAACCCCGGTACAAACGAGGACGGTCATTGTTTTCATCCCCTGTAATACTGGCCTTCCATCAATAAATTTTATTGTGTTGATATCGCAACTGAGGACAGCCCTGCCCCCCTCCTCTTGGCTGTTGTGAGTTTTCTGGGCAGTGTGGCTATGGTCTGGTAGATTTTGCTCCTAACATTTTGCCCACAAATTAGGAGCTAAAACTGCCAGACCACGGCCACACATCCCGGAAAACCCACAACAGCCAGTTGATTCTGGCCATGAAAGCCCGACTTGTTCACAGAATTGCCACTTGCCTCCATGGTCCTGAGTGAAGAAAGTACCAACACACACATACGCACTCCAAAAAAGACAGGCGTAATTATCACAGGAAGCAAGTCTGAGTGGACTAGAAATCCAGGTCCCAACCCCTTTAGCTACAGGAGGGGCTGCCAACTCCTGCTTGGGAAATTCCTGGGGATTTGGGGCCAGTGCCTGAGGAGCTCAGCACGGAATGGCCTCTGCCCACATAATGGCCTCTGCCCTCACATGCTGCCATTTCCTACCGTGGAGATGATTTCTGTACTCTGGAGACCAGCCGTAAGTCTAGGAGACGTACCGGGAGGCTGGCTGCTGTAAGGGCTGTGTCTTCATCCATAACGTCCAATCAACTGCTGCTGACATTTTCCTGCACTAAATATAGTGGTGTGAGGCAATCTGACTGTGCTCACAGCTCCCTGGTGCTCATTCCTCCAGGCAGGCATCGGCTCAACTTTTTTCTTTCCAAAAAGCCTTCGGCACAACCCAATATCCGTGCCAGCGTAGCAGTGTGCTCTACAGAGAAAGCACATGCGCGCACACACACACACCGCTTTAACCCTTTCATCTCCCCTCTTCGTAACACAGCCAAAAATGAGAGTCACGGATGGTTCTGGAACCCTAGATTCACATTTGTTGTGTGTTATTCTCAAATTGTGTTTTTTTTGTTGAAAAAATAGGTCTTTTCAACTCTAGGAAATTGAGTATGAGTTAGAGAAAGAAAAGCTGAAAATAAAGAATAAGAGGAAATGTCAACTCCTGGAAAAATGAGGGGAAGTTGACTTTCAGGGGGTCTTTGAATAAGACAGCATTTTAAAGGAAACGTGCAAAACAACAACTCCGGCCATTTTAGGAAAGAGACAGTTCAGGGCACCTGCATGTCTCCTCTGGTTTGCCTTCGGCAAGTTTCCTTCCACACATTCCAGCATCCTTTCATGTTCAATGGAGCCACCTGCCTAGCAGCAGGACTTGGGGAAAACAGCCGCTGTAGAGTGCTGACTTCATGGCATCACAGCCCGCCAGTGACAATCTCCTGTCCAAAACCCGCCCTCTCCCCTGAATCTCCAGAAATTTCTCAGTCTGTACTTGGCAACCTTATGGCAACTTTAGTCCAGAGGCTGAGCTTTATTGATTGGTCAAAGATCTTAAAATGCATATCCCCCTCCCCCTGTAGCAAATTAGAAGAATTATTACAACATGCAGGCAAGTGCCGTGGGTCCCAAACATGCGGGGGAAGAGCCCTGCCTGCAGGCTTGCCCACTTGGGACAAAGAGGAAATGCCTTCCTTTGGTCCGTTTCGCACGGGCCAATAAGCACAGGTGCAGGATGGTAGAAAAGCCGGGGGGGGGGGGGATCTTCACACAGGTTTGGGGTTTTCTTTAGAATTTTGCTACTAGCTAGTCTTTTTTAAAAAATCCCGGTTTGCAGCCGCTCGCAAGCGACTGGCCGGGCAGAAGGTGATTTATTCACCTCCATTTTTGTTTGTTTTTCTGTTGTGGCTTACGTCTGCATAGCCACGCAGGTGCAGATGGCTGTATCGTGAGACATCAGCATGGCTGTGGAAGTTCATTTGGGCATGCCTGCATAGCTATGCATCAGTAGGAAGTAAATTTTTAAAAAGAGACGCATTTCTGTGCAAAAGTGCGACAGCCACCTGGATTGTTTCCGTGGGCTCCAATCACTGCTTGCACGGATGCATGTGAATGTGAGAACAGGAAAACGGGTTACTTTATCCCGACTGCAACCCATTATACATGTGCTGTGCGGAAGGGGCGTTTGCCTCTCAGAGAATAAAGCAAGAAGTTTTCTTCTCGCTCCTAGTTTGACATCCCAAAATTTACATAAATTTAAAGTATGCCAGTGAATCCTCAGAAAAAGACAGAAAAGCCTTTTTTCTCTAAAGACAGAAAACTTTCTGTGAGACTGAAATGTGGAGCATGCAGTGGCGAGGCATTTCTTTACTTGAGCTGGAGGCCCACAAGAAAGAAAAGTTTGAAAAGTTAATCCTGAGACTTCATATATGTTTATGTCTCTTGTGATGGTGTGGCCCAATTTCAGAAACATTCAGTGCTAGATGGTTGGGGTGAAGTACTTAGAATGTCAACGGTGAGACTGAAATTTATGCAAAAATCAACATAAGTTGTAATTGCAATTAACTGCTCACCATAAGCAAGGAGTCTGGCTCTGCCCCAAAGGACTGCTATTCTTCCCTGCGCCAGTTTTGATCAAAGAGAACACTTCAGAGGACAATACATTCCAGTTGGTAGCCAAAACTGCCCAATTAATGGAAACAGAGTTTTCATCTAAACCTTTCATAATACAGAGCAAGCTTGGTCTGACAGTAGAAGGAAGTTTCTTATGTATTAAACTTGCTAGATAAAACATCCTCAAATAAACTTACCCTGAAATGTAAATACTGCACAAACATACCAATATAAATATATATAAAAACCCAAAGCCCTCAACAAACATTCTACACTGTTTCTATTTACATTTGAATTATCTTGAATTTGTTAAGAATATTTCCATTTTCTTTAGTTCACCGTGTTTCGTAAGACCGTGGCTTTGTCACACTGGCAGAACGCGTGCACCAGTCCGAAAGCACAAGCCAATAACAGCTTACTTTCTATTTTACTTAAGTATTTTTACATCAGTATTTACTTAACTTTTACTTAAGCATTTTGCTTGAGTGTATTTTACTTAATAACATGATTACAAGGCAGACGTTTCCTGGGTCAAAACCAAAAACATCTCTCAAGCAGGTGCTAGAGAGATGTTTTTGGTTTTGACCTAGGTGATCTCAACAAGTAAATCCTCTACATCCTTCTTCCTTATCGCTGTGCTGCATCAAACCTTGGGCATTGCCGCTACAATAGTGGGCTGCTACAGATATGGTTTGTCACAGTCCCTTGTAGCTGTCTTGCAACCAGGGGCCTTCTCAGCCATTTTGAAAGTCGGCTCTGCCCTGTACTAGCCACACCAGGAAGGAGTCTCTGCTTGCCAGACTCACCTCAAGATTTAACTGTGAACAATAAATGACAATTTATAATTCTACATATTATATAATTATAATGCAGATATTCAGACATTTCATCCCCCATTCCACAGCTCGAGAGCCCTTCCTAATTTTCCAGTTCTTTACTAACAGCTCCCGTTGCCTTTCAGAAGAAATCCAGCAAGCAGCTCAGAGAAGAAAAAGACGTTTCAAGCAGACGTGCTGGACGAGACCCGGCCATTCCCCACCCTGCACCACAAGCCCAGCGGACAGAGGAGCTCCGTTTGTCCCCTCCTGCACCAGGTGGATCCAAGGAAGGAGGTGCCCAACAGGGAAACTTCCCGGGATTTAGCAGCAGCAGCAGCGATGGCCTACTGAGGGAACTGGACGAGGGGCAGTTTGACCAGGAAGTCACTCAGGTCACATGTATGTGACCAGTAATGGGACGGGAAGGGCCTGTACGTAATTCAGCAAGCCATGAAACCAGGCCTTATGTTTATATATACACATCGGAAATGTCCGTCAGCTTTGTGGCGTAGTGGTTAAGAGCAGCTGCATTCTAATCTGGAGGAACCAGGTTTGATTCCCCGCTCTGCCGCCTGAGCTGTGGAGGCTTATCTGGGGAATTCAGATTAGCCTGTGAACTCCCACACACGCCAGCTGGGTGACCTTGGGCAAGTCACAGCTTCTCGGAGCTCTCTCAGCCCCGCCCACCTCGCAGGGTGTGTGTTGTGAGGGGGGAAGGGCAAGGCGATTGTCAGCCCCTTTGAGCCTCCTCCTTCTTTTTCTTAGCCAATTATATGCAGTCTCCCCCTCACTTCTCTGCAGTTGTGTTAACAGAAACACAAACATGTAATACTTAGAAGAAGAACTAACCAAGTTGGGTCAATTCTATGCGGATGTCACATTCCTAGGATGGTGCTAAATACCCTCGATGATGATCTCAATGGGGCTTCTGACAACTGGAAGGAAACAGCTGTTAGAGGTTGTGGTGGGTTTTCCGGGCTGTGTGGCCGTGGTCTGGTAGATCTCGTTCCTAACATTTCACCTGCATCTGTGGCTGGCATCTTCAGAGGTATATCACAGAGAGAAGTCTGTTATACACTGTGTCCAGACTTCTCTCTGTGATACACCTCTGAAGATGCCAGCCACAGATGCAGGCGAAACGTTAGGAACAAGATCCACCAGACCACGGCCACACAGCCTGGAAAACCCATCACAACCAGTTGAATCCGGCCGTGAAAGCCTTCCACAGTACAACTGCTACAGGGGCATTGGTTTCTGCTCTGTTGAAAAATGTAAGGCTTTCTACAAAGCGTAGAAGCAGCACGCAAGAGAATTTCCCTGACCTGCTACTGTAAACAATGCATGGTTTGAGGGGAAAAAATTAAGATGTACATGAAGAACCTGGTGTTACCTTTAAGGTGCAGATTTTAACTCTACTCCTGCTTGAGCCTAGAACTCAAACACTGTAAAAATGTTAAAATAAGTCTTATACAGTTTTGAGACTGTTATATTTTTGCGATCTATAACTGTCATGACACAATCAGCATGGAGTTCAACTAAGGAGTTGAAATATGATGCCTCAATTCAGGTTTCATCCTGGAGATGCCTGATGAGTACACACATTTGTCTCATGCCAAGTTAACACTATTGTGCAACCTTCGCAGCTTGCTCTCTATCCAAGGTTAAGGCTGAATTCTTTCCCAGGGGTACCCATGATCCTTTTAACAGGCAACACAGAGGGCTGGAACTAGAGACTTTCTGCAGGGAAGGAGAGGCGAGGCACCCTCCCGAACGATGTGGTACAGCACAAAGCTACCGTGCGTGCAGCGTAGGCCTGCACTGACTCCTCTTTGCAGGTATGGTGGCCCCAACGCAGGGAGCCCAGGGTCTTCTGGGCAGGAGTGGCCCTGTCTCTCACATGGTCTTCCTATTTAGGGTAAGTTGTGCATCAAGTGTCTAGCCAAAGCACGAGATCCTAGACAGAGGTACAGAGGAAACGATCCGCTAAGCCACACAGGTATCAGAATTTAATTTAAATTTAATTTAGTATTACAAGAATATGGTAGGTTGTCAAAAAAAGAATTAGCTGCATGTGACTCTTTTCGTCAGTCAGCAATGGAGATGAAGCTACTAGCAGCGTGCACAGAATCACAGCCATTGTCCAGTCACTGACTTTAGGTCACTTTCAAGAAAGAACAATGGAATTCTAGATTGATAAGAAAGGAAGCAGCTAAGAACTAAAATTACAATTTATTGTCCAAGGCTTTCATGGCCGGATTCAACTGGTTGTGGTGGGTTTTCTGGGCTGTGTGGCCGTGGTCTGGTAGATCTACCGAACCACGGCCACACAGCCCAAAAAACCCACCACAACCCAAATTACAATTGTTTCACAATCTTATTTCTCATGCCCTTAGGAAGGCTGTCAGCTGATAACAAGCATGGTCGTGGTAGTGGAAAGCACCTTCAATTATGACAACTCGCTACGATTTTCAAGGCAAGAGATGAGCAGATGCTGTGCCATTGCCTGCCTCTGTGCATCAGCCCTGGACGTCCCTGGTGGTCCCCCTCCAAACACTAACCAGGACCGAGTTGCACAATCCAACGACATCAGGCAAACGAATGTAAGAACCAGGAAACAGAATAGATTAAAATGGGACAGAAGTTTCATACTATCCCATTTCGCACACAACTTTAAGAACTGGAAAACCAAATAAAATGGTCCAAACAAGATAGATTCCAAAGGAATGTGGGGTTGGGGGGGGCGGGGGTGTTGGCCATCAAGTCACATCTGACTTGTGGCGAACTGAGTAGGGTTCTCAAGGCAAGAGACTCCTGGATTGCCTCCCTCCGCATTGTGCTCCTGGTATTCCTTGGAGGTTTCCCATCTAAATTATAGCTATTGTGAGGGCTGTATGAAGGGGCCAAGGTCACTCGGCAAGCTTCCATGGGGATTCAAACCTGAGTTCCCTGGGTCCTGGCCTGCCAAAGATTGACAGATGTGGAGTTCAAACCACAGTCTGAGGAAATACAGCATGCTGTTTACTTTGAGTCACGGCATTCCTTGCAAGTTTAAAGATGGTTAACTTCCTAGACTCAAAAGAGAAGTGGTTTTAGCAATCTCACTTCACCATTAACAAAACTTAACCTTGCTCTTCTAGAAAGATGATCCATATTCTCTCTCATAAAGCTGTATGCAAATTCTCATTTCTTCTCATTACAAATTCTCATTCTCATTACTTGAACTTAGAATTAACGAAAAAGGAATCTGATTTCATCTCCTTCATAATTTAGTTTTGCTGATAAATCTTCGCCAAGGAGTGAGTGTGTTTGCTTTTACAAGGGTACTTACAGAAACTGGGGGGGGGGGGGGGGGGGTTAGATAACATCTTTTCCACTTTCCACTGGAAATTGGAGACTGCCATCTTGAAGAAACACTTTATAAATCAACTTCAGCAGAGAAAGAGGGTATACCAGGTAGGAGCTGGAAGGCAACGTGCTCTGTCCGAGGGGCCACCACCAACCACCTCCCACTCTCCAGGGATCTGGCAGAGCAGCCAAAAGCAACCTCCTCTCCCTCTGTCCTGGCTCATCATCTCCTCTTTGCTCCAAGCGCAGAAGCGACACAGTGGAAGATGGTTGTGCTGCTTGAAAAACAGCCAAAGGCTTTCAAATGTAAATATTCAGTTGACATATTTGAGCAATGGCCCTTTCCAGACAGCACCCTTGCTGATTGCCCCAGCAAGCCTTAAGCCTCACACCCCAAACCTTCTGCGTAGGTCACCCAAACAGGCCAGCGTGTTTTTGTCTCCAAACAAACTTTGGATCTCAGGAGAAAATGTCATTCTTGGATACAGTAAAATAAAAATATGGAATATGTGCATACTTTAAGGATGGGGAGAGTTAAAAATGAAAGAACCATTTAGCAAAATAGACTGGTCTGGAAAAAGAAAGAATTTAATTGCAACCTCTGCTTTGTACAGTTGTAATTCAAAAGACCAACATGTCTCAGTTTCTCTGTAACACAAGATGCAATTTAAACCTTCAATATATTTACCATACAAAGTCCACTAAAGCTTTACTAATGTTCCAGAGAATGAAGGAGGCACATGTGCACACACATCATGAGAGGTACTCAAAGTCAACAGCATTAAGGAAAACGTCACAAGCAGTGTCCCATTGGGGCCGTTCACTGAACTTGGATTACAGGGAGTCAAGTTTTACAGTGCAGCAGAATGGGAATTATTATCTAAGGACAAGACCAACCACTTTGGAGGCATTTAGCAGGAAACGGAGTGTGGGTTTGCCACTTCACTGCTGGGTCAAGCACTCCACATTTTCACAGACGTGGTTCAGGGAGCCATCCCTTTCCCTGATCAACTTGTTCCACCTGGGAGGAGATGGCACTGGAACAGCCAACTGGAGTAGCGCCAAACGTGTCCTACTGCCTCCGAAACACAATTCCTCAGCCATGCGCTTCCGAGTCCTAACCAAAGCCGCATCGGCCAAGGTCAGCCTCAGCTGAGCACAGACATAGGAGCAACCTGCTGTTGCTAAGAAGAACATATCCAGTGTGATGACCCTGTTGACCATTAAGACCGTTTCAAAACACACAAGAGCCACCAAGAGGGGACAACTGGGAAACAACCTGAAGAACTCGTGGGTCAGCCCCACAAGCAATGCCCACCAGCCCTGCCCCATTCAAGTCAGCGGGCTGGCGCCACAACTCTTTGTGACCCCGAGTCTTCAGTTTCCCAGCTTCTTATGTCAAGGTAGCAAAGTTGCTAAAGCTGTGCCAGTCTGTGATCCCTTATATGCAATTAAGGCATGTCCCCTCTGTCGTCTGAAAAAGAAGTAGGACTATGACAAATAAATTAAATTCCTTTATTCCCGGCTCATGGAGTAAACCTATAAGGAAACAAAACCAAGTAAAACCAGCTTTGTCCCGTTAAGGCCAACCTATATCTACTCTGAAAGATAGAAAAGGGGGAACTGGCTAATGTCTTTTAATATGAAAGGCCCAGCCACCAACTTCAAAGAGTTAAGACACCTTGGCAAGTCCCATTTGAACATACAAAGATTGGTAATGCTTTCAGGTGTCAGCATTCACATCTACCTAATGTAACAAAGCATAAGACAACCTTTCTCAAAAATAGTACTGTAGGATCTGAGACCTTTCAAACACCATTACTTTGCACTCATGAAACCTTCGCAATGATGCCAACCTGCACAGGCCACTCAAAAACAAATTTAGATTGGAGGGAATAAGGAGCAAAACCCCACTAACGGGAACATGACAGCAAATGTTATTTTTAGGAGTGGATAAAGTCAGGTCCGATTCCAGTTGCACAGGATGCAGTGGATACATTCAAGCTTCTACGAATATGGAGCTCTACTGCTACAAACGAGTAAGATTATTTTACCGCGCACCGCTTGGTAATGTTGCATGAACATTTAATGCGGGGTATAGTCTGTAAGCCATTGCTCTAAAGATGCACAGGCGTACACAACAGAGTACTTCACTGCAGGCAAGAGGAGAAACCTGTCGGTTTTAGCCACTGCGGAGAGGTGCAAATAGAGAAACCGTGGAAGGGGATCTCTGCCTTTACGGGACTGCACAGGTGAACTTTTGTGAGAGACACAGGCCTCCACCCAGACAAAAAGGCAAGTCCAGAAAGAAACAAATACAACTAGAATAATGCTTTTGGCAACATAATAAAAAATTATCCCTTTGATATTAATACTGTAATAATGAATATTTGGATACACACATACTACAATAGTTCAGCACTACATTTGTGCACACCCTAAAGCAAGAATCTGGGAAGTAAGATAAAGGGTAATTTCTATAAAATACAGAATTGGACTTCAACTGACTTGCAGTTTTCCTTAATTAAAATATCAAACCAAAAATTAAAAGTTAAAAATTCCAAACTTCATTAGCACAAGAAGCTTTGACTTATTAGACTGAAATTGGACAACGTTTGAAGATTGTGATCCAATGATTGTTTAGCAGCAATTTCTTCAGAACTGTAAATTCTTTTTATTAACAGGCGGTATAAACAGATCATTCTAATTTTATTTAAAAACCATGAGTGCCACAATGAAGAATATACAGTTCATGAATAACTTAAACCATATCCCATATTAAGAGGAAATGCACACAGCATACAAAATGTTTACTAACCAGAGCTCTAAGGATAATGATTGAAGTTTCTAAAATGATATATATACAGTACATCGTGTTAATTATGTGTTCGTTAGAGTCTGCGATACCCATCATGCCTCACTTTCACCAGAAACTGAATTCTGCACCTCCTCTTCTAAAATGGGGACAATCAGGTTGTCCTTGGACATCAAGTTGTATTTCATCACAAATTTGGTAAACCGGTGACACAAGAAGGTCTCATTCTGAGGAAAGAAAAAAGAATCGCATCGATTACACGCTTGAAACAACAGTTTGAAAGAGAAGACGTTACTGGGGTCCACTGCCCAAGCAGCAGTGGCATAGTAGTTAAGAGCAGGTGCGCTCTAATCTGGAGAACTGGGTTTGATTCCCCGCTCTGCCACTTGAGCTGTGGAGGCTTATCTGGTGAACCAGATTAGCTTGTGAACTCCAACACATGCCAGCTGGGTGACCTTGGCCTAGTCACAGTTCTTCTTTTTTTTTTTTTTAGAATAGAATCTTTATTGGCCAAGTGTGATTGGACACACAAGGAATTTGTCTCCGGTGCATATGCTCTCAGTGTACATAAAAGAAAATACATTTGTCAAGAATCATAAGGTACAGCACTTAATGATTGTCATATAGGTCTAGTAAGCAATCAGGAAACAATCAATAGTAATAAAAACATAAAATGTAAAATCATAAAATAAAATGAAATGTCAGCACAGGCTATAGTCATACAGTCATAATTGGGAGGAGATGGGTAATAGGAATGATGAAAAAAGTAGTGCAATAATTATATAATAAATATATAATAAATAGTTTGACATTATCGAGGGAATTATTTGTTTAACAGAGCTCTCTCAGCCCCACTTATCTCACAGGGTGTTTGTTGTGGGGGGAGAAGGGAAAGGAGATTGTAAGCCCCTTTGAGTCTCCTACAGGAGAGAAAGGGGGGTATAAATCTAAACTCTTCTTCTTCTTCAAATATATCATGCCCCCCCCCCATCCCACACACTTTTGGATTCCAAAAGGCAGGCAGCCCACAGCGTGTTCATCCAGATACTTGCTAAATCCCCCTACTATTGCGGCTCTACAGGGCCACAAAAGCAAGGAGCTCTGGAGTACCCATAGACAGAAAAAGAACAACTTAAGAGGAGTGCTTACATTACACTATATATAATGACTCTTCCCCATGGGAAAGTTTCCCCTTTAAGTTTCCCCTTTAAGCAATCTTTGGGGAATTGCCCCTTTAAGAAATTCAGAGCCGGGAAGAGACTGGCGGGAGATCTCCCCTCTTCCCCAGCCAGCCAGGCAGCCTCCGTGCAAGAGAGGAGCTCCAGCTAGCAGCTTCCATACGAGGACTGCAGGCTGGGGCACCCCTGGATTTCCATGAGGCTGCCTGTAACTGGATGGGGAAGAGGGGACCTCTCCCCCCTTCCCCAGCCAGCCAGCCAGCCCCTCCCGTGGAAGCGTCCGTGTCCCGTCCCCGCAACAATCGGCCGGCCTCCACCGAGGCCAAGGAAGGCCACCCGGGGTGCCGCCGCTGCTCTGTCCCGCCCCCGCGACGATCGGCCTGCCTCTCCTGAGGCCGAGGCCACACAGGGTGTCGCCGCTGCCTCTGCCACGGGGTAGTCTTATATGGCGAGTATGTGCCGAAATCTATATTTTAACTGGAAAAGTGGGGGGGTCGTCTTATACCCCCAGTCGTCTTGTACGCCGGTATATACGGTAACCAACTGCACCTGGGGAACAGACCATTACCCTCAAACGTTCGTCCAAATTATTCCTCAGTACATAAAAACACTGGCTGGCTTGGGCTCCAGCTTACATAAATGTTCCAATGACTACAGCAGTCAAAACATAAGCAAGGCTAGTCACGTTTGCTTTCAGATCCAAAACACCTGAGATTTTTCCTTCTGGCCCATCTATGGCACCAGAGAACAGCAAATCCACATCATTCATCTACCTCCCTTCCAGTTTCTGCATCTGTGGACAGTCTGGCCTGGAACACTGTGACCTGAGTATATTTTAGAAGTAGCATATGCCATACCTTCCCTTCTTAAAAGATATAATGAAGAAAGCACACTCAAACATACTGCTTCAGGGCAGAAGAGGAGGAGATGCAGCAGCCCTCTTTAAGAAGAGCCCTACGCAACTTCAATCCAGAGAGAGATGCCAGCACTAAGTTAAAGCAGAAATCCTGCCCCCCCCCCCGCCGCCCACAACCACTTGTGATACCCATGACAGCACACTCAGTATGACAAAACTTACCTCATATTCGTCAAATATTTGACGGTGATGAAAATACGCATGTGAAAATATTCTGTAAATCCTACGGCAGACGGATCCTAATTTGGCTACGGAAGATTCCTTTATGCTAACTCTGGAAGAATGAAGAACAAACATTAAAGGCTGGATCCTGTTCCTTTTATTTAATGCGCTATCACTTTTACAAAAAAAATCAAGGATTATACAGCAAAAGTTAATCTTCATTAAACTTTCTCTTCTTGAGAATTAATTGTGGACACATAAAAATGCAGAAAGGGCACTTTACCTGCTGGGAAAATATTTATTGCTATTGAGAAGACACGCAGCTCCATCCAGCGTGTGCCTGGTATAGTCAATGGCAGGACACTGAAAGCAAAAAGGAAGGTCCTGTTTTACTAAAGGCAGCACATCCTGCTGTCCCCACTGCAGACGCCCCCCTGGCCACACAGCTCCACAGGAGTCCTTCGCTCGCTCACAATGGCCTTTCCCACAGCAATACTTGTAGGAAGATCTGGCTTCAGAGTCGCAAATGCTGTTTTTCAAATGATACATTATTTTCAAGGCAGAGGTTAAAATGTTTAAACCTGCATCTATCCTGGTTCTATCCAGCCCCTCTTCCAAGCAGCTGGAAGCGGGATGAAGGTCTCCCCTTCTCAACAGCACTATGGTGAGGTCACTGGCTGAAGGTCGTCCAGTGGGCTTTTCATGGCTGAATGAGGACACAAACCCCAGTCCCCACAATCCTATTATTTCATCCATTGCCCCCCCCCCCCCCCGAGTTGCAGCAGAAGGGTGCCTGCCAGGGTGACTCACGGCCCTGCCTTCTGCTCGCCTGCTGTGAAGCGTGACCCTCTGTCGTGATTCCCAGACTGGGTCTCCAATCCTGGGCCTTCCAAGTGGAAAGCAAACGGGTCATCTAGTCTGAGAACACCACACTGGCTCTCATCATGACCCCATGCACAGAAAGAAGCAAGCCCCACTGCCGATGTCTGAGACCACAGCCCCAACACTGGAACCCAGCGCAATGAAAATGTCAGTCAAAAGCTTCTGTAGCTCTTTCCAAACAAGGGAGTCCCTCCTCCTAAGCTGTCTAGAATTGACCACCTTCAATCAACACAGAAAGTGTTTTCTTGTGTATCTGATAATGATGGATAAAGCTCTGAGGCTGGTGCCCCATGCATGGCTGTAGTCCATCCCTTTGGATTCCCACTATCAAAATGAAGTAGATTTCCTTGAATGGGAGAGGCTATTAAGTGCCTGCCGTACCTGCAGTCTCATCTCCGTCCGCTCAGCTCACACTTCCTCTGGAGAGGCCACAGACGCTCCTTATCAAAGACGCAGGTTTTGCCACAGAGACTGCTGTGTGAGACGACCCTTTTGCAGCCCACTCAGAGGTACCCAGGACTGGAGCCACAGGCTAGGAACCAGTTTTGCTGACTGCAGAGGAGCAAGCTTCTCAGCAGCCGTGAGTCATCCTGGCAGGCACCGCTCTGCGAGAGCCTTGGAGGGCCACCGCGTGCCCCCTGGCAGGGCCCACCATGCCTCCCAAGCACCCTCTGCCTGAGCCAGGACGCTGTTCCCATGAAGAGCCCCTTTGCTGGCAGGCTGGCTTTGGAGAAAATGACATTTGGAAACGCAAGAATACGAAGCATGCTGGAAAGTCAAGGTTGAAAGAGTCTCTCCTCTCGACGCCCAGCGCTGCCGGCCTGTTTCTCACAACCAGACAGAGGAATGGGGGCAACATGGGTCTGGCCAAGGTGAAAGGAAGACCCCCCGCCCCCCCGCCTTCATCCACACACAGCCCAGGTCAATATTGTACTTTGTACTTTGGCCTTTGTAGGAAAACAGAATGTTACTTTGTGTCACACGTAGACCAGTCCTAAACCAGAGACTTGTCGGACAGAACTGCCCTATCCCCTGTGAGTCCCTTCGACACAAAATAAGACAACCAAGGGATGTTCACTCCACTGGGGAAGTGTCCAAGGAAGACTGGAATGAGAACAGAAACGGTTTCAAAGGGCATTCTAGAGCAGTGGTTCTCAACCTTCCTAATGCCGCGACCCTTTCATGCAGTTCCTCATGTTGTGGTGACCCCCAACCCTAACATTTATCCATTTTACACATTGAGAACTTAGGCAATCCCTGTGAAAGGGTCGTTCGACCTGCAAAGGGGTCGCAACCCACAGGTTGAGAACCGCTGATCTAGAGCAAGACCAATCCACCCAACCCCCCCCCCCCAAAAAGAGGCGGGAAGAAGAAAAAAGGTGTTCTGAAAGAGGAAGGGGAAGCCCAGCCCCACCCCCCACCCCTGAGACCGCACAGAAAGACTCAACTCAAACTGAATCAAGTCTAACGAAAATGATCTTTCACAGATGAGCAATCAGATTCAGAGAAAAGTGCCCGTCTTGGTCCTAAGTGCTCAGCAGCATCTCAACTCCCAGGGCAGAGAGGGGAAAGAGGGGGCCAAATTCTGGGTCTCCAGTTGGGATCAGGCACCACCCAAGATTCTGCATGGGCACCATTGCTCGCCCAGTGTGGCGAACACAAGTCTTGAGGGAAGGCCCACGCCCCATCACACATCACAACAGCCCTCCAAGGCTGACCACTTTCCAAGTTACAGACAGAATGCGATACTCGGGCAAAGACTCCTTATTTCTGTTCACAACAAAGACGGTGCACCAGCACCCGATGGCCCCTGTCTGGACGCCCTTTCTTACCTCTTTCGGGGTTTTGTGGGCTGCACAAAGAAAAATCCACTGTTCAGTTGCCGTCATCTGCGTGCAGGTATCTGGGTGGCATTCGGTCTGTGGAAACATTGTGCCCCAAACCGAGATTAGACTGGGAAGAATACAGCTCCGTACAGCTGCCTCCCTGCCTATCACAGCACCCAACACCAGGACGAAACAAAAAAGACTGAGCTAAGGTGAAGAAAACGCAGCACGGCAGAGGTTTCCCATTATCACACACACACACACACACACACACACACGACTCTGGGCTTAACTTTTAAAAGGAAACGAAAAGAAGGAAAAAGTTACCTGAAGCTTAACTGCCAGGCCATTCAGCTCAAGACAGAACTGCCTGAAATTTCAGAAAACAGAAAGTTAGACAATCGCTTCTTGTCCTCATTAAAAAAGCACAGACTAGATGCTACAACCTTTAGTACTTGGGAATGTCTGCAGTATAATATGCAATTACTATATCCAGAATGAAGGAACAAAGGGAAAGCAGGCTAAAGCTAATTTCAACTGCTACAATAAATGAATGAAACACCTGTAGGCCTGCTAATATGTCCCTTAGAGGTGAGGAAGGACAGATAATCTCACCTTTTCGCAGAATCGACAGAGATTGCCTCTGCAGCAAAGTCTGTGAACTGCTCAAACTCTTGAAAGTTACCCAAACCACCCATGCAGAACATAAGGCTCAGTTACCCAAACAAGTGGGTTCAGTCATTCTTTCTCAGTACACAGACTCTGTTGTTGGTACAGGAGCCTTCATTAGTGGAACAGACGAGAACCCAAACTTCTTCAAGCCAGTTCTGAAGGGTGGGAAAAGGCATTAGCCCTGTATTGTCTAACTATTCCCCTCCCCCCCGCCCCCTTCCTTCTCTTTCATGCTAGTGAGACTTTTTCAGGCTCCAACTTCATTATGTCTGGTGGAGACATCTTCCTTATCATGTTGCCAGGTGGAAGGGTCTGGGACTCTCAAGAAGGTTTCAAGAGCTTTATTGGAATCGTGTCAGCCCAAGGCTCAGATAGACAAAACTGAAGTTTGGCTCTCTGACCGCTGGTATATACCTGTAAGTTGCAACATGAACTCATCCCAAAATCCCCCCACCCTCGCATTCCCACAATATCAGCATAACAAAGAATGGTGTGAACAGAGACATTGTTTAAGGACAGGCGGTTCACTCCTTCCGAGGAATAAGAGTGACAGTAAAGCTCTATTGACAAGTTATGTGCAAGGGGGGGGGGGACCTCCTTTGCCCTGAGCAATGATAATGGCTGGGCCAGCTGCGGCCTTGATGCAGACGTGAACTGCCGGGCTGAGAATGGCAAGGTCTGACACTGCATTAAAAAAAGATACGCAACGTCCATAAACGTGTATCACAAAAAATCCCACGTCGCAAATCAGGCTCAATTTCTCATTCAGGTTTTATAACACAAACCTATGTACATTACAAAAGCATTCATTACATTCGTTTCAACAAGAACTCAAGTAACAACATATTGTATTCAGGAAACCAGTTCCAAGTCATACAAAATCCACGTTTTATCTCAGCTCAGTCAAAGTCTTCTCCTTATAATGTTCATCACCTCAATACTCCATTCAGAAAACATTTATAATCCATTCAGAAAAAAGTGGGTTGGTATTGGCAAAGGTACGTAGTGCTGCCTATTTCGTTATCTTCCTCAGTGCCTCAACCTCATACGTCTGTTTATGAAGATCTCCTATGGGTATTCTATAAGAAACATAACATAATAGTCCAACATTTCCATATTTTATATAATCTAAACCAAATCAACAACACCAAAATTGTACTTACATACTCTCTGTTCATCGAGCTGTCACTTCCCACAGAATCTTACTTACGGTACTATCTTGTAAGCATTTAGTCACCATATAAACCTTCTAATTAACTACACCTGGGCAATTTCCTGTCGTGCTCGTAAGTGACAGGTTTAGTCCAAAGTTTTATTTAAACCAAACACATTAGTTTTAAACTCATAAATGAAACGATTCTCAGCCTACAGGATAAGTTCCTGACTGCATCCGGTCAAGAGGAAGCACTGTTGGTGCAGCATTTTTATGCTAAGAATCATAGAGATTCGGACTTAAAATTCTGTGTAATACAACAATTCAATCAAACTGCTCCTTACATTAATTTGGATAAACTTATTCTGCAGGTCAGCATCTCAATAAAACCTTTGATTATTTCACTATACTCGCTGTGTTGGGTCCTGTTTCTGTTCCCCTGCGCTGCCGAGAGCTGGTTGGTCTGGAGCTATTAAAAGTTACCAGGCAGCGCGGTAACAGTTTCTTATAGAATACCATAGGAGATCTTCATAAACAGACGTATGAGGTTGAGGCACTGAGGAAGATAACGAAATAGGCAGCACTACGTACCTTTGCCAATACCAACCCACTTTTTTCTGAATGGATTATAAATGTTTTCTGAATGGAGTATTGAAGTGATGAACATTATAAGGAGAAGACTTTGACTGAGCTGAGATAAAACGTGGATTTTGTATGACTTGGAACTGGTTTCCTGAATACAGTATGTTGTATACAATATATTCTGCCCAGGCAGAATAATGCCGTTACTGTCATTTTGGGGGCGGCGTAAGACAGCTGGCCAGCCACTGGGGGAACAGAACGCTGGGCAAGTATTTGGGCTGATCTAGAATGGCTCTTATGATCCCATTTGAATGCACGGATGATATAGGTTCCCTGTTACTATGTCTATTTGTTCATTTTAATAACAGATTTGGAGCTCTTAATAAGAACTTTCAAAGTTATCTTAATAAGAACATTCAAAGGCCAAATCAGCCTTTAAGAATCCTTCCCAACAAACAAGGGGGGGAATCCTCATAACCCCTTACCCACACCTGCGTGCTGGTGTTACACAGCTGCTTATGTACAGACCAGCCCAGACCAACAGCATCCTAAACATCAGGGACAGAGATTTGAGCGAGCCTTTTTCAGAAACCTCCATGGAAAGTTAGCTGCAAGGCAGCAATTAAAATGGCCTTTACTTTGAACTGACCTTATTCTCACACAGCAAGGTAAGCCAATAACACCAATTATTAACTCTAATCCGAGGACACTTCCACCCATGCAGAATAATGCACTTTCAATCCACTTTCACACAGTAAAATCCAGCTGCAGAGTGCACTGAAAGTGGATTGAAAGTGCATTATTCTGCATGTGTGAAAGCGCCCACAGTTATTTAGAGCCCTGTTTCATTAAGAACAATGAAATCCGTTTCCAAATAAAGACATCTGGAACAAGCAGATCAAATCGAGCAGAAGACCACATGTAACTGAGGCAGATAATGGTATTTTTTTCACATCCAACTGACGCCTGTGAATGACAGCACCTCGTAAGAAGCTTGCATTTTAGGAATGGCTTCGGTAACAGTTGAAACAAATGTTATTGACCAGAAATCGAACTGCTTGTAGCAGTTTTAAATCTCTGAAGTCGAGGATGGAGGAAACAAGCCCAGCACATCTGCCTCCAAAGAGCAGAATTGTTTGGGGGAAGGGAAAGTATTGAATGCAAGTGCCCCCCCCCCCCCCACATTCTGGTAGCATATGCACCCTCAACTGGGAGGGTAACATTAGCTGAAAGGGAAGATGGTGCTTTACTCCCTCTTTCCCCCAGAAAATACCCTCTCTTCCTTACCCCGTCTTCTACCAGCAAAGCCTTGAAGCGCAGATGTCGTCTGCAGGTGGTTTAGCACCTGAGGTTCACATTCTTGCTCTTGTCTCCAGCAACCATGGCACCTTACAGTTGTGTTCCCAGGGGCACATGGATCCCCAGTATTCAAGGACTGAATCTACAGTTCACTTTAGTTCCAACCCCACCGCCATCAGCCATTACCTCAAGTGTTCATACTTCCACACTCCTTCATCTTGTCCTTCTGGAGGTTCAAGAATTTTGTCAATGTTCGAACAGTCTGCCCTTATGTTTTGCTGGATGTACTAGAAGGAAACATTTAAATACAAGCATACAGTTTATTGAAGGGATGCCAAACATGTAGGCTGGGGGCTGTATCTGGCCCCTTGAGAGGTCTTATTAGGCCTGTGAGCTGTCTGTGCAACACCCACCCACCCCACTTGTTCTGGCCTGGTGCCCCTGCAATGGGCTTGCCAGCACAGGCACCCATCCTACTTTGCTCCCGACTGAGGCTGGCAAGATTGTTGTGGGCTCAACAGCCAAGGCAGTCTCTCTCTCTCTCTCTCTCTCTCTCACACACACACACACACACACACACACACACACACACACACACACACACTCACACACACACACACACACACACACACACACACACACACACACACACACACACACACACACACACACACACACACCCTCCTCAGTCCCATCTGGCCCTTGTAACAGATGAGTTCAACAAAGTGGGTTCACGGCTACTCTCCTAAAACAGCCATGGCTGAAGCGAGATTGAAAGGATGGTGAATTCCCATCTCACTGCCTCAGTCATGTCATGAGAAAACATTCCCCTGCGGCGCCTCCCGTCTTCCACAGGAAAAAACCAATGACTGTTCCCCAGTATCTAATGGTTGGATGAAGATGGGTCCTTGTGAGTCTTCTTGGCATGATGAATGGCAACAATTCCCTACAGGCGCAAAGCTCCTCTTGAAGTATGAGTTAACTCTTGTGCCTCTTCTAAACACTTGGCTGACATATGCTAGTGCAAACACAAGTGGAAGTATTGAGAAGACCACACATGAAACAGGCACAGTGTAAGCACTCTAAACCAAAGAAGAGCTACCGTTACATGGATCACATTCTTGCCAGATAACCGGGAGAATCCACTTGGGAGTTCTTATCATCTCGTCAAAAGCACTTTCAAGTCTTACTCCGTGGGTTGGATGCTCAGATCTTGCATAGAACATCACTGAACTGTATGGATAGAGGACCTGAACAGATTGGAGCTCTCTTATGTTTTCTCATTGATGTTTTGAAGCATGAATTCACTTACGGAAGGGATTTCTCCTGCAGTAGCACTGTATTTATTGCTACTGAACATGCTTAACACTTTGGTCACTTTATTATTATGTTATACAACCTTTGCTTGAGATTGGTTTGTGATTGTATATCTGGAGCTGTCTGGATACGGTGGCTCTTCTTTGGTTTCGAGCTACGCAGAGCAGTCAAAGAGGAAGAATGTAAATACGGAATACCTGCTGAACAGCCAGTGTGCTGTCCATTTCTTCAAAAGACTCATCAGGCCAATTGTAAAAATCCTAAGGGCGCGGGAAACAAAGATATTTTAAAAATCCAGCCCTCAGGAGGGGTCTTCTTCCCACAACAGTGCTGTGCACACCTACATCACAGTTGCAGCAGGACCTCGAGTGGAGCAATCCCTGGTGTTGCTAAAGCCTGCCAGATAGACAAAGAATGTCTAGCTCCATCAGCCAGGCTAGAGCGTGCAATGGAAGACTCCAAAGATGATATTCCCCATCTTGCAGCACCACTAGTCAATTTTTTGCCAACAGCTACGTGGAAGACAGCTAGATAACTAGGATGTCGACACAGGTGGCTGGTGCCAACACAGCAATATTCAGTGGCACTCATTCCAGCACAATGTGGTGGGCCAGAGCAACGATGCAGCAGTTTTTGCATCCCGTTCTGCATTCTCAGTTGCCTGAGGAACAAGACTCACGAGGCTGTTTCATTACAACAATGTTGGAGGGGAAGAAAAAGACTCTGCTTCCCCTATGCTAAGGCGATGGATTTTAGATCTTTGCCACCACAAATTGTAAGCTACACTATTCCGCTCATTTACATGGAAGTAGTCCCACTGGCCCTCATCTGGACAGCTGAGGCTAACCAGATCTCACAAGCCAAGCAGGGTCAGCCCTGCTTATCACAGGGTCACTAGGCAGAGGCAAGCAATGGCAAACCACCTCTGCATGTCCCTTACCTTGAAACCCCCATGAGGGGTTTCCCTAAGTCAGCTGCGACTCAGTGCCCCTTTCCACCATCACCATGCCCTGCTGAATTCGAAAAGACTGGGCTGTCAGTCTTGCAATGCCAAGCATGTTTTACTTGAAAACAAGTTCTTCTACAATTAGCACAGCTACACCCACAAACAAAGAGGCCTGAAGTTACAATGCAAAAAGGAAATGTTTTCAGCTGACATTTGGGGCAATTTAGTTTTCTTCAGCACTGCAGTGCCACTTGGCCATGCTGGCAGGGGCTGATGAGAATTGTAGTCCATGAACATCTGGAGAGCCACAGGTTGCAGACCCCTACTCTAGTCTAACTGAACAGAAACTAATACACAAAATAGCTTTGTATTATATTTAGGAAAGGGACACCGAAACAAATTCACATTTATGAAACCATACAGTTATGCACCCACAGCTTCCCTAAGAGAATGACTTGTCATTTTTTTAACTGATAAAAAGCTGCATTACTGAGAAAATATTTTTTACAAGAATAAACCAATAATAGCAGTGATTAAAACTAACAGAGCAATCACAGCCTTTCCTATCACAGATTTTTTTATTGATCGGTGGAAGTATTTTGCTATACAGGATGTAACAGATAGTGCAGGAAAAATATCCCAATCAGCTGTTTTCCTACTATTTTATTCAAGCTTCTCTGCTTTCACAACAGAAGGCCCTGTCTAACTGTGAAAGTCCAGACGTCCTATAGAAGAAACCTTACTGCAAAAGCTGAATATTGAAATGCATCCTTCTATACCTCAAAAATGTCCAGGTCAGCATTATTTCAGCAAGAAGGTATGCACAACAAGATTCAGATCTGCCAAGAATGCGCACCACACCCTTACCACCGTGATGGGAACAGAATCTCCTCAGGTTGATGTTACCCGTTCACATTCCTTCCAAAAGAATAGGCAGACGGGGCAGACCATCAGCGATCTATTTTGACGTGCCGCTGAGCTTTAGAAAATGAATCCCTGGTCATGGCGTTGTACTTTCTACACTTTCATATTTTAAAAAGGTAGCGTATAGTACATAAAATCTAATCAATGGGTCAACTATTACAACACTATCGTTTTCATTTAGCTATTTTCTGTTCCCCTAGGATAGAAGCCACCGGGATCTTCCTTTTTAACAAGGTTGAAAGCAGTCTCAAGGTAACTTGGCACACAGAATTCATACGTGTTCCACCCAGTTTTGAGGAAAAGGTGCTAGATCACACACACTATGTAGGCAAACAAAACCCTTTAAAAGGTACAAAATCTCAGCTCTTAGTAACACCACGCATTTTATTAGCTCCAGAGGATTAGCCACGTTAGTCCCTTGTAGCAAAATTTCAGCAGGAGTCTTGCCTGCAGCACTTTGAAGACTAATAATGTGTATCCCAGCCTAAAATCTGTAAGTCAGAATTCACTTCATCCCAGCCTAACGTCTGCTTCCTTTTATCACCCACTTTGAGAGTCTAGCTGCAGAATCTGGCATGACAGCCAGACATCCTGGGGTGTGACGCCTCTTGCTTAAGCCGGATAGCCATCTGTCAGGCATTGCCAGTGACATACCTTTCTTTATTCCCCCACCCCGCTCCAGCTTGAAGCAGTCACTGTTGTGAATAACACAGGACAGGTGGCTCCTACTGCCGTAGACCCCACCCTAGGCCACATTCTGATCTGTAGAAAAAACAGAGTGCAAGTTCCTGGCAGCTGCTCTGCTAGATCCCCACATTCCCCATACATCCCCACTTCATTTCCTTCCCTCCCATTCAAAGATTCACTGGGTGCTACCCTTGACAGGTAGCAAAGACCATCCTTTTTACCAGCGTGTTGGGCTAGCATTTCTGGAAGCCGCTGTACAGCAATCTCTACAGAGTGGACGTCAGGTACAATTTCATTATGTCTTCATGCCCTTGCGTTATTGCTGACTGTTTTGTTTGTATTTACTGATGTGCTTTGTTCCTAGAAGAGACCACAAGGGCCTTCCAGTCCAGCTCCCCTACCCAGCAGGAATCATTCTTCTGGTTATTATTCTTTTGGGTTCATTGTGAGCCACACAGAGAATTTTGCATTGGGTGCCGGGGGGGGTTGAGATAAATAAATACAATTCCTTGCCACCACAAGATACGGGTTAAGGAGGGGAGAATAAGAGGAAGAATCAAAACAAGGCAGGGGCTCAGCAGGCCCTGAGATGAAAATGAGAATTCTGCCCCACCCCCACTTGGGCTGTCATTTTCTCTCTTTTGGGGGGAGGATGTGCGGCGTGTGACTTTGCCCCTTCCCTTCCAGCCCGGGTGGGTGGGTGGGTGGAACACGTCCTGGTCATTCATTCCCAGTGCATTCTGCGTTCTGCACTGGGAATGACCGGGACGTGTTCCACCCAGGCTGGGAGGGAAGGGGCAAAGTCACACGCCGCACATTTCCCACCCCCCAAAAAGAGAGAGAGAGACAGCAAATGAAAGCACCCAAAGGACACCCCTGTCTGCAAACCCCAGAAGCCTCCAGTGTCCACCCCCCCCCCACCGCATCTTTCCCTCCCAGTTCCCTTCCCCCCCTTCCCCCCAAAGGGGCCTTTTTCAGGATGCAGGCTCAGCCCCTCCCCCTCCCCGCAGGCCGGCCCTCAGGACACGCGTCAGGGGATTCAGACGCGGCCCCGCTCGCCCTCCCTCCCGCCGGCCCCCTCGCTCGGCGGTCAGGCCGCGACCCCCGCGCGGCCTCCCCCGGCCTCACCTGGGCCTTGGTGCCCGGTCTGTTCCGCCTTAGCACAGCCGTCCCCTCCGCCATGACCATAGTGACAACGAGCGGCGCCAGGACCCGGATGCGGCGGCGGCAGCGGCAGCAACGGCGGCGGAAGTGCGCGATACTCACTTCCTGCGGAGGGTGGGCGAGCGCTGCTCAGGAACGGCCGCTAGAGGGCGCTCGCCTCAGGGGAACAACGGGGCGCGAGGGAGGAGGGGAGGAGGCTGGAACAGCGCGGGGGCGGAGTTGAGGAGGCGGGCGGGAACCGGCCAGCGGAGGGCGGCCTCCTCGGGGGGGAGGGGCCAAACTGCAGTTGCCAACCTCCAGGTGGGGCCTGGGGAGTGTCTGGAATTGTGGTTTGGCTGCAGGCGGCTCCCCTGGAGACCGCGGGAGGCTGGCAGGGCGGGCGGGCACCAGACCCCTCCGCAGACCCTCTCCCAGAGTCTCCGCCTGACTCCCCGGTGGCCTCTGTGGCCGCCTCCACTGCCCAGGAATCCCCAGACCCGTAAGCGGAGACGCACGTGGCAGGGATGTGTCAGTGGCCGCCCTGGCAAGGAGAGCCGGATGCAGGTCTAATAAGTATATTTAGTGTAATCATGCAGCTGGCTTTTCAGATCAAGCGCTGTGTGTCGTTCTCCTTGTCTCTGTTTTATCCTCACAATAACCCTGTGAGGCAGGCTAGGCTAAGACAGTGGCTGTGAAGAAAACACCAAACCTCAGAGTGTCACAGTGCAATTAAAAACAATAATCATGTATTATATAAAGCATTCAAATACAATAGAACTCAGAACACAGGAAGAACAGCACATCTCCGTTCACAACAGCTTCTCTTAATATTCTCATCTCATTCTCAACAAGCCGCTGAGAGTCAGGTATCATAAGTCCAGTGGTACACAAGACTCTGGAAGCCAAGCACCAGCGCCCGGGCAGCCAGCCCCCTCCCCAGTGCTGATCTGGGCTAGCACAGCTGTTGGGGGCTCACCCGTCAAGGCCCAACCAAGTCTAGTGGATGTCATATTGTGACAAATGAGTTCGACACCCTTGATCCAGGATCTATTGAAGTCCTTTCGGGAAAGGTCTTTCATAAGATTGAGTGGGTGGGGTCATGGAAGGTTTGCTACACGCATGCACTGGGAATTAATTCTTGGGTCCTTGAGCAGTCCCAAAGCTCTCCCTTTGCTCAAGGAGGAAGAGATTCTGCTCCAGGCAATCCTAAAGAAGAAGGAAGTGGCCAAGGCAAGAGAGAAGCGGGAAGAAAGGATCGAAGAACAATAGAGGAGCTGAAAGGAAAAATAAGCAAGAGTCTGGCGGTTCCTTGAAGACTAACAAAATGTAATGTCAGCAGAAGCTTTCATGGATGTTATAAAAGACGGCTGCTCAGGAGACAGACATTTTATGTAGGGGGGCTGTTGTGACAACTCATCATAGTCAAGGGGCCATAAAGTCCCGAGTGAAATATCATGATGTCCAATTCAAATGTGATCAGGAAAAATACAAAGTCAGCCGTGTCTGAAACCCTTAAGTCTGAGCTTAATATCCCTAAAGACTTTTCCAGGATGACCCCACCCTGCTTCTTCGTATCCCTGCCTGAATGTTGCATCACTCACTCAACATGACAAAGAGAGAGAGAATTAAATTTCCTTTAAAAAACAGAGGAGGACGGGGAGGAGAAAATGGCTGAAGGGAAGGTTGGATGACTTTGAGGAGGTCCTAAATAAGGGCCGGGGGTTTGGTGGGGTGGAGAAATAAAACCCGTTTCAAAGGCTCAAGTGAAGCTTGCTTAGAAAACATCATTGTTAAAATGCTCAGGAAAACAATGGAGGAAAAATGTTTCCAGAACCAAATAGAGGAGGGGAAAGTACAGAATTCAAAGAACAAAACGTCGCATTTGGCAGCCAGAAACGTTGTAAATGGCTCATGGAGAAAAGTCCTATAAGTCTGTTGCCGCAGTAGAATTAACAATTAAGGGATTTTCATTCTTCCTTTTAATAAAAAGCCATCAAAATCTCTTGCAAGCGCATGCAACGTATCAAAAAGAAAGCATAAGAGAGGGAATGAAGTAATGGGATGCTATAAAGATACCTGAAATACCTGCTTTGCGTGGGAAATCACAAGAACAGTAAACAGTGCTAATGGGAAGAGGTGAACAAGTCACTTTCCCACCCTGATGTGCACTATTCGTGTCTATCTGGTTGATTGAGAGGCATTCCCAGAACCATGTAACCAGTCCGCTACATGTAACCACTGCCATCTGTGCATTCTTCCCTTGATATTTGCTTTATGACTTTACTTACTCATAGACAGGTAGGGTTCCTCTGGCCCTCTTGTCCCATGGGACATCCTTGCGGAGGGTGCGCCACCAGAACTGCCTTCGAACGAGATGCAGCATTTTCACAAACCCTGAATGCACCACATGTTTTACATCATGATGTTACCGCTGCTGCTCGGGTAACATTAAGTGATTTCAGTTCAGGCAACGTAGTGAGGCGCAGGAAGCTGGTGCTCTTCGAAAATAGAATATCCTTATTTGAAAGTGATTGCCACAGCTCAGGCAGGGGACCGCGCGGCTGTAGCCAAGTGCAGGATCTTTTATACACTAACATTAAAGGAGGGCAAGGGGGCAGGTAAGGGGGCAGGCCACTTACCTTGCAACAATAAGGAAACATCAACACATAAAAGAAAGGTACAGTTACAACTTTGTGAATGGAACCATGAGATCTCGCTGTCAGGCGTCTTCCCACGAGACTTTACAAGAGCGCAAGAATAGGGAGAGGAGAGTGTCCATGCATAAAACTGGGTGAGGCTGTTAATGCACCCAGGTATCTGGTTATCAGATGGGTGGCTTCCTTGGGTTATGCCTTGAGGCTCCCGGGCTTCAGTCCCACAACAAAAGAAAGTTCAAATGGCCCAATGGTGGTCTTGGCGCGTTCTTCAACGGCTGGGCCATCTGGGGTGCCGTCATCAGATTCAATTTGTAATTCCAAAAGGGTCTTTGTTTTTGCTAAAGAGATTTACCAGGTGTTGGTCCAAACTGAATTCCAGGACTAACTTCCTTGGGTCTTAATATCAGCTGCTACAAGCTATTGCTTTTACTAACAGATACAAATATCTTAAGTGACATTTCTAATTTAAACATTAGATGCAATCCTAAAGAACTTACAATATAATAATGAGCACCCACTTATATATATGTAAACAAGAATATCCTAAACTAACATTAATAAACCTTGAATCAACTGGAAAACCTAGTTAAGATGTATGATTGACATAAGCATAAACATTGGGCAAACAATAAATCCAACACCGAGGGGCTTACACTCAGTCTAAAGAAAATAAAAGCAAGAAAAAAACCATGTGAAACATTGGCACAACCACGTATACATGTCCTTTCCAGACCCTATGGAGACTTCTGGATAACACTGGTCTCTGTGCTCTGGTCCTTAGCCAGTGCAGTCTGGCGATAGGCTTAGGAAAATATTTTTTATATTTTCCTGGCGGTAACAATGACACCCTTGCAGCACTTTGCTATGTAACACCGATGGTACATACAGTTTCTCCCCCCGCCACCACAATCCTCCCTCCTCCTTTAGGTCCCCCCCCCAGTTCCTTCAACTCAGGGTCAGTCGCACTGATCGTACGAAACTCCTACTCTAACGTTTTTTGGAGTGGGTTGTGTTTTTGCATTCCACAGATCCCAACCTCATTGGCCGGGGGAGGAAGGCCTTAAGGGGGGCAGAATGTCAGCGGGATTGTATCTAGGTGATTGTGATGATGATGATGATGATGATGATGATGATGATGATGATGATGATGATGATGATGATGATGATGATGATGATGATGATTGGATTTAATATACCGCCCTATCCCCGAAGGGCTCAGGGCGGTGAACAATATAAAATATTATATATAAAAACATACATACAATTTAAAACAGTTACATTCTAAAACAATGTCCCACAAACCCGTATACAACCCTCCCAGAAAGAAATAATGGGTCCCGATGATGTTAGGGACCCCTGTAAAGCAGGGGGGCAGGGCACCGTCAGCGGCTGGTCTCTCCGAAGGCCCGGTGGAACAACTCGGTCTTACAGGCCCTGCAGAACTCTCCAAGGTCCCGCAGGGCCCAGACAGCTGGTGGGAGAGTGTTCCACCAGGCCGGCGCGAGAGCCGTAAAGGCCCTGGCCCGAGTGGAGGCCAGTCGCGTCATTGAGGGGTCAGGGATCTCCAGTAAATTGGCCTCTGCTGAATGCAGAGGTCAAACCAGGCCATATGGGGTAATGCGGTCCTGGAGGTACGAGGGTCCCAGGCCACGTAAGGCCTTAAAGGTCAATACCCACACCTTGAAGATGATTCGGAATTCAATTGGTAACCAATGCAGGCGGCGCAACACAGGGTGAATATGTTCTCGGAAGGCGCCCCCTGTGAGCAGACCGGCCGCCGCATGTTGGACCAGTTTCAATTTCCGGATCAAGCATGAAGGAAGGCTACTGATAGAGGCTGAGGATTACAATAGTCTAGCCTGGAGGTGACCGTTGCATGGATCACAGTGGCTAGATCAGCGTTGGAGATGCATTCTTACCTTATTGTAACTGCTTAACACTATAAAACACTGCTGAAAGATATACGTAACCAGCCTGCTATATGTTATCACTGCCATCTTAGGAAATTCTTTCCTTGATCTTTACTTTATGGCTTCACATGCCATGTAGATAACTAAACTTTCCCTTGACACCCTGGTCCCATGGGAAATGAAGTCGCAGGAAGCCAGGTGGCTTTCAGCTCCTTTCTCTGCTGTCCTGCTCCCCCGCCCCTTCAACCTCCTCTACTTGGAGCTTTGGAATAGTCCCAAGCCATGAGGCCCAGTGGGAAGGGGAGCGCCTGATCCACTTCCAGCAGAATGATCCCGATGGGGTCTCTCTCTGCTTGGGTAGCCCCAGTGCTGGGTAGCACCGTCGGGGCCCCACTCTCCAAGGCCCTTGTGGACCTCCCTGGCAGGGTTCTTGCCCACACCTGATCCCTTAGGAAGCTGAGTTGCAGCCATTATCTTGTGGGGGCAGTGCAGAAAGCCAGGTGGCTTTCTTTCACTCTCTGCTGTCGACCTTGGGGTGCCTCAGCTCCGGGGACTATTTTTCATCCTGACTCGTCTTATCATGTCAATTTTGTCAGCGTGAGGGGCAACAAAGCATTTTCCCACTTCTGTTAAAACTGAGAGATAGATCGGATTAGTTTTGCATGCAGTATTTGTTGGGAGACAAAAATCCTCTTATAACACTGGAGGTGGCAAAATATTTGGTGGACATTTTTAGATTTAAAAATCAGAGAACCCACAAATCTGTACTTTTAAAATGAAAACTGCATGCAAACTTAAAAGAGCAATAACTATTTCAGGTGGGATTTGTTTGTATATGGCATGTTTTGTGTACACAGGTTTACTGACTTTAATAAATTCAATGGAATTGTTTCCTCATAAGAACATAAGAAAGAGCCTGCTGGATCAGACCAGAGCCCATCCAGTCCAGCACTCTGCTACTTGCAGTGGCCCACCAGGTGCCTTTGGGAGCTCACATGCATGATGTGAAAGCAACGGCCTTCTGCTGCTGCTGCTGCTGCTCCCGAGCACCTGGTCTGCTAAAGCATTTGCAATCTCAGATCAAGGAGGATCAAGATTGGTAGCCATAGTGTTACTGGCCGCCCTGGTAACCTTTAGAGTGATTTCAGTGATTTCAGCTTTGGCGGCAATGAATGAACGCGGAGGCAAAGACTGTCCAACAGGGATTCTTTATTCTGACACGAAGCTTTTTCCAGGCAAGGCCGTGCTGGGCAGAGCTCAGCACAGGCTCTTATACAGGTTGATTAAAGGAAGGGAGGAAGGGGGCAGCCCCCAACAACATAATACAACACATTTTACAACAAAGAGGAACATTAAAACACAATACAAGAGTCCTTAGAATTTTATGAATGAGTCCTGGCCAACTCTTGCTGTCAGCGTAATCTCAGGATCCTTGGGCAATCGCAGAGAAGACAAAGAGAAGGAAAGTCTCTTCCTGGTGTGCTGATGAGCTTAGATTTAAAAAAGGAAATGTTGTAAGGCTGCACTCTCTTCCTGAAGATCCGCGCCTTGATATTCTGTCAATGAGAAGTTCAAATAATCCAAGGGAGCTTGAGGTTTTGTGTTCAAATAATCCAATGGGAAAGTAGGATGCTGTCTTCCAAAGGCCCTGACACACCTTAATCCTATTAGTTTATAAGTCCAAAAGGTCTTTTGTTTACGTTGATAGGTTTGCCTGCCAGGCAAGTGGCAAGAGGGTGTTGTTCAAATTGTATTTCCTTGTTGACTCCTAAAAACTCTACAACATATCTAAATGTATGCATATACCAAAAATAAAGGGAAGAAAATAGTTAAATGAATAATATTCTTATTTCTATATCTATCTAAACACTTACATTATCCCTGGCAGATGCGTGGGTTGGCTTCATGGGAAAATTAAACAAATCCTTTATTAATTAATACAAGCGCCTATCTATATCTATAAACACGAAATACCACTGACTGACTGACTGACTGACTGACTCATCAAAAGAACTCAAACACCACCTAACCTACAAAGTTGAAATTTGGCACACCGGTTCATTATGTGGTTTAGGTGCTCACTAAGAAAGGATTTTTCAAAATATTCAGTTTTACTTGAGTTATTACACATTTGCTGTTGAACTCTGGCCATCTGTGTTACTGTTGAACTTTGGCCATCTGCAAGAACATTCTAAAGGTGACAGTTAAAAACCTGCTTGCCAAGCTAAAGGACGCAGTACAGGGAGTAAAAATGATTCGTTTCACAGGAGATTTTAATGAAGGGCACTTTGACGCTCTACTTCCATGTGTCGAATCGACAAGTTCTGATAATGCCCACCAAACAGCAAGCACAATTGAGCCAATGGTGGCCCAACTAGATTCTACCACCGACCTCCTCACCGCATACGAACCTGCTCTTTCTGTTGAAACAGCTAAAGGGAGGAGAGGGATTAAACGCAGAAAGTGATTTACAGATTCGGTTAGAAAAAGACAACTACAGGAAGCTGCTGCAAAATATGCGAACAACCCAGATGTTAATAAAGAGGCTGTGAAAAAGTATGCTGAATGTCACCCCAAAGTTCACAGACAGGCTGTGATGTAGCCATCCAAAATGCTTGCTGGAAACCTATTCCTGGGTATTACTAGATGAGGGTTGCAAACCTCCAGGTGGTGACTGGAGACCTCCCAATATTACAACTGATCTCCAGGTGACAGAAATCAGTTGAGAGAAAAAAGGCACCAGCAGGAGGCCGAGAGAGCCAAGAAACTCTATTTTTCCCCCTAAACCCAATATCTAAACTGGTGTCACAGTGTATTGAGAGACACTGGCTGATCCCGCCCAGCAAATGTATAATGGGTTGATGTTGTGATAAAGGAACCTGTTTTCCTGTTTTCCTGTTCACACGTGTGCCGTGCAGGTAGCGACTGGAGGCTACGGAAAAATCCGGGTTGCTGTTGCATCTTCACATGGAGACGCCTCTCTCTTAATTTACCTGCCACACACACAGCTATAGAACTGAGCCCCCCACAGCCATACTGAAATCCCACGACGTAACCAGCTGCACGCAGATGCAACCCACAAAATTAAAAAGAAAAAGGGAGGCCGCCCTGCAACAGCCAGGCCATGGCAGGCAGCTTCTCCCTGATTGTGGAGGACAGGGTGGAAGGGAGGGAAACAGGGGGCCTCCTGCCGGGCCGTCTGCTCAGGAGTGGTTCTGTGAGCGCAGAAGAAGAAGAAGAAAGAATCAGTAAGTTAAAAGAAAGTGTGAGTAAGTTAAAAGACAGTGTGTGCAAGAGAGAAAATATATGAAAGGAAAAAGGATTTTGGATTCATAAAAGGAAAGACAAACTTTTCTTTCCCTCCATTATTTTTTTCTTATAATGGAGAGATGGCAACCACAGAAGCTGCTAACCAAAGAAATCATGCAAGCCTTAAAACCTATTCTTTCCCATAAACCTATTCTCTCACTAATAATGCTAACTCAGCTAGATAACCCCCAAGGTGCCTTGGTTCAAAATTCTTACAAAAGTGCAGACAGCATGATTTTGAGAATCCCTGCAGTACCAAGAGGATACTTTAAAAGGTTGCCTTTTTTCAATAAACAATAAGGCCTGTGAGAATGTTTAAACTCTTTGTGTAGAAGCAGGGCAACTTAGAAACATACAGGATAAGGAGAACAAAGGTGCTTTGGTTAATGTAACATCAAGGAAGTGTAATGCTGACATCTTCCAATAAGGATGTTGGACAAGCCCAAAGGCTGTGGGAACTGGGAAAATCTCCACCTTTTGTATGATTGATTGATGATGAAGGCACTGAGGGGTGTATTCTTTGTCGCCATTTAATGTAACTTGTCATTAATACTATAAAGTAAGAGCACCTGCCATTTGGGGTTGCTCTAATGCCTTTTGCCGAGGATTGGCTAATAAAGTTAAAAGCTTTATTTCATTTGACTCAAAGCCTTTTGAGCTTTTATTATTTTATCATTACTCAGTGTGGTAACAGATTGGTGCCCGAAACCCCTTGGGATAGGGTCCTCCACGGTGATCGCCGCCTTCCCTTAAGGGGGGGGCTGGCGCCCATTTTGCCGGGCCCCTCTGGAGTGAGGAAGGGCTGAACGAACCGTGCAGGCTCACAGTTCAGAAGAATTAGTTTAACCAGGCAGCACCAGGGGAGCATCCGAAGACGTCTGCTAGCACACCCGTCTCTTCTGGAACCAACATCTTCCTGGCGTGACAGGTGTGGTGGTTGTCTGTGTGTTTTACTGTGTGTATGTTGCTTTAGTGGTTCTTGTCAGAGGCAAAAGGTTTTGTTTTGTCTTGTCTGTGGGAAGGCCCGGATATCCGAGTCCTCTTGATTCCTTTGAGACTCAGGTAGTCGCTTTAAGCCCATAGTTCAAAATTACTTGGATCCTAGAAGTTGAGAGACAAATCACCTAAACGAACTGTCAGTTTAAGACATTTGGTGGATTTTTTTTTCTTGTCAAGAGCTTACAAGTAAAAAAAAAAAAGGACACCGCAGAGCTGCAGGAGTTCATCTAAACTATGGTTTGGTTTTCCAAGACCAGAGAGGAAAAGAGGCTGAACTCCAGTCCGAACGACTCAGCTTTTGTCCTGTGTATTTTTATGGTGGAGGGCGTTAGCCCCATTGAAAACGAAGTCCTAAGAGACCAGTTGAGACGTCTTTGCGAGAAAGATTGGACTCTTTATCGCTTAGACAGAACAGTTATTACCAGAGGGGCTCCTTTGACCTGTATACAATCCAGTCTCCTTATCAGGTCACTTTTGCTTGGCTGGCAAAGAAAGGAAGCCCTTTGCTAAAGGAACATTGCAGAGTAGTTTGAGTCCAACTTCGTTCCTCACCCCAGAAGGATCCCCACTGACGGTGGTGTGTGAGAGACCTTCTGCATTCAGGCTTCGGACTGATCACCCGGAGATTGAACAGAAAGGTTTGCTCCCACCACCCTCACCGGAGGACCTTCTCCAGCCCTTTCCGTGCATTTCTGCTGGCCTCTAAACCCCTCCATCATCGAACATACCTTAATTACACAAGCTTCCTTAAGTGGAACTCATACGCAGTCCAGAGTTTTGGACGGGGGCAGGACCTTCCAGCTTTGCAAAAGAAAAGAGGGGAGGAAAATGATCTTGAACAGAGCTCCCTCTTCCTCTTCTCCCGGCGATTCATCCGTGAGCACAGGAGGAGATATAGAAAGAGGAGAATGCTGTGAATTCAGGCTCGGCAGACGAAGAAGGAGCGGCTGGGGAAAACCTGAGGAGCCTACTCCATCTGCCAACACTGAACCACGGGCAGTTAGAAACAGAAAGCCAACGCAGTTTTATTCAAAAGATATGGGGATCTTTCCTCTGCGTGCTCAAAATGATACCGGGGGATGGAGCTGTGGCCATATTATATCCACGTTCCATTCACTTCCAGTGTCCTGAACCAGGAAATCAGCATGGGGGGTTACTCTGCAGACCCTCTTAAAATGCATGAATTAGTGCAATCGAATTTTACTCATGTTCCTTCCTATGCTGATATTCAACAATTGCTTCAGATGCTTTTCTACAGAGGGCGATCCTTGGTTTTAAGAGCTGCCCTTTTAGCTGCCCCAGCAGCAATAGATGCTCAAAAAAGCAAACCTTTTTTCTGCTTACGCACTTTAGATGCAGTTCTGCCGACTCACGGATCCTCAATGGAATCATAATTCTACGGAGGGCGTAACCATTTGGCAGCATATAGAAGCTATCCTGGCAGGATTTGAGAATGGGATTCCAGTAGGAAATGATTTATCACAACTACATTCTTTAATTCAGGGAAAGGATGAATCCCCTCCTCCTTCAGGATGCATCAGGCAGACTTGCGCCAAAATATACCTAACCCATTAGTGATAAGAGGATGATGTTCGGGTCTGCAGCAATGGCATTTTCATTGGGCTGTTGCTCCAGATATTCGAAAGAAACTGTCCACCAATATACCACAAAATTTGGGTGAACTCCTTTGGTTACCCACTAGGGTCTTCCATGAGCGAGATTCTGTGCTGGCAAGGGAAAACCAAATAGAGACAGACAGACCGCCCTTGGGGCAACAGAGGAGCTCGTCATTTAGAGCTGCTTGCTTCCAATCAGGCACTTTTGAGCCATTTTGGCTCAAGGCAAGCCACGGGACCAGTCAAGCCCGCCTCCCTGTGGACTCCCTCTTAGGCTCCTACAGCTGGTCAGAGTCCTGGCACTCCCGCGGGCCCAATCCCCGGGCCCCTCCTGGGGATCTTTCCCCGCTCATATCCACCTTGGTCTTTTCACAGCCGCAGTATAGCTTTCAGAGCAGAGAAATGAATTTACTGAAGACACTGGAAAAGCCCCTTGGGAGGCATGGGTGTGTGCTGGGCTCCTGAGAAGAGGGAAACCTGACACACACACACCCTCTTTTCGGGGTAGGGCACAGCCCACCCTTCGGGATAATGCTTATGACACTCTCTCCCCACAGGCCCCTCCATTTTACCCCCCCATTAGATACTGAGGGGGCCGGGACAGGTTAGGTGACTCTCTTATGGCCCCAATCACTTCTCTTTCCCTGAATGTGAAGGAGCCTGTTATTCCGGTTCATATTGATAGATACTGGAGTTTCTCCTCCTACAGTTCACATTGCCTATATCTCTCAGTTGCATTTGAAAAGGGGGGAGGGGGGAAAAGTTCTGGCCAAGAAACAAGTCTGCAGCAAAAGAGATGATATGCGCAAGCTCCCTCCTGCAACCACCCAACAGGGCACAAAGGAGAAAGAGGATTGCTAACTGTTCTATTCTTGTGCCGCCCTAGCCACCTCAATCCCATTCCAAGATCTTCAGAATCAGCCATGGGACTTTCCTGCCCCTTCCATCCCTTTTGAACGAGGCGACTGGGTGTGCACAGTCCTGGAAAAAGGAGCCTCGAAGCTCCCAGTCTGGAAGGTCTGCCCAGATCCTGCTGACCACTATTCTTGACTAAGGTGGGAGGTAAAAGCCTGGAGTGCATTTTTCTGATTGAAGCAAAGCCGCACCTCCTCCTGTAACACAAGCCATTGAAAAAAAAGCAGGGTGGGAAGACCAAGTATGGAGTTCAGGCTTGGTGTCCTAATTGCGTCCTAGTTTTCGGCCTTCCTGATCCAATTGCCCACGGAGCCGATGTTCATGTTGGTTTTGTTGTGCCTTCTGATTCTGCAAATTGTTGTTCTGTTCTTGCAAGCGAAGGAACTGATCGTTCTACCACTGGCATTTCCGGACTCTGAAGCTATTTATTAGTAGAGACCCCAGGTTTTTTCCTTTAAAAGAACCTGGGCCCGTTTGACATCATAGACTACTTATAGACTTATACACATTTTGCAATTGAGAACTGCAATCAGACATCCTCTGAAGACTTCTGTGAGCTGAGGTGTGGTTTGGGACTTGAAATAGAACTGTGTTAAAAAACCTTGTATTGTCGCCATGTCCAGATCACATGACTTCTAGGTTTAATCAACAGGACGCCTTGTATATTCCTGGTCCATATTATACATTGCATCCTCCTCCTGTGCAGTGGCCAGGAGCTTGGATCATGACGTTCCACTCATTTGTATTGTGCTATTCTTTCTTCTATACTAGTTAAAGAGAGATCCTGAGGGGTGACAGTTGTTTTTTCTTTTTGATTTTTCAAAAAAATTATAACTGCCTTCAGTCCCTCAAGAGAAACTTCTTCTTATCAGAACAACAAAACCAAAACATTTGACTATTGATTACTTAGTATATACATGTATGACTTCATGCAATTTTGTTTTGTCACTTGGTTTCAATTTCAAGATTACTTTAGTCAACTCCTCCTAAACACAGTTTGGTGAGTTATAGGTTTATTCAGCAGGACCAAATGTCCCCCTATTCGTTCATAATCTCCCTTAGTCTCTACTGTGCGACAGTAGCCATTCCTGACCATCCACTCCGCCCACCTTTACAGTATGTTGCCAGTTTAGGAAACTTGTCTGATTGTTGGCTGTGTTATAAGACCTGATAACTATACTGGTACTGGTCGATATACTCATATTCAAGGCTTTGGCATGGTGGTTTGATTTTACTGATGGTGTGGGGAAACGTTATGATAGCTCTCAGTGGCCTTTCATATCCCCAATTCAATTTGAATGGATTCGTGTTTCTGTGGGGTGGAAATTGGATACGGTACAACGCTTTGGATCACCTGGGAGGGAATTATATACCACCTCGGTCCGTACAGAGCATGCTCGATATTTCCCTTTATGCATAAGAAAGATCAAAGGTACAAGGGACTATGGTTCCATAAATCCTAGTCATTGTGGTTCCATAGTTTCTTTTGAGCAATTTGAATGGTCTCCAGAAAAAGGAGGTGGTTTATATGACCCGACCCGATGGTGTTTCACAGGGTTTCCTGCAACTCACAGACACTCAAACTACTCTATATTTGTCCACAAAGCCCCTGGACATTACACCACCCCTATAAGATACATAAAGAGAAACACTGCTAATGCTACTGTTACTTGGGAAGGAACACAGAATTCTATTCTAACCTGGATGGCTTTTATGTATGTCTGTACTTATGAGAAAACCATGCCTAAAATTATGCTGAATCTTGTAGAATATTAGGGAATGCTGTACCTTACTGCTTCTGAGCGGCTCTATACTATTGTTTTTTGAAAAGGATTGTATTTTATTTGTGGAAATGCTGAATGAGTTATACACATGTAGAGTGGAAAGAGGTTATGTTCATTTAAGCGTACTGCTGTTCTGAGTTGGAAAAACGAGAACGTTTCTTATCCATCAGTTTGTTGGGAGGCCTACCTAGGGCTGTTATTCCCTACGTGTGTAGTCACCTCTACACACAAATTCTTCTCGCGTCTCCAGTTCTCCCTTGCCTAGTCTGCTTTAGCAGCACCCTTCCAAGTTTTCCAGAGTGCATTTGAAAAGGGGATTCTGTGGCAGAAGAAGAATCGACAGGATTAAAAGAAAGTGCAAATGAAACCAAGAGCAGTGTGTGCAGAGAAAATATATGAAAAGTTTTGGATTCATAAAAGGGAAAGACAAACTTTTCTTTCCCTCCATTATTTTCTTATAATGGAGAGATGGCAATACAGAAGCTGCTAACCAAAGAAATCCATGCAAAGCAAAACCCTATTCACCCATAGCTATTCTCTATAGCCCTTAACTCAGCTAGATAACCCCAAAAGATGCCGCTTGGTTCAAAGTCATACAAAGGGTGCAGACAGCACTGATTTTTGAGATCCTGCAGTACCAAAGAGATACTTTAAAGGTTGCCTTACACCAATAAACAATAAGGCCTGTGAAGATGTTTAAATACTTTGTGTGAAACAGGGCAACTTGAAACATACAGGATAAGGAGAACGGGTCTTGATTCATGGCAACATCAAGGAGTGTAATGCTGACATCTTCCAATAAGGTTGGACCCAAAGGCTGTGGGAACTGGGAAAATCTCCACCTTTTTTGTATGATTGATTGATGATGAAGGCACTGGGGGTGTATTCTTTGTCGCCATTTTAATGTAACTTGTCATTAATACTATAAAGTAAGAACGCACTGCCATTTTGGGGTTGCTCCCCTGATCTTGCCTTTTTGCCCGAGTTGGCTAAATAAAGTTAAAAAGCTTTATTTCATTTTGACTCAAGCCTTTTTGAGCTTTTATTATTTTATCATTACTCAGTGGTAACAGTTCCACCCTGGGATTTTTCAAAAGGATTGTTTGTTTAATGATTTTCAAAAAACCTGGGTGGGGGTAATAAAACGGGACAGACTCGTTTTGGGGGGCGGGACCTATGCGAGGTCTCCCGCCCTCAAAAAGGGATTATATAGCTTCCTACATCTGTTATATTTGCCCCATGGAATGAGCCACTTCCCCCAACGGATTCACCACATCAGCCTTCTTGGAATGCCTGGAATTGGGTACATGAGGTGCTCGCTTACAGCTCATGGCTGCTGGCCTATTTCCTGGAACTAAGCCTTACAACCGACAAGACCTAGCCGCAGCCTTACAGTCCAAAGTGAAAACAAGCAAACAATATATCAAACACTGTAGCTCTATGTGACTGTATCCTACAATGTGACTGTATCCTACAATGTGACTGTATCCTACATTATGTTGTAACCCACATGTATATACATACATTTCTGTTCAGCTCTGTACACACACATGCCTTTTTGCACTTTACCTACGCCGCCACACACACACATTGTGCTGGAGAAAGACTCCACAGCCTTTTTAAGATGGCAGGCGCCTCTGGAATTCTGACAGTGTGGTGGGCATAACACAAAATGGCTGCTTCAGGAGGCGGAGCCAGTTACAAATTGACTGTCAGAGCTTACCTACGATGGAAATCTTGTTCTGTGGTGGCAGCAGCTGTCAAAGCTACTTTTCTGAAAATCCAGACAATGCCATCAACTCCAAAACCTTCTGGCAAGCCATTGCAGCCCTACTTTCTAAACATACGTGGCAAACACCAGGTGTTGACTGATGCCAAGGTCCCTGTGGCGCCATGGTGGGGACCACTGTGCTAGAGAATGGAATTTTTTTCCCCCTGGTGCAAATGGGAAACGGCAAGGTGACTCTGGAGCGAGCATTCGTTGGCAATTCCACCTGTACTCAGTAGAGGGAAGGGGCATAACTTTCAAAATGGCACTGGGCCAAGATGGCTCCCTCCTCCATAACCCTTTAGTGTTTTTGTCTTTTTGTGCCCATTCATGCCATAGCATTCCGATTCCAGTGCAGGCCGGGAGTGTGTGTGTGTGTGGGGGGGGGGGGGGTTCAGACTACAAGGACTCTCCAGAACTTTGCCATCACGTCTGCTGTTTTGCATGGGTATAAAGGTGATAACAGGAAGGGACGGGGGGGGGGGGGGGCAGCGGCAACCAGCATGATGAAGTCGTGTGATCCTCTTTCACCGGTCCCATACGAACTGCTGTAATGGGGCCACATTTCCCTTTCTGAAGCTGGGAAGCAGCATTACGCTGAATGTAGACCCTGGGAAAACTTTCCTGAGTTTGATGCTTACCGCCCATGACCACCCCTCCTGCGACCAAGCAACATTTTTCACAAGAACAAGCTAAGTCTTACATCACATTATAGAACAACATGCCCAACTCACAAATCTAGAACACAGGGATGCAGAAGGGGAATAACGAGGAGCAGCCCTGGGCAAAACTGTAGCCCTGGGCAGCACCTGAGTTGGATGGCCCCCCCCCATTGAAGCGGCCACTCTCACCCGACCAATTAAATTTTTTTTGCACCGGGACATTGGTGCCTGCAGAGGGTGCATTTTTAGACATATCGGCACCAACATTTTAAAGCCTTCTCTCATCAGGTGACTGTCCTTATGCTAACAATCCCTCGGGTTTGGTGTGAGGTTTGGTCTCAAGAGTCCAAAGTTATGGACTTTCCCAAAGGTGCCCTCTATCCCCATTGTTTCCAATGGGAGCTAATAGGAGATGGGGGCTACAGTTTTAGAGGGTCCATAGCTTTGGCCCCTGGACAAAATGCACCAAACCTGGGGAGCCCATCACTCAGGGCAGTCTCCCTGATGAGACAGCAGAAAAGTTTTGAGGCTGTGCATTCAGAAATGTGCTCCCACAGCACAGAACCCCCCCATTGACAGCAATACAGAAAACTCAATGCAGAACCCAAAGATTCTACGAAACACTTCTGGGATGTTCTGAAGGGGTGCATTTTGGATGTATTGGCACCAAATTTTCCAGGAGTAAGATCTGCAAGCCGTCCTGATGGGACCCCCCCATGTTTGGTGCAGTTTGGTTTAGGGGTCCCAAAGTTATGGGCCACTCAAAGGGGGTACTCCCATCCCACATTCTTTTGCTAAGGAGTAGTTGGGATACCCTTTTGAGGTCCATAACTGGCCCCTGAACAAACTGCACTGTAAACCTAAAGAGAATGCCATCATGACGGTATCTCCAGATGATACCCTGAAATTTTGGTGCTGATACCTCCAAGAATGCGCTCCTACAGAGCTATCCCGGAATTTGCCCAAGAACCTCTTTGTTCGGCATTGTGGTTACTGCATTATGTCAATGAGACTACAGTAGAGGCACATTTCTGAATGCACAGTCTCAAATCCTTTCTTAGGGTCTCATCGGGGGCCTGCCCTAATGATACCCCCCCAGAGTTTGGTGCAGTTTGGTTGGGGGACCAAGTTATGGACCCTTAGCCCTCATCTGTGGCTCCTATTGGTCTTCTATTAAAGCAATGGGGATAGGGGAGCACCCCTTTGAGACCCGCATAACTTTGGACTCCCTGAGACCAAACACCTCACCAAACCTGGGGGTAGTGCATGAGGACAGTCTCCTGATGATGCGCTGAAATGTTGGTGCTGCCAGCCCACAAGAAATGCGCCCCTGCAGGAGAAATGGAAAACCACTAAAATACCCAAAAAAAAACGAACTCCAGGCATCTTGATGCCCCCCCACAAGGTGATGCCCTGGGCAGCCTTGCTTGCCCAATGGGCATTGACGCCAGTGGCAGGAGGGAGAAAGGGGAGCGGGAAACACAGATCAGGGCCAGGAGGGCTCTTTCTCCCTCACTTGTTCCCGTCTCTCCCTCCCTCCGCAGAGTCCAGGGGGCGCCACACACGTAAGGTCTGGCTGCCTGGGAAGCGAAGCGAACCCGAGGTATGATCCCAGGAAGCTTCCTGCACATGCCCTAGCAGTGCTGTCTCTCAGAAGCCCCTCACCACACCTGGACGAGGGGGGGGCAGGATCTGCGGCAGGAGAAGCCGTTCTCTGTGAACCTGCAGCAGGGACACCCTAGAGTGACTTCAGGACCATCGCGAGGGAAGGGGTGAAGCGTGGCAAAATCGGGAGGAAAACACTTTCCGCCAAAATGCACATCATTGTGACCACTTGACAAGGAAAAGGCAACTGATTCAGCCAACAGGATCCCAGGTAGAAGCAGCCAGCCTTCCTCCCGTCCTCCTCCTCCTCCTCCTCCTCCTCCTCCTGCTGCGGAATGAGCCAAGGGGCGGCCAAGATCAGCTCCCCTGCCCGCCTCCCTTTCCCTGAGAGAGCAGAACTGCCCTCCACCCAGCAGCTGCCCCTCCTCCTGCCCCCTGCAAGCGACGGACCCACCGCCCCGCAGCACCAACTCAGCCCAGCGCTCCTCCACTGTCCGCCCTCCCCGGCCTCCCACGCCCCCCAGGGCCAGCCAGGGAGGGGAGGAGGGACCAGAAATCCCCCCCAGCGACCACCACGAACCTCCAGCAGCAGCAGCAGCAGCAGCAGTCCCTGCCCAAGGGCCCCCCTCCTCTCCCCCCCTTTGGTTTACAGAATGGACTTTCTAATGAGGGCCGGCTGATTCTGGGGCACATTTCTGGGATGTTCCGGCTGCAGGGGATGCATTTTGGGACAGATCACCACCAGAATCGCGAGGGATCATCCGGTCACATAGAATTAGACAAGAGGTGGTATGAACTGTGCCTTTGCTAGTCTCGCATTTCTGGTGTTCCCCCCACGTAACCCCTTTCCCCCACTCCCTTCTAGCAGAGAGTCAAGGTATATTGCGAGAAACAAAAAAGCAACTTCAGCTCCTCAGAATCAGCTCCTGCCCTCATTAGAAGGATCCATTGCCTTTATACCTACGATCCGGTATATTGATGCAGCTAAGTAACGATCGGCTATAACGATCCGCTATACCATTGTCTTCAGCTGTTAGGATAGCGGCAATGACCGTTCTACCCATATGCAGGTCAGGGTGCCCATTGGGGGCGGAGGCGCGGGAAAGAGGTCAGCTCTCCCGACCACTCGCGATCCACCTCAGGACGAGGGAGGGGGGCAGCCAGGGCAGGTGTTGCCGGAAGTTGGGGATGAAAAAAAAGCTGATAGCTTCCAGAGAGGGATCTGGGGGGGGGGGGGGTGGGAGGGGGGGGTGTCACGACCCAAGGAGTCCAGACTCCCAAGCAGCACCCTGTTCTTCAGGAGAACTGTTCTGTAAAGGAGTGCTTGGGAGGAAGTTGCATCCCACGGGAGGCAGGGGGCTTCTGGCCTCCCACCTGAAACCAAGGGGGGGGGGAGGGAGAGGAGGGGGGCCCTTAGGCAGGAGACTTTGCTGCTGCTGCTGCTGCTGGAGGGTTCGTGGAGGAAGCTCGCTGGGCTGGTTGGTGCCTGCTTGAGGCGGTTGGGCCGTCAGCTTGCAGAGAGAGGGCAAAGGAGGAGGGCAGCTGCTGGTGGGGAGCAGTCTCTGCTCTGAGGAAAGGGGAGGCCCGAGGGCAGGGGAAGGCTGATCTTGGCCGCCCCTTGCTCATTCGCAGCAGCAGCAGCAGCAGGAGGAGGAAGGAGGAGGACGGGACAGAGAAGGCTGGCTGGATTCTAGTACAAGTCCTGTTGGACTGAATCAGTTTACCTTTTCCTTTTGCAAGAATACTGTTGGTCCTCCTACTGGTTCAAGGGACAAAGGGTCATCGATTCTGCATGCAAGTTGTGGGGGGATATGTTTGTATTGCAAAGCTGTTCTTGGAGGACTCATCCTGGCACAGCAATATTTTAACAGTACAAATCAATGTGTAAATATTAAATGTGCCCAATCAAGAAGCAGATAAACACACTCTGATTACTATAAACAGGAACTCAGACAAAATTTTGATTTCAATACTAAATTAGCTTCTGTAGTGATGCACTGCTGACCCAGCACTTGGCATGAGTAGAAACGTTGGGACGCATGCCAATGGACTCCTCTGACCTTGCTGGTCGCTTACAGCACCCCCACCTCCTCATCCCCTATGAGTCACCTGGGTCATGAACTGTCTGGCTCAGTCACCGGGCGCAGGGACATCACAATGGTCTTACTCCCCAGGTGAGGATTAGGCTCAGGCAGCTTGCAAAACTCCCTCTCCATACGTAGCCAGGTAAGGAGATCATGCATCACATGATGATCTCCAGAGTCTCCCAGTTCCTCCGCTTCCATCTCCCTACCACCCACCTCGCCCTTTGCATACAATGAAACCCTAATGTGTTAAAAGGTCAGAGAGACCAGCACAGGGAGAGTTGTCAGGATCATGAAAACCCGCTTCCTGTTGCCTGGCGGCTCTCCATCAGATAGAAAACCTCCCTCACAGCACGTCTGCGCCTGTTCATGGCTTACTTGGCTTGACCCTGCGGGGTTGACTACAAGCTGGTGCAGAAACCCGGGAATCCCTAGAACCTCCACCCTGCTCACCGTCGTACAGGGGAAGGGCAGCTGATGCCGAGGAAGTCCAGCTGGATCAAGTAGCATCCAGGGACCTTCTCACCGTTTGACATAAAGCTCGCCTGTCCTCTGGATGCGGCGCATCCAGAGCTGCGATCGCCCTAGGACACTCTCTGCGTCCGACAGAACACCCGGTGAGTATGGGAGGGCTTGCAAAAAGCAGGGCTTATGCGACAAGCTGCGTTGGCCGGGCAGGAAAGCGTTAACGAAATCGCGGCAGGGGTCCCGTGAAAGAAGAAGGGGAGCTCTGCGCCAAATTGAAGTTGAGGAGATTGGAAGCTCAGTGTCCATGAGGTACCCAGAGGGGGGGACATTGTAGATCTTAAGGACTGGGAGAAAACATCGGGCGCACTCTTCGCTGCAGAGCCTCAGCTGACGCCCGATGTGCCGCTGCACTACTGACGTGGAGACAATGTTATGTCGCCATCAGCCTGCAGACCCTATGGCTCCCTTGCTGTAGAGCCGCCCTCGCTTTTCGATCTTTCACCTTCAGTTTCAACTCCCGGTACTGCTCTATCCACTAAATTGGACGCTTCTGTCCTCCTTCTGCCCCCCCCTTGTTCTTCTCTCGCCATTACATCTCCAAACTCTTCCCGGCTGCTCGGCCGGCTCCCTCTACTTGCTCCGCCTTCATTTTCTCCTCGAAGCCGCTGCACCGCTCCGTCAGCGCCCGCGTAATAAGCGCTGGTTTCAGAAGCTTCTACTTAGAAGCTGTTATTAGCCCGCGATCTGCAGAAGAAAAAACCTGGCGGAAGAGCGATGCCCGAGTATCCTTGCATTGTGCCCCGTCCACTTCCACAGATACCGAGGGGAGGGATAAGCATGGATTGGCGTTTGTAAATTACCGCTTCCTTTGACCAGGCTATAATATCCTCACCGGAAGAGCTCCGCAAGCGGTGCGGGACGTGGGAGTCACCAGCCCTATATGTGAGAAGCATGCTTCCGAGGGCAGTCGCGAGGGAGTCACTTAATGGTTCGGACGACTGGAAGACCACCTTCGCACGCTAGTCTCCTGAGCCCGACACAATTTGTGATCTGGGAGAGGCGAAGTTCGCCAGCAATGCTCTTTTAGCAGGGCCTTACGGCCTCAAGCGGCGCCTACACAACCGCTCAAGCCAGCTTTCACGGCTTCTTGCAGTGCCTTCAGTAACCCTGCAACAATCAGATCGTCCTGCGGTGTACCCGCCACCCTTACAGTGCGCCTCTTCTGAATGCGCTTCTACAAGGCGTTTTTGAAATCCCAATGCCCGGGCAGCCAACCCAAAGTTTTTTCTAGCACTCCGGCCAGAAGCCTCGAAAGAGCCCTATGCTGAGTTTGTGAACAGGCTCCCAGGGAGGGCTCACTCAAGAACTTGGCAGGTTGACAACGGAGGCTCCCAGAGCGAACTCCTTAAAAGCGCCTTGCCAAGGAGCGCATACGCTTCCGCTGGAGGTGCCTTAGAAAGCTTATCATCACAGAGCCTAGTGTAGGAACCCTGAAGGGCTGGCCGACATGCTCAAAAGCTTGCGCAGTGGATATGTCGGGTCTTTAAGCCCATCAAGCCAGCCTTCTCTGAGTAGCCGCTGGGCCTCCTCCGGCATGCCATGAGGCAAGCTCCGAAACGTAGTGTTTCAATTGCGTGCCCAAGCCAGGACATTTCGGAGGAATTGTAGGCTGCCCGGCCGAGAGGCCCTAGCAACTCCTGGCCACGGAGGAGGTCTCTCCCAGAGGGCGAAGACCCCCCTAGGAAAGTCTGAGGCGAGTGGCGTCCCAATGCCAGCTGGGAGGCCAGCGCCGGGCCCATCTCCCCAGCCGGAACCAAGATCCAGCACCTCAAACCCCTTCCCCGGAGCTTCCCCATGAGATCTTGGCTGTCTACCAGCTCAGTATAGTGATCCCATCCCCCACAGAGACTCGCCATTAGGGCTGGTCTTGCCAAAAGCTTTCACTTGGCTGAACAGGGGTTGTTCATCCTCCCAGGGTCCTCGACCCTTCTTGCACCAGGGAGCCATCCACACATCCAGAAGTAGTTGGACAAACATCCGCAAGTAGAAACTGCCAAGTTCACCCTGAACACCCTGCTACCTATGCTCTCAGCACTGGAGTCTCACTCTAAGTTTCCAGCCCCTAATCTAAACCCAGGTGCTTTTAAGGGCTCCCCCTCCCCGTCTATACTTCCTGCTCTACTAGCCCTTTCTACTTCCAAAGTCCACCATGCCTCCTCGCCTAGTGCCCTAGGAATGCTAATGCGCATTTCAAAATTCTCCTGCAGAGTCCACAGTCACTGAATTGCAGCAGAAAGGGAATGCTGAGAAGCCAGGAAGAGGGACTGCCGTTTTGGAGGCCTCCCTCAGAATGCCCTCATAGCCAATCTACAGGACAATGAGGCATGGAAAGGGAAGATGCTACTCAGACAATGGCCTTGTTAAAGCCCAGAGATCCCTTAAATTGAAGAAGAAGCCCCCTTGGCCCTCTCCAGCTGTAAGGTTCAAACCAGATCTCATAGCCTCTGAGCCTGTGCAAGCCCTAAGCTCAAAGCTCCCAGTGGCAGCAAAATGCGTCAGCACCTCAGAAACAAAATCTCAAATCAGAGTTGCAATCCTCCTGTCCCACTGTATGCCTATGCTTTCCTTCCTGCCCCTTTCAAGAGACCCTAAAAGTTTCCCCTCATAGGGGGGGGGATTTTTCCATTGCTTCTAAGCTATGCTCTTGTGCTTCAATTAAAGTTTCTCTCCCTTCTGATTATGTGTGCCAATGCAGCGAAGGCTTAGCCCATTACAGCATCCGCCTTAAAGCGGGACCACAGCTCGTCGTGCTCCCAAGGATACCGATGGGACCTGCTTCGGCTTGCGCCTCCATCTTAGTTTAAACCTTCAAAACTTTTCTTCAAAGCCTCTCCTTGAGAACCTTTTCCTTCGTCCATCTGAGCCTACACTGCCACATTGGCGTGGGCGCCAAGGTTACATATGAAGCCAAAATCATTTTCATGCTCCCACATTCTCTGCTGAGGGGCTCCCTGGCTAGTCACAGTGCCAAGGGGTCTCTCAGCCACACCCTATCTTACACAGCCTCGGCTGTGAAGGTGAGAGCCGGCCAGAAGTCCTTGCGGGGAGGTAGAGCTGACTTCAAACCCTTCCCCCAGCCCTTCCTTTCTGCACACCCTCCACTCTTTCTAATGGGCTGGCCTTGCCCCACCTCTAGATCTGGGATCTGATAAAGGGCTTTGCAAACCCTCTCAATTTGCTCCTGTGATCAACCTCAAGCCCAGGAACTGTTTTCTTTGCATCTTCTCTATATCTTTCCTATAGGCGGCTATAATACGATATGACTATAATTGTGAATTGTTCAAGTTGCTTTGCAAAAACCCACACCTTAGGCGGTGGTTGGGATTGTTTTACAAACAAACATCCGACCTGGATATGACCTCTCCCTTCTCCTAAGCCTTGGGGCAATTCCTGCCTTGTATCTCTTAGCTTGAGATGTTGCAGAGTGATGCGTTGTGGAATGGGTAATAAGCCTAACGAAAGCTTGGCCAAAACAAACGAGAAAAGGGGGGTAGTTCCCCCCCCCTATTGACCCAAACAAGGTCTCATCAACCAGACCATATCCAAAGTACTCTTCTCTATTCTCATAAAATTGCCGCCCCCCCCCCCACTCAGGGCTCCGGGCTCCATTGTCATCTATAAGAACGAATTAACTCAGCCATTGCCAAAACCCTGGAAGCATTAAACTTGTTTTCTCTTCTATACAGGAGTCAGCTCGCCATGCCAGGCCAGCCCATCGAGGAGATGGGCGGGGCCTCCCTGGAGGATCCGACCCGCCCGCCCTGTTGAGAAACCCGATCACCCTCCAGCCTGGGCCAAGATGGGAGGACCTCTCTGGAACCAGTACACCCATTCTTCCACGGAGATCGCAAGCCCAGGCTGCCATTGGACCCAGCTATGGCTCCAAGGTTGGCGCTGTGTAGCTGCTCCTCATCTACAGCCGCCATTCTCTCTCCCTCGCTGCCGCCCCCTGGCTGAAACTTGGAATTGCAGCCAGGAACATTCCTGATAGATTAACCCTTGGAACTCTCCACTGTTTTCAGCAGCTTGAATAATTGTTGGAACAGCCTTCTCTCACAACCTAACCGTGAGAATCACTGAACCTGCAATGCTAAGACTATCAGTAGCTCCCCCTCGCTCTTGAGAAATCCATGGACTCCCTGCGTCATCGCTCTGAAGCTGTGGTAGGAAATCAGCAAGAGCCATGCATTGGACAATTATGCAAACAGTTTGCCTTCCTTTCGCCCATCCTCCAGCCCATGTATCGTTTAGCTCTGTTTTGCAGTTTAAATTTGTGCATGCCCTAGTTTTTTGAGATTATATTTATTTGTTATTGCTGCATTTCAGCCTGTCATCTGTCGGGACTCTCTGCTACCCCAGGCTCCACCCAGGAGCCGGACGCGCCCGCCCGCCAGCTCGCTCTGCCTTCGATCCCTCCTGTCGAGCAGCAGCCATGGTCAAAGAACCTGTCCCCTCGCCAACTTCCTTGTGGGAGCCCAGGACTTGTTTCCTGTAACACCAAGACTATTGGCGGCTGGCCTGTGCCCTGCGAAGCCCATCAATTCTACCTCCATTGCTCTGGGCGCTCTGGCCTCCGAGCAGCAGGAACAGATCAAGCGACCCTAGACAATCGTGCCGCTATTGATTACTTATTGTTATTACATCACCAAGGTTGTGAGAATGTACATAATGTGTTGTTTTAATCTTTCTGATAATTCCCAATTGAGATTCATATGAAGAATGCGGTAGCTGCAAGAAGTTGTATCTAATCTGAAGTATGATGTTTTGCCCCATTGGTGGTCAGCCCTCTGGAGCTGGCTGCAGGGAGGATGGTTGAGTGTTATTGTACAGCTCTGCATTGGTTTAATTATTGCCGCCTCGTTATCAGATCTTGTTTACGTTCAATGTGTGTCTAATATTGCCTGTAGCGATATTACGAGAAGCCCCTCGAATTTCCCTTACCGCCTTAAGTTCTAATGTTACACAACAAGCAGCTTGGTCAGTTGCTTGACCAGATAAGCCGGGAGAGGAATAGCGTCCCTTTAAATGTCAGCCCTCTTAGCATTTCCTCGGTTACTTTTTTCCTAAAAAATGTAAAAAAGGAGGATATGTAGTCATGCACTGCTGACCCAGCAGCACCGTGGTAGCAGACGTTGGGACGCCCAATGGACCTCTGATGGCCCTTGCTGGTGCGCAGACCAAGCACCCCACTCCTCATCCCCCCCTATGAGTCACGGGTCATGAACTGTCTGAAGCTCTAGTCACCCGAGGCATGAGGGACAATGGTCTTGCCCCCAGGTGAGGATTGGGCTCAGAGCAGCTTACAGCTCCTCTCCGCTGCATCGTGAAGCCAGGTGAGATCATGCATCACATGATGATCTCCAGGGTCTCCACGGTCTCCCGCTCATCTCCCTACCCACCTTACACGCCTTTACAATGCGCTACAATGAAACCCTAATAAAAGGTCGCAGAGACCAGCACAGGGGAGAGTTGTCAGGATCGCATGAAAACTCCAAGGCTTCCTGTGTTGCTGGCAGCTTCTCAGGCCGATGAGATGAAACCTCCTCCAGCGTCACCGCCCTATTCCTTAGGCGGCGATTCCCTGGCGGGGTTGACTACAAGCTTCTGCAGAGCAGAGAGGCCAACTCGGGACAAAAGGGGTAAGGCGGTCTCGCAGGTATGCCCCCCCCCCCGGCTGTATAGGGCCTTAAAGTCCGCTCTTTTCTTGATGACATTTCTGAACGCTCGTTAACCTTAAAGGCCAAAATATGGGGTATAAATACTTCCACGAAAAACAACCCCAGGCAAATACACCACCTTCACCACAAGGTAAGGGTGTCTTTCCAAGCGTGTCCAGAGTTAACTTTAACATATCCTTCTTAAGATCAGAATATGTTAAAGTTAACTGTAGACTTTCCTTCTTTTCATCACTTTCCTAGAGCAGCAGGTCCACAATGATGCTTACTGAACTGATGCAAAATCACCTTCTAAAGGTGTTTTGGAAGTGAGGCCAAGGGCACTTTCTCACATGCAGAATAATGCATTTTCAAGCCACTTTCAATGCACTTTGCAGCTGGATTTAGGGTCCCCAGTTTAAACAACATTGAAAGTGATGATATTTTGGGGTGGATTCTCCCCCACCCTGAAATAGCATCACTTTCAATGTTTAAACTGGGGACCTCAGATTTTCCCTTTAAATCCATGCCGAAGGGGGTGGACTTAATAATAACAATAACCTTTATTACCGTAGGCATTGAGAGAATAAAAGAGAAAAAGAAAACAAGCATTGGCAGGAATGGGGTGGATTTAAAAGGAGAATCTGGGGAAATTTCGGGGGTGCCTGCTGCCAGGGGTGCAATTATTAAGATAGCAGCACCAAAATTTCAGAGAATATGATGATGATGATGATGATGATGATGATGATGATGATGATGATGATGATGATGATGATGATGATGATGATTTATTCGATTTGATAGACCACCCTACCCCCGAAGAGCTCAGGGTGGTTCACACACCAATCAAACATAATACAATACAAGTAAAAAATCGAATAATCCCAATTAAAACAATAAATATAAAACCGTAGCAGTAGCAACAATAACCTGTCCGTAGTTAGACAATTAAACAGTTAAAACAGATGACGTCTGGTACTAAACCCCAGGAAGGGACTGGCAGATGTTCAGATAAGCCGATGGCACATAGGGCAACAAAGAGGGCGGAGTCAGCGGCCAGCCTCCCCAAAACCGCGGTGGAACAGCTCGGTTTTACAGGCCCTGCGGAACTCCCCAAGGTCCCGCAGGGCTCTGACAGCTGGTGGAAGAGCGTTCCACCAGGCGGGGGCCAAGGCTGTAAAGGCCCTGACCCGGGTAGAGGCTAGCCGCATCATAGAGGGACAAGGGACCACCAGTAAATTAGCTTCTGCAGAGCAGAGAGGCCAACTCGGGACATAAGGGGTAAGGCGGTCTCGCAGGTATGCCCCCCCCCCGGCTGTATAGGGCCTTAAAGGTCAAAACCAACACCTTGAAGACAACCCGGAATTCCACTGGAAGCCAGTGCAGACTGTGCAACACGGGGGTAATATGATCTCTAACTGAGTCACCCGTAAGAAGGCAGGTCGCTGCATTCTGGACCAGCTTCAATTTCTGGATCAGCCACAAGGGAAGGCCCGCAAAGAGCGAGTTACAATAGTCCAATCTGGAGGTGACTGTTGCGTGGATCACTGTGGCCAGGTCAGACTGGGAGAGGTAGGGGGCCAGCCGCTGGGCCTGGTGAAGATGGAAAAAAGCAACTCGAGTTACATGTGCCACCTGGGTCTCCATTGAAAGAGGCGAATCCAGGTGGACACCCAGGTTGCGAGCTGAAGGGGTGAGTGCCAATGAGACCCCTTCCAACACCGGCGGCTGGAAATCCCTAATTCTCTCTTCGTGACCCAGCCAGAGGACCTCCGTCTTCGTTGGATTAAGTTTTAACCTGCTCTGCTTCAACCAACCAGCGACCGCCTCCAAACAATGCTGTAGAGCCACAGGGGCAGTGGCCGCCCCCCTCCATCAACAGAATGAGCTGAGTGTCATCAGCATGTCGATGACAAATCAGCCCCAAACTCCACACCAGCTGAGCAAGGGGTCACATGTAGATGTTAAATAACAGTGGGGACAACAGCGGTCCCTGAGGCACACCACAAGAAAGTGGGCACCGTCGAGAGGCCTGATTCCCACACCACACTTGCTGATTCCGTTCCCGGAGGAACGAGGCAAACCACTGAAGGACAATGCCCCGGACCCTGGCAGCAGCCAGGCGGTGGGACAAAAGATCGTGGTCAACCACATCAAATGTTGCGGTAAGATCCAGTAACACCAACAGCGCCGATCCGCCTTGGTCAAGCTGCATGCAGAGTGTATCTGTGACGGCGATGAGGATGGTCTCCGTCCCATGCCCAGCACGGAAGCTGGACTGGAAGGGATCGAGCGCCGATGTGTCCTCCAGAAAGCCCTGAAGCTGCTCCAACACAACTCTTTCAATTACCTTCCCCAGAAACGAAAGATTCGAAACGGGGCAGTAATTGGCCAGATCACTAGGATCTAAAGATGGTCTTTTCAAGAGTGGGCGGACCACTGCCTCCTTCAACCCACCAGGAAACACTCCTTGCTCAAGGGAGCAGTTGATAATATTCAACAGGTGGGGTCGCAACTCCTCACGGCAAGCTTTAATCAGCCAAGAGGGGCATGGATCCAGAGGACAGGTAGTAGGTCTAACAGCAGCCAGGGCCCTGTCAACATCAGCCTCAGTGAGCAGGGAAAACTGGTCCAAAACAGGGCCTGAAGACAGCCACGAAGCCATTTTCATGATGATGGTGGTGGTGGTGGTGGTGGTGGTGGTGGTGGTGGTGGTGGTGATGATGCCATCCAGGTTTGGTGATGTTTGGTTCAGGGAGTCCAAAGTTATGGACCCTCAAAGGTGTAGCCCCCATCTCCTATTAGCTCCCATTGGAAACAATGGGGGATGGGGTACTCCCTTTGGGAGTCCATAACTTTGGACTTCCTGAACTAAACCTCATCAAACCTGGGTGATATCATCAGGAGAGTCTCCCGAAAAATTCCTGAAAATTTGGTGCTGCTAGCCTAAAAACTGCACCCCCTGTAGGCCAAAAACAGAAAAACACTGAAAATGCCAAAAAAATAGAAACCTGCATTTTTGGCGCCCGCCACAAGGGGGCACCCTGGGCAGCTGCCCACCTTGCCTATAGGCAGGAACGCCATGGTGTCCAAGTCTTTTGAGGGACACTACAGTCCCTTGAGGGACACTACAGAGCATGCAATCCTGGAGAATAAACAGGGTTGCCTAGGGTTACCATTTGGAGTGGTCCAAGTAAATAGGAACAGAGCATTAATCTGATTTTTTGGAGGGTGGAGGATGGATTAAGATATAAAATTGAGCAGCAAAATTAAAGTCTAAGATTTCTTGGGTATAGGCTTTTGAGATTCAAAGCTCTGTTTATGGTAAGTTCCATTTTTGTTTCTGATGCAGCTGCTTTTAGATTACTAAAGGTAGAAAGGTAAGGTCGAAATCTCCTTTGCTAATAAATGGAGGTTCTAGGCACCAAATCCCTGGGTTTCATTCTTTGTGCTCATGCAAGCCACATAGAGGACTATGTCAGACAATGCAGGTTTGTGAATGCTTCTGTAACCCCCATGCCCAGAATGGGTTGGCCCAGAATGGGTTGACCCAGTAAGGGGTGGAGACTCGGAGCAGCAGAGAGGCTGAAAGAGCTCTTTTGCAGAAGAACAAGGCTACCAGACTCGGACCTTGATTTCTATAAGCCCTTAACACCTTGTTAAGGTAATTTCAATATTGTTGGGAACTACTGGGAAGGTAGTTGTTGTTTTGCTGTGTTGTAAATGTTGGAGTTTATTGTTTCAGGGTTTCTTTTGTGGTTGTAATGGGTGAGAGTTCTCCTGGAGACCTTCATCATGTTGCAACCTGTTCATCAAGTCCTTGGAGTCTTCAGGAGCCAGCCAACTTTCAAAGAAGAATTTGGACTTGGCAATATCAGTAGACTGTACATAGAAGGACTTGAAATGCAACCTGAACAGGACCTTGAATTGTAACGTTAAATGTTGATGTTTTAAAAGTGTTAATTGTAAAGAAAAGTAAACCATTTTGTTGTTTAAAAATTGTTGTTGCAACTCATTCCAAGTACTGCCCCACAGAACCCACAAGCTGAGGTTACACTTCCTGTTCAAGTAATCCTCATGTCCAGATGGCAAATATTTATCCAGGGGATAGACTTGAATGGAGATATAGGAGGACCCCCTGACTGCCCATTCCTATAACCAATGCTATTGAAACAAATTTCCCATTGAAGACCAAATTTAATAACTAAAAATGAATGGCTTTGATAACTGATTTATCACTTTGGGGATTTTTCTGAGTAAACCAAACATTATTTTTGTGTACAAAGTATGAACAGTGCCCTAGCGGCAGCCATCTTCTCAAGACCAAAGAACAGGGCCTCTCATTGTAAAGTGCAGGACTGATAACACTGCCTCGTCAGCAGATCAGAGTAAACCTCATAACGGGATCCTTGGTTGTCTGCCTAAGAGATAATGCTGCATATTTTTTACTGACAATACAAATGGGATCTGCCATTGCAGTTTTTAGAGGGAAAACAGCCTGGAGTGGCCCTTGCGTTAAACAAAAAATTCATATTGTACTTACAAAATTGACTCTGATAAACATAAGAACATAAGAACAAGCCAGCTGGATCAGACCAGAGTACATCTAGTCCAGCACTCTGCTACTCGCAGTGGCCCACCAGGTGCCTTTGGGAGCCCACATGCAGGATGTGAAAGCAATGGCCTTCCGCTGCTCCTGCTCCTGAGCACCTAGTCTGCTAAGGCATTTGCAATCTGAGATCAAGGAGGATCAAGATTGGTAGCCATAAATCGACTTCTCCTCCATAAATCTGTCCAAGCCCCTTTTAAAGCTATCCAGGTTAGTGGCCATCACCACCTCCTGTGGCAGCATATTCCAAACACCAATCACACGTTGCGTGAAGAAGTGTTTCCTTTTATTAGTCCTAATTCTTCCCCCCAGCATTTTCAATGAATGCCCCCTGGTTCTAGTATTGTGAGAAAGAGAGAAAAATGTCTCTCTGTCAACATTTTCTACCCCATGCATAATTTGATAGACTTCAATCATATCCCCCCTCAGCCTCCTCCTCTCCAAACTAAAGAGTCCCAAACGCTGCAGCCTCTCCTCATAGGGAAGGTGCTCCAGTCCCTCAATCATCCTTGTTTGCCCTTCTCTACACTTTTTTCTATCTCCTCAATATCCTTTTTGAGATGCGGCGACCAGAACTGGACACAGTACTCCAAGTGCGGTCGCACCACTGCTTTATATAAGGGCATGACAATCTTTGCAGTTTTATTCTCAATTCCTTTCCTAATGATCCCCAGCATAGAGTTTGCCTTTTTCACAGCTGCCATGCATTGAGTTGACATTCCCATGGAACTATCCACTAAGACGCCTAAATCCCTTCCCTGGCCTGTGACTGATAGCACTGACCCCAGTCCTAGGGTGTCCGAATGCAGACTTGAAACGGGTAATGTAACTTCATCCTCAGTTAAACAATCCTGTTTGCCTGTCAGGATGCCAAATGGGGGCTGGGGGCTGCTTGCTGTTCTGGGCTTTGTGGGGGGGGGATGGGTATCATAATGTGTGCCTCTCATATTGTGTGCCTCTTTTTCCACCGGCAGGTGCTGGTCAAGGCCAGCTTCAACGGACTCTTGCGCTTATCTAACTGTCTGCATATTTCTTCACACTGTTCACAAGGGTGGGGGTGGATCCTGGTTGACATTACTACTGTATGAGCGGGAAAAGCTTCATTCTGGCTTTTCCAAGCTGTCCTCAGGATGAATAAACCTCTGTTCTCTACAAGGTGTTGTTTCAGTCATTGGGGATCTCACATTAAGGCAGAATTGCTTTGTGCTGAACTTCATGCTCACGTCTGGTGCTGAAGTTTCGCATTTGAAAGACTGAGTTGCATTTCTTCAAGGACTTTCTGGGCTCCCTTTTGATCCTCCCGCCAGAGGAGGGGGAGTCTGGCTCTGCTTTGGATACTAGCAAGGCTGGTTCAGCAGGTTCGAATGCCCTTTGAATGGACCAGTTGGGATTGCCTGCTTGTGACCCTTACTTGGGCCCAGCTGGAGCAGGTCAAGCGACCTCATCCCCTCTGCAGCCGGACAAGGGTTCTTCGACTGGAACTACCCGGTTTCTTTCCACCGCGTTGCAACACGGAGTCACGGTTCGTTGGAAAGGAACGTCTACAGTGCCTGTTGTGCCCCTGTTGGACCTGGACGAGGGTCCTGTGTGGGCTGCGGCCCCTCTTACGTGAGGGTCGGTGGGTCCAGATCCATCTGGTGATACTACCAAGTCTAACGAAGCTGAGATGTGGTGCCTCTTTCGGTCCCAGGAAGCTGCCTGGGAGTCTGAGCAGATAGAGTACCAACGTGCCTTAACCCAGATGAACCAGGACATGGAAAATCTGTGTTTGGAAGTGGGGTGCACCCGTATTGAGCTACACCGAGCCCAAGAAGAAGCTTGGATGGCCCAATTGCAACAGGTTCTGCTGGCGACCTGTCGGATGGGCAGCAGCAGCACCCACCGGCCCCAGTTCCAGATGAAGGTGGCCAAGGAGCGGCTGGTTGTGGACAGCCAGCGAATGGAGTTCCTGGGTAAGCAGTCAATGGTGCTGGTCAACCGGGAAATGGGGCTACAGGTGGCCAACTGGTACAACCAGCACCCCCAGGAGGGCAGGGACAGCCGATTCGTCCGGTCCAGCCCGCTCCGGCAGGTCAGCCTGTTCCGCCAGTGCAGCCTGCACCTCCATATTTCCTTTTCAACTGGTTCCTGCACCACAGCAGCTCTCGTTTCAACCCCGCTTTGGATACCCCCTGATGCCACCGTTTGGATCTCCTCCTCCTCGTATTAGGCTCAACGCACGGTACGACGGGACCCAGAAAAAGGTGCCTGCCTTTCTGGTTCAAGTCAGCGCCCATTTGCAACAATATGACCGTCAGTATCAGAACAACACTGAGAGGGTCTGTGAAGTGGGTTTTGCCCTTGATGCTGCTGCAGTGGAATGATACGTGAGCCTTTTCCAGTGAGGGGCTGGTGAGTTACGAAACTTCCAAGGATTCATGATAGCCCTCAGGCGCCACTTTGAAAACCCTTTCGTGGGAGAGGAGGCCAAGAAAGAGCTTATGATGATGCGTTAAAGCTCCACACCGTATATGTAGTTTGTGGAGAACTTTCACATTGTGGCCAGTAAAATCCCTGATTGGGACGACCCCGTCAACGTTTATGCCTTCAAGCAAGCCCTCCACCCAGCGTTACTGAAGTGGGCTCTTTTACGGGACAGTCCTGAGACCTTGATGGAATGGATCATGCTCGCAGGTATGTCTGATGCACGGATGCATGAGGCCAAAGCTCATGCCAGCAAAACATCAGGTCCTCAAAGAGTTGGGCCACAGAAGAAACCGCCAGAAGCTGTTGGAGTCTGAAAACACTCGCAGGTGCCTATATCGTAGAGGATCCAGCCATCTGGCCGCTGCTTGCCCAGCGAAGCAGCCAGTGAAGACCCCCACCTCTTCAAGGAGCGACACTTCAACCAAGGGCCCCAATCCAAAGAAGAGCATAGCTCGGCTTGCTCTGCCCACAGAGCTGGATTACAATTCTTCAGATGAGGAATGCAAAAGTTATGCCAAAGCCACCCAAGATTCAGCTAAGGGTATCTCAGAAAAGGTGAATGAATCCATCATTCTATCCCTGCTCATTTCCAAGGGTCCACAGGGGCCCAGAATTAAGGTCCACGCGTTAGTGGATTCCAGCTGCTGTCACTGTTTAATGCACCCAGCGTTGTTGAGAGCCTGGATTTACAAATCCTTCCTTTACGAAAGACTCTGTCCTTTAATCAAATGGACGGTAGCCCAATGCGTGGACCCCCTTTAGATTCACGCACTGAACCCGTACTAGTCCAATGTGCAGAGCATTAAGAACGCAGGAGTTTTGTCATAGCCAATATTTCTGATTACCCTGTTATTCTTGAAATGTCATGGCTAATTGACCACGACCCACAAATTCAATGGACTGATCTTATTGTCACATTCACAAAACACCCTTGTGGTGACCATATGTCATTACACCCTCCAGACTCTTCAATTCCGCTCAGTTATGGGAACCAAATCTCTGCAGTTCAGAACAGTATCCCGGTACCATATCAGGATTTCTGGCAGGTTTTTGAAGAAGCGGAATGTGATGTTTTACCCCCACATAGGGATACCGATTGTAAGATTGAACTGGTTCCAGACTGTAAATTACCCAAGGGGCGACTGTACCCCATGAGTCCTGCTGAGGATGCTGCCTTAATCTAGCCTGTAAATTCATCTGGAAAGCTTGGAGCAGCTTTGCAGCCCCTGTGTTATTTGTCAAGAAGAAGGATTGGCTCTCTCAGACTGTGCACTGACTACCGAGGATTGAATGCTGTCTCCACCACTAACAAATACCCTTTGCCGCTTATTAAGGACTTATTTGCAAACCTCAGGAAGGGTCGTATTTTCACCAAGCTTGATTTACGGGAGGCATATTACCGTGTATGGATGGCTAATGGCTATGGACATTTAACTGCTTTTAACACCCATTATGGCCAATATGAATATTTAGTAATGCCATTCAGATTAAGTGGAGCCCCCGGAGTGTTCCAGAGTTTAATGAGGTTCTAGATGATTGGCTGTTCAAGGGCCTGGTAGTTTACTTGGATGATGTGTTGATCTTTTCTGAGAATGAAGCGTCCCATATTGAGCTGGTGCGGGGAGTGTTACAGAGACTCTCTTCGTTAAACTTTCTAAGTGTGAATTTCACCAACCGCAATTAGATATTTTTTGGGCTATTGAGTTTCAGCTGCTGGATTGGAGATGGATCCATCCAATTGGCCCCCTCCCCGCACTCGGAAGCAGCTGCAGTCATTTCTGGGCTTCGCCAATTTTTATCGGGATTTCACACCAAACTTTGCTGAACTAGTTCTCCTGATAATTGATTTGCTACGTACAAAGGGCAAGGGACCGACTGCTGGGTGCCCTAATGCCCCCCTACTTTGGTCTGCAGATTGCCAGTGGGCATTCGATGCATTGAAAGCTGCTTTTACCACGGAACCTGTTTTGCATTACCCAGACCCCACTCAACCTTTTGTTGTGCATGTTGATGCCTCCGATAAAGCTCTGCTCTGTTACAGCGGGGCACTGACGGGCGGTTATATCCCTGTGCTTACCTTTCCAAGAAATGTACTGGCCCCAAGCTAAATTGGACTGTTGGTGATAAAGAAACCTGCGCAATCAAAACCGCTCTGACGGTCTGGCGCCATTTTTTGAGGGGGCGGAACATCCCTTTCAGGTCTGGACTGATCACAAAAACCTTGCCTCACTCTGTACTCCTGGTCGGCTTAATGCCAAGCAAATTTGTTGGGCTGACTTTTTCAACCGCTTCTGCTTCACGGTCCATTTTTTCCCGGGTAAATCAAATAAACTGGCTGATGCCCTTTCCCGCTTGCCTGAGAGGGAGGACTCTGTTGTAACAGTTCCAACGCCCCGTTCGATTCTGTCCCCCGCCCACCTGGGCAGGGCAGCCACTCCTTCCCAAACCCGCCCACAGCTAACTCCTGCTCCTCACCCTCCGCCTGCCCTGCTTTCTACGTTCTTGGAGGCGGGCTCACGAGCAGTATCAGTGGAGGAAGGGGGTGATTCCTTGCTATTGAAGGACCGTCTTTGGTGTAAGGGGAATGTGTTGTACGTCCCACCTTCCCCATGGGCTGATGTCATCAGAATGGGCCGTGACTCCAAAGCGGCTGGCCATTTCAGCTTTGTAAAAACTTTACATCTTTTACAGCAGCAGTTCTGGTGGCGAACACTGCGTAAATACATTGAACTGTATATTAAAGGGTGTTCAGTTTGCGCTATGGCAAAAAGGGTTCCAGGGAAATCCCCAGGCTTACTCCAGCCTTTAGACCCCCCCGGATGGTCCTTGGAAAGTGATTTTGCTGGATTTTATCACTGACTTGCCGCTTAGCAATGGCAAGACTGTCATTTGGATGGTGGTGGATTTATTTTCCAAGCAAGCTCATTTCATACCCTGTACTTCAATACCCACTGTCCAAAAGTTAGCCAAGCTAGTTATCCAACATATCTATCGCTTTCATTCTGCTCCTGATAAAATAATCTCCGACAGGGGGAGCCAGTTTATTTCTGTTTTGGAAGGCATTTCTGCATTTATTGGATATTTGTGATGTCACTGAGACGCTGACGAGTGGGGCTCACCTATTGACCTTTACTCACAGGTATATATACTCCACTTGCTTTCCTTTCCAACTATCAGATCCTCTGAAAATGCCAGCCACAGATGCAGGCAAAACGTCAGGAGAGAATGCTGCTAGAACACGGCCATACAGCCTGGAAACCACACAGCACCCCAATGTAGTCAGTGTTTTATATGTTGTACAGCTTTCTGTTTTCTGTTAGTAGGTAAAATGT